>NW_019154190.1:146887-418476 GCF_002288905.1 Enhydra lutris kenyoni
GCGTTGTCATTTTGTCCAGATAAGAGTATATGAAGGAGCAAGTAAAATACTAAAAGGGTGGCAACAACCCCAGGAAAATATGCTTCACTTCTTTGAAAACACCAGTTGATATCAAATTAGAATATGAATGTGTTCCAGAAATGGGTGTAGCTCCAGTATCCAGGAAGGCAAATGGAAAGTACAGGGGGAGGAAGATGAACTGCGGCAAAGCCTTTGTCATATGATAGTGACCTTCAGAAATAAGACCTTAAACAGCCAAGGCCTTCTTCTTCCCCTCCACCACCACCCCCAGCCTCCCTCTCTCCACCTTAAACTTCAGATTTCTCTTTTATTATCTTTGCTTCTAGTAGGTTTCTTTTTTATAATATCAATAACGTGGCTTTCCCCCCTTTCAGACCAAAAACATGGCTGTTGTGAATCATTTTTCCAGATCAACAACAAAATAAACAACAGATGTTGGTTAGGATGCAGAGAAAGGGGAATCCCCTTACATTGTTGGTGGGAATGAAAACAGAGACTTGGTACTTAACGAGATCTCTGCTATTTGCAAGAATGGATTGATAATCTAATACTTTTTTACATTATATTAAAGATAAAATAATTGAAGTTAAGAAAGGAGTACATGTCAGACTAAGATAAGACAATCTTAAGCTAGTCCTATACCATAAATATTAAATAATGACAAATTTGGGGCACCTGGGTGGCTTAGTTGGTTATGGGTCTAACTCTTGGTTTTAGTTCAGGTCATGATCTCAGGGTTCTGAGATAGAGCCCTGTGTTGGACTCCCTGCTTGGTGAAGAGTCTGCTTCCCCTCTCTTTCCCTCTGCCCCTTTTCCCATTCATGCACTCTCTCTCACTCTATAATAAACAAATCTTTAAAGAATAATGACATATATATATGTACATATATATGAAATGTTGCAGATATAAACATCAGACCAAAACAATCCAATAAAATATGATAAAAATAAGCAAAACAAAAATTGATTTATAGAAAATCTGAGGAAAGGTTAAACATGTATAATTAATTATAAAACCAAAAATAATATGACTATATGAATATCATATAAAAAGAATTGAGTTTAGGAAAAATAAATAAAATAACGTTTAGTGAAAAATTAATGAAAATAATGATGTGTGCATTTCTAATTATTTCAATTCAATTAAAATATATCAGTTTTTGAAGTTTAGGCAGCATCCAACAGGAGTATATAACACATGATAATATAATCATGATTGCATTTTTGTAAAGGTTTTTAATTTATTTATTTGAGGGAGGGAGAGAGAATGAGTGGAGGGGCAAAAGGAAAGGGAGAAGCAGACACCCTACCGAGCAGGGTGCTTGCTGCAGAGCTGGATCTCAGGACCCCAAATCAGGACCTGAGTCTCAAGCAGATGCTTAACTGACTGAACTACTCAAGTGTCCTGATTGTATTTTTACATAAAATAAAAATTGAGGCATAATTACAAATTTAATACTATTAAAGATTTTTGTGATGATAACTTGAACTAAGTAAATAATTTGGAAACTTATGGAGAAAATTTAAGGCTAAATTATTTCAATAAGAATTTTTATAAAAAATAAGTGTTCGTCTGTAATATTTATTTTTTCTCTGCATTGTTATTTAAATTACAGTTAATTTACATGAATTGTAATGTTAGTTTCAGGAGTAAAATTTAGTGGTTCATCATTTACATAGAACATTAAATCCTCATTATAAATGCCCTATTCAATATCCATCCTTCTTTCAACCCATCTGCCTGCCTACTTCCTCTCTCATAACCTTCAATTTGTTCTCTATAGTTAAGAGCCTGTTTTCTGGTTTGCCCTTCTTTTTTGTCCTTTTCTCCTATGTTCAACTGTTTGTTTTTCAAATGCCACATATGGGTGAAGTCATATAGTATTTTTCTCTCTCTGACTGACTTATTTCACTTAACATACTACTCTCTAGCTTCATATGCCTCATTGCAAATGGCAAGATTTCATTATTTTTGATAGTTGAGCAATATTCCACTACATATATGCCACTTTTATTTAGTTTTTTTTTTTAAGGTTTTATTTATTTATTTGATAGAGAGAGACACAGTGAGAGAGGGAACACAAGCAGGGGGAGTGGGAGAGGGAGAAGCAGGCTTCTGCTGAGCGGGGAGCCCAATGTGGGGTTTGATCCTGGGACCCTGGGATCACAACCTGAGCTGAAAGCAGACGCTACACAACTGAGCCATCCAGGTGCCCCTGTACCAGTTCTGTATCTACTCATGGATCCATAGACATTTGAGTTCTTTCTATAATTTGGGTGTTATAAGCAGCTAGGTGCATAAATCCCTTTGAATCAATATTTTTGGTGTTCTTTGGATATATACTTAGTAGTACAATTGCTAAATAATAGCATGGTTCTACTTCTAATGTTTTGAGGAACTTCTGTACTGCTTCCCAGAGTGGTTCTGCCAGTTTTCATTCCCACCAACAATGTAAGGGGATTCCCATTTCTCTGCATCCTCACCAACATCAGTTGTTTATTTTGTTGTTGATCTGGAAAAATGATTCACAACAGCCATGTTTTTGGTCTGAAAGGGGGGAAAGCCACGTTATTGATATTATAAAAAGAAACCTACCAGAAGCAAAGATAATAAAAGAGAAATCTACACATAAGTCAGGCAATAGCAAGCAGTGAATTAGATAATATAAAATTACATCAAATCAGGTACTTAAAACATCCAACTTCATTAGCTGGGGAAGNACATCAAATCAGGTACTTAAAACATCCAACTTCATTAGCTGGGGAAGCCCTGTGGAGACAGCCTGGCTGGAGTCCTGACTGGGAGGTCTAGGCAGAGCATCCTCCCCTCAGGGGAGACTTCCAGTTCACCATCCCCATTTACAGGACAAATGACAGGGTTTAAAGTTAAACACTTGTTCACTTAGATGCAGTTTGCAGTGAGAAGCATTTCTAGGGCATCATGTTTTTACATTGTCAAAGAGCCTAGCTATGTGTGTCTGTCTCCCCTCCTGGATTCCATTCTGGGAAGCCAGCCCAGCCTGGATCTGAAGGGGTTGTGAGGCAAGATTTACAGCTCTTGGTGTCCAGAGGAAAAAAAAGGGGGGGGGTTGTTCTCACATGGAGGTCAGATACTATCTTTCAAATAACCAAGTTCCCAAGGTCATTAATGCAGCACAAGTTTCAGGAAAAACATTCCTTAGCTTACCTGTGTATGTGCAGGTCCAGGTGGTTGATTATGTGACACATATCAGAGAGACATCCATCCATTTAGAACAGTTGTTAATTCTAGCCATTCTGACAAGTGTGAGGTGATATCTAAGTATAATTTTAATTTGTATTTCTATAAGGATGAATGATATTAAACACGTCTTCATGTGCTTGCTGGCATCTGTAAGTCTTCTTTGGTAAAAGAAAAGAAGTCTATTCATATCTTCTCCCATTTTTTTTAAACTGGTTATTTGGTTTTGGGGTGTTGAGTTCTATAAATTCCTTATATATTATGTATGTTTACCCATTATCAGATATTTTAAATTATATTATAATTACATATAAAACATCTTATTTATACATTCATCCATCAATAGATACTTATCTTGCTTCCATATCTTGGATATTGTAAATAGCGTTGCAATGAACATAAAAGTGGACACATCTTCTTGAAATAGTGTATTTTGTTTTCTTCAAATAAATACCCAGAAGTGGAAATGCTGGATCATGCTAGACCTCTTTTTAACTTTCTAAGGAATCTCTACCATTCTCCATAATGCCTGCACCCTTAATTGGTTGATTTTTGAAGCTGTAAGCAACATTGCATTCCCGTAGTAAAACCCAGTAATCCGTGATATATCATCATTTTAATAAAGAGGTTGATAACCTTTGCTAATATTTTAATAACATCTTTGTCTCTACAAAGACAAGTTTTAACTTTGCCTTTATGAAGTCTTCATGAATATTTGCTTTTGATTTTTATCTGTAATGTCCTTGTCTACTATTATTATTATTACTGTTGTGGTGGTTGTTGTTATTTGAATTGTGGAGATCATAAAAGGAATTGGAAGAAGTTCTTTCTTCTATTTTATGAAAATAGCTTGTGTAATTTTAATATTATTTCCCTAAATATTCATAAGAGCTTATATGGGAAGCCATGAAGATGTGGATTTTTCTCTTGGACATTTTTTTAAAGATATAAAATAAATTAATTATTTTTATTGAACAATTGCTAATGAATTGTACTTTGCAAGGGGATTATCCATTTCATCTTAATTGATGGTTTTAGTGACATAAATATCTTTATGATATTCCATCTTATCTTTCCGATACCTGCAGGATCTTCAGGAATATCATATATTTTTTTAAAAGTCTGATGTTGGTAATTTTTGTTTTACATTTTTTAATGCTCCATTAATGCTTTTCAAAAAGTGAAATGTACTCCCTACGTCATAACTAGAATAATTAAGAACGTGGTATTTGGAATAAAAAGAGCGTTAACCAAGTTCCAGAGTGTTGCATGGCTAAAACATAAGGGTCTAACAATGATTAGAAGTTATCATTTATGCTAAAAACAACCCAATTGAAGAGTATGGAATAATTTTAATCCATAAATTACCATTATTGTTTTGAGGCACCCTGGAAGAAAGATTAGCATTGAATATGTGAATGAAAAAAAAATGTAAATAAGAATTGCAACAAGCAATTTTGACTGCTATCTATCTTCTGTCTCCCCAAAGTTTTGCTGTCATCACAATTATTTTTTTTTTCACTTGTCATCTCCCCTATTGTCAGGAAGTTGATTCCTTTCAGCTCAGAAGGGATTAGTATTGATTTACCCACCAGGGGCAGATTACATTAACATTCATGCTCTTACCTTTTTTCATGTTTTGTAATAGCACCTTTTGTCAACTGGTGGGGTGGAATTCCCTTCCCTGGGAAGGGAAGCCAGGTAGGCTTACTTGACCAAGGGGAAGTCAGAGAACATGATGCAATCAGTGTTGAAAAGCACTTGTTGTGCCAGTGACCTTGCTTGCTTCTGTGTTTTTGTCATTGCCATAGGCAGCCCAGGAATGGGGTTGGAAGAAAGAGGTCAGGAAGCCAGGAGGAAAATGAGATAGGAATGGCAGTAGTGGGTTTACAGTTGTAGTCTTCATTTAATCACTGAATATAACAAACTAAGGAATGTCCTTTTTTTTTTTTTTTTTTACTATTTTAAAGACACTTTGAAGTAAAAGGTGATTGAAATATACTGATTGATTTTATCCTTTTTTGAGATAATGCTATAATTTTCTCCTTTCATGTTGAAGTGATGAATTACATCCTGTACTAATTAAACATTAAGCCAAATTATAATTATCCTTTATAGCCATCTAGATTACACTTGTGGTCTTTTTACACGATTCAGTGCTTAATTTTGTAGAATTCCCCTATAATGTTTACCTCCCTGTTGATGAGTGCAATTATTCTGTAATATTCTCTTATTGAACTATCCTTATTTGGTTTTGATTATAAGGGTATGTTAGCCTACTATAATGAGATGAAGAAGCATTCTGTCTTTTGCCCTTCTCTGAGAAATTAGATCTAAATGATAATTCCTGTTTCTTTGGGTGTTTGTGAGAGTACAAATGAGAAACAGGTGGCTTATTTTTAAAAATGTGTAAACTACTTTTTCAACATATATCACTGTTACAGGAAATAGGAGGCACCATTGAAGAAGCACTTACGTCCCCGTGTTCTTAGCACTCAGTGTATGTAAGCTCACTTTCATTCATATGTTTTTACGTCATGACTGAGTGCTTACTGGCCTCGTGAACCCAGTTGTGTAGCAGACTAGAAGTACCAAAGATCTAATATATTCTGTGCACAGCTGTCCATCAATGACTAATAGGAATTGATGTACCAACTACCTTGTCTCACTGATGGAGTAACCCTAGAATGCATGCTTTCTAATGGCTCCAACCAAGAGTCCTCTCCTGGACTTAGCTCCCCTTTCTAAAAAGGGTAATTGGTAGTCATCTACTCAAAATAGCATGTTGAAACTTGATGACTCACCAGCCAGGTCCAAACAAAGATCCCATTCTTGTAAGATGGTAGGTTGGTGGCAACCTCTGACATCCTGAAGTGTGAAAAGTACTAATAGTTTCACTGTGATGGTTGGTACAGGATGCAGGTAAGACGAAATAGGCTAACAGTACTTCTCTCGCATTTGAGTTATGTCAGCAATGGTTTTTATATTCAAAAATCTATGGAGTACATGTCGTATAGCAGAATCAAGCTCGGTACTGAGAAACTCAGTAAGTCCGGGCCATTATTTAGGTGAGTACAGAGTTTCAGTTTGAGATGATGAAAATGCTCTGAAGATGGACAGCTGTCATGGTTGTACAGCGATGTGAATGTGCTTAATGGCACTGAATTTTGCACTCAGAAACAAAGTTTTATGTATATTTTGCTATAAATAAAAATAGCATGCATGAATACATATTTGTATAAAAATATATGTGTAAATAATCATACAAAAATATCTACATGAACATACATGCAGATAAAACATGATGGTTATATTGGTCAAAAAAAAAAAACCCACAAAAGATCACTTATAAAATGCTACTGTCATTAATTATTTATTCATCCCTATCCCCTTTTTCATTATGGGCATTTACCTAGATTGCCTTCTTTACTGTGTTTCGTTGATGTCTATGTATTATCTCTGTACACAGCAGAACTAGAAATACATATTAAATGAAACAATGATCAAAAATCTGAATTCCATTAAACTCTTGCTTCTACTGCTTTTGGGACATTTAATAGCTTCCTTTGCTTCATCATATTCACATTAGTCATTTGAACAGAATATTTCCAAGATCTCTTACAGACATAAATTGTTATCCTGTTGACAAACGGCTGAACTTTCCTTAAAACTTGAAGAAATTCTACAATGATTTTATTTGGCATGTTTTAGTTGACTGTTTGGGGAAATAGAAACATATAAATTGAAAAGTGTAACCTTTTCTTTCATTTCTGAGCATTTGCAAATTCTTCCCAGAGTATTGTTACATACAACCATGAGTGATACAAAAGTTTATAATTAGAAAGGATATTTACAGATTGAAATGCATATGAGAGATCTTAAAATATACTTTTTTTCAGTTGTAACTAACTGAAATATACCTGATTGAAACTTTTTTTAGCCAAGAGTGGGACACAAATGAAGAACACAGTCACCATGAATGTCCTCCTCTGAAAACTCTGTCTTCTATGAAATGAAAATCACCAGCCAATTGCAACAGGGAGGGAAATACATGTTCAAGAGAAAGAGAAGGTATCATTTAGTGTGGGAGGGCCCAGGAGTTCCAGTATACAGGGAATATGAGTCTACCTTTTCTGAGGTTTATGGTGGAAAAGGAGTGATTTGTTTCTAGGAACCTCTCTTACTGGTCACCCTTCTAATTATCAAGTTGACTGTAGAGTTTTTCTTCAGAAATGTTATGCTCCCTTTCAGAAATCACTAATTATATTTCCAGGTTTTACTGATGACAATACAATAAAGTAAAATAATAATAACTTCAATTGCTCTGTATGGGTGAAAATTCTAAGTATCCTTCTGCTGGCCCATAATGTTTTCAACACTGTGAATGGGTTCCAGGCATGCCCTGGAAGACTTGTTAGGACATGAGGGGTAACTAACAGAATAGAGAGAGGAGCACAATTATTGTTTATTTTTTTTTCTAAGTGTCAAAATTTTAAAGGAATCAGAAAAGACAGATTGGAAGAAAAGTTGGGAATATTTGGAAATCAAATTATAGCTTTTTGTATCTGTTACTTCAAGCAAGACTAAAGCCATGCTTGGAACATTCACTGAGTATTTAATGGTCAAAAAATACTATTGTACATGAGAGTAGTAACTTTGTGATTTGTGTATTTAAAAAAAAAAACTTTCTTACGCCACGGAGTTTTTAAATAATTTTATTTTTTTCAGCGTTGCAAAATTCATTGTTTATGCACCACACCCAGTGCTCCATGCAATATGTGCCATAATACGTGCTCCATAATACCCACTGCCAGGCTCACCCATCCCCTAACCCCCCTCCAAATCCCTCAGTTTGTTTCTGAGAGTCCACAGTTCCTCACGGTTTTTCTCCCCCTCCAAGTTGTATAGAAGGAAACTAGACCATTCTCTTACACCATACACAAAGATAAACACAAAATGGATAAAAGACCTCAATGTGAGGCAGGAATCTATCAAAATCCTAAAGGAGAACATAGGCAGCGACCTGTTTGAAATTGGCCACTGTGATTTCTTTCAAGACATGTCTCTAAGGGCAAGGGAAACAAAAACAAAAGTGAACTTTTGGGACTTGATTAAGATAAAAAGCTTCTTCACAGCAAAGGAAACAGTCAACAATACAAAGAGGCAGCCCACAGAATGGGAGAAGATATTCGCAAATGACACTATAGACAAAGGTCTGATATCCAAGATCTATAAAGAACTCCTCAAACTCAACACACACAAAACAGTTAATCACATCAAAAACTGGGCAGAAGACATGAACAGACATTTCCCCCAAGAAGACGTACAAATGGCTAACAGAAACATGAAAAAATGCTCAACATCATTAGCCATCAGGGAGATTCAAATCAAAACCACATTGAGATACCACCTTACACCATTTAGAATGGCCAAAATTAAATTAACAAGACAGTAAAGAAGAAGTGTTGGAGAGGGTGTGGGGAAATGGGAGCCCTCTTACACTGTTGGTGGGAATGCAAGTTGGTGCAGACGCTTTGGAAAACGGTGTGGAGATTCCTTGAGATATTAAAAGTAGAGCTACCCTATGACCCTGCAATTACACTACTGGGTATTTACCCCAAAGATACAGATGTAGTGAAAAGAAGGGCCATCTGTACTCCAATGTTCATAGCAGCAATGGCCACGGTCGCCAAACTGTGGAAAGAGCCAAGATGCCCTTCAACGGTTGAATGGATAAAGAAGATGTGCTCCATATATACAATGGAATATCGCACCTCCATCAGAATGGACGAATACCCAACTTTTGTATCAACTTGGATGGGACTGGAAGAGATTATCCTGAGTGAAATGAGTCAAAAAGAGAAAGTCAATTATCATATGGTTTCACTTACTTGTGGAGCATAAGGAGTAACATGGAGAACGTTAGGAAAAGAAAAGGAAAAGTGAACTGACAGAATATTTTTGAAATTACTTGTTTCTCATGAAAAAAATAGTTTCTGTGAAATATAGAATTCCTAGCAACAATGATGGATCACAGTTTGCGTTAGTCTAACCACTTAATCTGGAGTGATTTCTTTACTTATAACTAACTAAGATATTTTGACTGTCCTTTCAAATAGTGAAAAAATAACGCAATCTATGTTATTGCAAGATCATTATTAGTAGTTGCTTAAAAAACCCTTCTTTTTTAATTTATTTTTTTTATTTTTATTTTTTTATTGACATATAATGCATTATTAGCCCCAGGGGTACAAGTCTGTTATTCGCCAGTTTACAAACTTCAAAGCACTCTCCATAGCACATACCCTCCCCAATGTGCATAACCGAACCACCCTCTCCCTCCTCATCCCCCACCCCAGGCCACCCTCAGTTTGTTTTGTGTGATTAAAAGTCTCTTATGGTTTGTCTCCCTCCTGATCCCATCTTATTTCATTTATTCTTTTCCTACCCCCCAAACCCCTTATGTTGCATCTCCACTTCTTCATATCAGAGAGATCATATGATAGTTGTGTTTCTCAGATTGACTTATTTTGGTAAGCATAAGACCCTCTAGTTCCATCCACATCATCACAAATGGCAAGATTTCATTTCTTTTGATGACTACATAGTATTCCATTATATATATATATATATATATATATATATATATATATATATATAATCACATCTTCTTTATCCATTCATCTGTTGATGGACACCTAGATTTTTCCATAGTTGGGCTATTGTGGACATTGCTGCTATAAACATTCGGGTGCACATGCCCCTTCAGTCACTACATTTGTATCTTTAGGGTAAATACCCAGTAGTGCAATTGCTGGGTCATAGGGTAGCTCTATTTTCAGCTTTTTGAGGAACCTCCATGGTTCCACTCCAGAGTGGTTGCACCAGTTTGCATTCCCGCCAGCATCGTAGGAGGGCTCCCCTTTCTCCGCATCTTCGCCAGCATCTGTCATTTCCTGACTTGTTAATTCTAGCCATTCTGACTGGTGTGAGGTGGTATCTCATTGTGGTTTTGATTTGTATTTCCCCGATGCTGAGTGATGTGGAGCACTTTTTCATGTGTCTGTTGGCCATCTGGATGTCTTCTTTGCAGAAATGTCTTTTCATGTCCTCTGCCCATTTCTTGATTGGATTATTTGTTCTTTGGGTGTTGAGTTTGATAAATTCTTTATGGATTTTGGACACTAGCCCTTTATCTGATATGTCGTTTGCAAATATCTTCTCCCATTCTGTCAGTTGTCTTTTGGTTTTGTTAACTGTTTCCTTTGTTGTGCAAAAGCTTTTGATCATGATGAAGTCCTGATAGTTCATTTTTGCCCTTGTGCAGGAATTCAGTAAAGTGTCAGGATATAATATCAATGCACAGAAATCAGTTGCATTTCTTTACACCAACAACAAGACAGAAGAAAGAGGAATTACGGAGTCAATCCCATTTATGATTGCACCCAAAACCATAAGATACCTAGGAATAAACCTAACCAAAGAGGCAAAAATTCTATACTCAGAAAACTATAAAGTACTAATGAAAGAAATTGGGGAAGACACAAACAAATGGAAATCCATTCTCATGGATTGAAAGAAAAAATATTGTGAAAATGTCTATGCTACTGAAAGCAATCTACACATTTAAAGCAATCCTTTTCAAAATCCCATCCCTTTTTTTCAAAGAAATGGAACAAATAATCACAAAATTTATATGAAACCAGAAAAGACCTCAAGTAGCCAGAGGAATATTAAAAAAGTAAGTCATAGTTGGTGGCATCACAATTCCAGACTTCAAGCTCTATTACAAAGCTGTCATCATCAAGACAGTATGGTACTGGCACAAAAACAGACACATAGATCAATGGAACAGAATAGAGAGCCCAGAAATAGACCCTCAACTCTATGGTCAACTAGTCTTTGACAAATCAGGAAGGAATGTCCAATGGAATAAAGACAGTCTCTTCATCAAATTGTGTTGGGAAAATTGGACAGCCACATGCAGAAAAATGAAACTGGACCACACACGAAAATAGACTCAGAATGGATGAAGGACCTCAATGTGAGAAAGGAATCCATCAAAATCCTTGAGGAGAATGCAGGCAGCAACTTCCTCAACCTCAGCCATAGCAACTTCTTCCTAGGAACATTGCCAAAGTCAAGGGAAGCAAGGATAAAAAAAAAAAAACCCTCTTATTATAAATTCTTTTATGTCTGGGACACCTGGGTGGCTCAGTTTGTTAAGTGGCTGCCTTCAGCTCAGGTTACAATACCAGCATCCTGGGATCCAGTCCCACATTGGGCTCCTTGCTTCGCAGCAAGCCTGCTTCTGTCTCTGCCTCTGCCTGCCACTCTGTCTGCCTATGCTCTCTCTCTATATATAACAAATAAATAAATAAAATCTTTAAAAAAATGTCCAAAGTTCATTAGCTAAAGTAATTTCCTACTGTGTAATAAAGATAAGAACATATCAAAGGCAGAAACACCTAATACTAGCTCTGTTTGAATTCAAATCACTAGATTGTAGTGTGTTTTTCAAAGATTTTATTTATTTATTTTTGTCAATGGAAGAGGAAGAGACAGAGAGAGAGAGAGAGAGAGAGAGAACAAGCTCACAAGCAGGGAGAGTGGATGTCAGAGGGAAAAAGGCTCCCTGCCTGAGCAAGGAGCCAGATGTGGAAATTCATCCCAGGACCCTTGAATCATGACCTGAGCTGAAGGCAGACACTTAACTGACTGAGCCACCCAGGCACCCCTAGGATTTTATTTTTAAAACACTGGAGTTACAAAAACAAATGGGAACAATGATAATTTTATATATATATATATATATCAGTCTGCCTATCAATAAGTGTTTATATATTACAAATGCATGTACACATTTTCAGATCTATGTGCATTACTCTTCAGTAAACCTGGATATGGCTTAGGAAATTATCTATGTTCACCCGAATTTCTTCCTTTTGCCAGAATAGTAACTTAGTTACATGACGAAATCATTTTTTCGCCATATGAAAATATCTTTGTTGCAAAGGTATTATTTTTCAGATCTTAAAGCTCTTGAATTTGTCACCATCCCTACACATTTTTTGAAGGCATCACTCAGGGATTCTTTGACTTTCTCATTTTGAAGGCTATAGATGAAAGGGTTCAGCATTGGCGTTACAATGGTGTTCAGCACTGTGGCAAATTTGTTAACATCCATCACATTTTCCTTTTTTTGGGGGGACATAGATAAAGATGGAGCTTCCGTAATAAAGTGTCACTACAGTGATATGTGAAACACAGGTGGAGAAAGCTTTCTGTCATCCCTGGGCAGAGGGAATTCTAAGGATAGTAACAATAATGTACAGGTAAGACACTCCTGTCAGGAGCAAAGAGCCCAAGAGCAACACAGCAGAGGAGATAAAGTCAGCCACCTCAACCAGAGAAATGTCTGCACACACCAGCTTTAGCACTGGGCCACTGTCACAAAAAAAGTGATTATATTTGGCCCACAAAAGGGAAGAGGAGCAGTTAAGATAGATGGGACTAAAATTGACAATAATGCACCCACATAAGATCCTAGAAGCAAGAATATGCATGTCTGTTTATTCATGATGATGGCATACCTCAGTGGGTTGCAAATGGCAATATATCGATCAAAAGACATGACGGCCAGGATGAAGAATTCTGTGGATCCCAGAAGGAAGTAGAAGAAAGACTGAGTACGACATCCCACAAAGGATATTCTCTTGGTTAGGGAAAATGTGTTAGCTAGCATCTTAGGTACCACTGTGGAGGTGATGGCAACTTCAAGGAAAGAAAAATTGGCTACAAAGAAATACATGGGTGAATGCAGATGGTAGGCACCACACACCAAAAGGATGATCATGGTGTTGCCAATCAGAGATGTCATGTACATGAGCAGGAAGGCAGAAAAAAGAAGAATTTCTATTTCTTTCTCATTCTGAAACCCCAGAAGAATGAACTCAGTGACTCTGGTCTTGTTTCTGTGATCCATAATGTTGCCACTTCCACCTGACATAATAAAAAAGATACGTTCATGATCGGTCTTTACAACTCAATGTTGGACGTACACTGTCTATAGCTATCTGTCATCTTTCTCTTTGTGGAGGAATGATAATGGAAAAAATTAAACAAATTACATTTTTCCAATATATATATATTGAGATATATATATATATATATGAGATGACCTATGGAAGACAGTTCTACAGTAAGATTGTGACAAGTGCTCTTTTGAATGACAAGTGACACTCCCCTCTCTGTAGGGACTCTGAGACTGAAGTTACCTCTCACATGAACAGATGACTAGTGCTGTTTGATATAGATATATCACAGTGACCTTAATCCCTTCAGATGTATAGGCATTCATTCAAAGTGCTGGCAGAATTGCAGTCAAGTCTCATTCTGTATTAATATATAAATAGCTATTTATATATTAATATAGAAATAAAATATCTTTAAAAGCTATTTTATTATCATTGAGAAGAAAAAGTATTAAAAAGAACAATGATGTGGTCCATATACACTATGGAGTATTATGCCTCCATCAGAAAGGATGAATACCCAACTTTTGTGTCAACATGGACGGGACTGGAAGAGATTATGCTGAGTGAAATTAGTCAAGCAGAGAGAGTCAATTATCATATGGTTTCACTTATGGAGCATAACAAATAACCTGGAGGACATAGGGAGATGGAGAGGAGAAGGGAGTTGAGGGAAATTGCAATGGGAGATGAACCATGAGAGACTATGGACTCTTAAAGACAATCTGATGGTTTTGAAGGGGCGGGGGTGGGAGGTTGGGGGAGCCAGGTGGTGGGTATCAGGGAGGGCACGTATTGCATGGAGCACTGGGTGTGGTGCATAAACAATGAATTCTGTTACACTGAAAATAAATTAAAAAAAAAACACAAAAACAATGACAATGACAAAACTATACACGATCAGTAATAGGTTCCTGACTCCTGAGTTACAGGTTCTAACCTCTGTTACAGTTAAATTGACTACCAAGGAAGGTAAGGTCAGTCTCATGTAATCTCTCTATAGGATGACATTTCATAGTGAATAAGCTGTTCAGAGGTCTTTTAAGAAAAAGAAAAAGAAACAAACATGTGATTCTATATGGATTAAATTTATGAATTTAATATGGATTAAATTCATCTTGGAATTCAAACATAGAAAACATTAGGAAAGAAGGGGAAAATAATTATCTTTTGAATTTGACTAAGAGAAGCAGCAAAGCCTAATTTTGTACAGTTCATACCACAAATCAAAAATAAAAAGTACAGAGAAAACAGCACCATTCTTGGAGAGGAGCTTTTTTTTATTGGTTGTTTTTATAAATTTGGGGGTTTTTTGGTTAAATAAAAGTTTGCATTAAGGAATGATTTCAAATTTCAGATTACAAGAAACACAAATTTGTTACTGATAGGTGTTGGAAATGTTAATTTAAATAGGAATTTCTTCTGCTACTCTTCAATAGATGTGATGGATGAATATTGTAGAGATTAGCTAAAATTTATATTATTAAAGGGTCAATGTTGGAAATAAGACAAGATCTTGTGTCTTTAATTTAGGTTTGGTCTTTTTTTTTTTCCTGACCCAAAATATTTATTTATTATTTCACTAAGTTTTATTCTTATTTATTGACTTCACAATGAGGAAGCAAGTGAGAATTTCAGATAAATTTATGAATTATGTGTATTTTTCACTTTATGATAGAAGAGAAAGAATTGGATCAAAGTTGGGATTTTGTACTGTGATTTTTTATAATGACTATTCCTAATATAATAATACAAATTCAGTAGTTTAGTTAATAGGCACTAAATTTCTTAATGTGGTGACATAGTATGAAGGGCTACAGTTTACTTTCCTATAATCACAGACAGGAAAGAAAATATTGATGGATTTGGTGGAAAAGAAAAAAGAAGTAACTGTGGAATAAGGTGTTTTATTTGAGAGTTTCCTGTGATCTTCTAGATAATTGGTTTGATCATGGGCAATTAATGGATGCCTTGAGAGCACTAGTAATATAAGACAAACACTAAAGTCCCAAATTGGGACAATAACAAGCCTTTCAGTCAATTCCAAAATTTTTATTAAGGTTATCAGTAAGTGAAAAATGGAGGGGAAAGAAAGACCATCAATTGAAAGAAGAGAATATTGTCAATTCTTTGCTTACCTCCTGAAGTGTACCTCAGAATTTTTATGAATGTGCAAATGCATGGTTTCACAGTATTCCTCCTTTATAACTGCATGGTTTGGGTGTCATCCATGATTGGAATAATTTCTATGGACTGCATTCTCCCGACAGTCTCAGAATGTTAAGAAACAAGGCACAGGAGTATATGACTATGGCTATAGGACACTGTATAAGACTCCATGTAGGAATGAATGATGCAATACTATGGTGTGCCAATGATCACATGTACAGATTATTATAATATAAAAACAGGAGGGAAGCCTGAGTTCATTATTTCTGCTTCTCTAGGGACAGAGCTTCTACTGAAACAATACTCCAGAGAATAATTTTAACAATTCTAATTAAAAGTTTCTTGAATTAGAAAAGAACTAGTAAATACAACTTCTATATAGATTGAACCTAAAAAATCAAAAAGAAATCAGCAAAATCATTGCAGGTGCTATTGACAGGAATCAGTCCTTTAATTGCAGTATAATGTCATGGAATGTGTTTTCATCTTCATCATCATCATCATCATCATCATCATCATCTTCTTATTCTTCATCCTCATCACCATCACCACCATATACATTTATTTAATACTCACATTGTATTAGGGATTCTTCTAAAAAGTGCAGTTTTTAAAAACTTTACAAAAACCATAGGAGAGAGATCATTATTGATATCAAACTGATTACTGATTATCAAACTGAATTGTGGTAACTACTTCATATAGTTAGTAAACATATATTTAAATATGTAAGAAAATTATAAAATATAAGTATAATATAATATATTATATAAATATAGTATATATAAATATAAATATGAATTTATCTAATATATTTTTCAAAAAATATATTACCAACCCTTATTGACTGATACATACTTTGATTCATTGAGAAAACACATCTAATCCATACTATCAGAGGCATATAAACTAGTCAAGAATGAAAAATACATACATAAGAAATAAAGTTGCATACTTTTATGTAGTGAATAAAAATACAATTGGGACAAAAAACAATTGAATGTATAGAAATACAACTGATTTCTGTGCATTGCTTTATATCCTGACATTTTACTGAATTCCTGTATGAATTCTCTCAGTTTTGGAGTGGAGCCTTTTGAGTTTCCCACATAAAGTGTCATATCATCTGCAAAAGTGAGAGTTTGACTTCTTCTTTGCCAGTTCAGATGGCTTTTATATACACCAAAGGCAAGAGAGAAAGAAAGAGAAATTAAGGGGTCAATGTCATTTACTATTGCACCCAAAACCATAAGATACCTGGGAAAAACCTGACCAAAGAGGGAAAGAATATGTACTCAGAAATCTATGAAGTACTCATGAAAGAAATTGAGGAAGACGCAAAGAAATGGAAAGATGATGCAAGCTCATGGATTGGAAGAACAAATATTGTGAAAATGTCTATGCTACCAAAAGCAATCCACACATCTAATGCAAAATACCATGTCAAAATACCATCCATTTTTTCAAAGAAATGGAACAAATAATCATAAAATTTATACGGAACTAGAAAAAACCATGAATAGCCAGAAGAATGTTGAAAAAGAAAGACAAAGTTGGCAACATCACAATTCCAGCCTTCAAACTCTATTGCAAAGCTGTAATCAACAAGACAGTATAGTATTAGCACAAAGACAGACACATAAATCAATAGAGATTGATAGAGATCTCTATTAATAGAGAACCTAGAAATGGACCATCTACTCTATGGTCAACTAATCTTTGACAAAGCAGGAATTAATGTTCATTAGAAAAAAGTCTCTTCAACAAACGGTGTTGGAAAAATTGGACAGGCACATGCAGAAGAATAAAACTGGACCATTTTTTCTTACACTACACACAAAAAAATAAACTCAAAATGGATGAAAGTCCTCCAGGTGAGACAGGAGTCCATCAAAATCCTTGAGGAGATCACAGGCAGCAACCCCTTTGACCTCAGTTGCAGCAAATTCTTCCCAGAAACATCGCCAAAGGCAAGGGAAGCAAGGGCAAAAATTAACTATTGGGACTTCATCAAGATCAAAAGATTTTGCTCAGCAAAGGAAACAGTCAATAAAACCAAAAGACAACTGATAGATATTCACAAATGACATATCAGATAAAGGGCTAGTATCCAAAATGTCTAAATAACTTCTCAAACTCAACACCCAAAGAACAAATAATCCAATCGAGAAATGGGCAGAGGACATAAACAGACATTTCTGCAAAGAAGACATCCAGATGGCCAACAGACACATGAAAAAGTGCTCCACATCACTCGGCATCAGGGAAATACAAATCAAAATCACAATGAGATATCACCTCACATCAGTCAGAATGGCTAGAAATAAAAAGTCAGGAAATGACAGGTGTTGGCAAGGATGCAGAGAAAGGGGAACCCTCCTACACTGTTGGTGGTGATGAAAGCTGGTGCAGCTACTCTGGAAAACAGTATGGAGGCTCCTCAAAATGTTGAAAATAGAACTACCCCATAACCCGGCAATTGCACTACTTGTTATTTACCCTAAAGATACAAAGGTAGTGATCCGAAGGGGCACATGCACCCAAATGTTTATAGCAGCAATATCAGCAATAGCGAAATTATGTAAAGAACCTAGATGTCTATCAACAGATGAATGAATAAAGAAGATGTGATACATACACACACACACACACACACACACACACACACACACACACACACTGGAATACTACACAGCGATCAAAAACAAAATATTGCCATTTACAACAAGGTGGATGGAACTAGAGGGTATTATGCTAACTGGAACAAGTCAGAGAAAGGCAATTATCATATGATCTCACTGATATGAGGAATTTGAGAAACAAGAAAAAGGATCTTGGGGAATGAAGGGAAAACAAAACAGGACAAAACCAGAGAGGGAGACAAACCTGAAGAGAATCAATCTCAGGAAACAAACTAAGGGTTGCTGGAGTAGAGGAGGGTGGTATGGATAGGGTGATGTGAATTGTGTAAGACTGATGAATCATAGACCTATACCCCTGAAACAAATAATACATTATATGTTAATAAAAAATTTCTTGGATATGACACCAAAAAGAACAAGGAAAAAAGCAAAAATAGACAAGTACAAAAACATAAGGCTAGAATTTTTCCTTACAGGAAAGAAAATACCCAGGGTGAAAAGGCAAACTATGGAATGATAGAAAATATTTGAAAAATATAAGGAGATGATATGTGGAATATATAAAGAAACCCTACAACTCAAGAACTATAAAACAAAATCATATGATTAGAAAATTATCAAAGGAGCTAAGTTGGAAAACTAGTGCTACTGGAATTCAAGACTTCCTATAAATCTTTGTTGATCAAGACAACATGGTATTTGCAAAAGAACTAAATAGACCTTTGGAAGAAAATAGATCAGAAGTAGGTTCTTAAAAAAAAAAAAAGAAGTTCTTAAAAACACATAATAAATATATAATATAATCAACCAATCTTGGACAAAGATAAAATAATAGATAAAAGATAAAAATAATATTTTAACAAATGGTGTTGTAACAACTGGATATCTGCATGCAGAAGAAAAAAGAAATGTTCTAGACACTGACTTTATCCTGTTTAAAAAATTTACTTAAGGGGCACCAGGCCTTTGGCTCGTCATGATCCCAGAGTCCTAGGATTGTGCCCTACATCAGGCTCTCTGCTCAGCAGAGTGTCTGCTTCTCCCTCTTCCCCAGCCCGGCTTGCGTTCCCTCTCCCTGTGTCTCACTCTATCAAATCAATAAATAAAATCCTTTAAAATTTTTCTTAAAATGGACCATAGACCTAAATATGGAAAACTATTAAACTTCCAGGACATAGGAAAAATCCTAGATACTATTGATTATGGTAATGAAATTTTGTTTTAGTTATTTAAATTACAGTTGGTTAACATAGAGTATAATATTAGTTGCACGTGTACAATTTAGTGATTCAACACTTCCTACAATACCCAGTGCTTATCACATGTGCGCTCCTTCATTCCCGTGACCTGTTCTACCCATCCCCCAACCATCAGTTTGTTCTCTAGATTTAAGTGTCTGTTTCTTGGTTGGTTTCTGTGTTGTTTTTTGTTTTGTTTGTTTGTTAGTTTGCTCATTTGTTTCTTCAATTCCACATATAATTGAAATCATATATTTTTCTTTCTCTGACTCAAAGATTTCAAATGTCCTGTCTTTATGGGCACTTTCAGCTCAGTTTATTTTTCAGCTTCAGAATTAGTTTGGTCCTTTTTTGTAGTGTCTATCTCTTAGTTGATATTCTCAATCTGCTCATGTAATATTTTCCTGATATGTTTACCTAGATGCGCTCCCCTTTAGTTCATTGAGAATCTTTATGAAGAATACTTTAAATGCTTTTTCAGAAATATTATAAATATGCTTTTCTATAGGTTTGGTGTATGTAGTATTATTCTACTCCTTTGCGGGGCCTTGTTTCTGTTTCTTTTATGTATTGTCATCTGTTAGTGAGATTTGGGCATTTGAATAAACAACCATTTATCTCAGCTACTGAAACTTTCTGATTCTTCTTTGTTATGCCATGTTAGTCATTGGTGTTTGATGCAATGTTCCATGATTCAGTACTTCATTAGTGTTTGATGTATTTCATTACATACAGTACTTACAGTACTTCATTAGTGTTTGATGTAGTGTTCCATGATTCATTGTTTGCATGTAACACCCAGTGCTCCACGCAATATGCATCCCCCTTAATACCCATCATGGGGCTAACCCATCCCCCTACCTCCCTCCCCTCTAAAACCCTCAGTTTGTTTCCTGGTGTCCATAGTCTCTCATGGTTCATCTCCCACTCTGACCCCCCCTTCATTTTTCCGTTCCTTCTCCTAATGTCCTCTATGCTATTCCTTATGTTCCATGTATAAGTGAGACCATAGGAGAATTGTCTTTTTGTTCTTGAATTATTTCATTTAACATAATCCCCTCCAGTTCTGCCCATGTCAGTGCAATGGGTGGGTATTCACTCTTTCTAATGGCTGAGTAATATCCCATTGTATATATAAAATATATCTTCTTTATCCATTCATCTGTTGAAGGGCATCAGCTCCTTCACAATTTGGCTAATGTGGACATTACTGCTATGAACATTGGGAGGCATGTGCCCTTTCCTTTCACACCTGTATCTTTGGGCAAAGATACCTAGTAGTGGAATTGCTGGGTCATAGTGTGACTTTATTTTTAACATCTTGAGGAACCTCCATACTGTTTTTCCAGAGTGGCTGCACCAGCTTGCATTCCCACCAAGAGTATAAGAGAGTTCCCTTTGTCTCCACATCCTTGCCAACAATTGTTGTTTCCTGTCTTGTTGATTTTAGCCACTCTGACTGTTATAAGATTGTATCCCAGTGTGGTTTTGATTTGAATCTCCCTGATAACTAATGATGATGGATGTTTTTTCCTGTCTCTGCTAGCCATTCATGTGTCTTCTTTGGAGAAGTGTCTGTTTGTGTCTTCTGCCCATTTTTTACTTGTTTTTTGGGTGTTGAGTTTGAGAAGTTCTTTATAAAGCTTAGATACCAGCCCTTTATCTGTAATGTCATTGCAAATATCTTCTCCCTTCCCATAGGTTGCTTCTTTGTTTGGTTGACTGTTTCCTTTGCTGTGCAGAAGCTTCTTGGCTGTGCAGACACAAAAAGATGGAAAAACATCCGCTCATGGATCAAAAGAATAAATGTTGTGAAAATGTCTATGTTATCCAGAGCAATCTATACTTTCAAAACCAACCTCATCAAGCTTCCACCGGCATTTTTCAAAGAGCTGGAACAAAGAATTCTAAAATTTGTATGGAACCAGAAAAGACCTGAATCACCAAGGAAATGTTGAAAAAGAAACACAAAACTGGGGGAACCATGTTGCCTGATTTCAAGCTTTACTACAAAGCTGTGATCACCAAGACAGCATGGTAATGGCCCAGAAACAGACACATAGACCAATGGAACCGAGTAGAGAGTCCACATATGGATTGCAACTCTATGGTCAAATAATTTTCAACAAAGTAGGAAAAAAATACCCAGTGGAAAAAAGGCAGTCTCTTCAATAAATGGTGCTGGGAAAATTGGAGAGCTATGTGTAGAGGAATGAAACTCAACCATTCTCTTACATCATACATAGACAGAAATAAACTAAAAATGGATGAAAGACCTCAATGTGAAACAGGAGTCCATCAATATCCTAGAGGAGAGCATAGGCAGTAACCTCTTTGACATCAGCCACAGCAACTTCTTTCAAGACATGTCTCCAAAGGCAAAGGAATCAAAAGCGAAAATGAACTTTTGGAACTCCATCAAGATAAAAAGCTTCTGCACTGTTTCTGATTTCTCATTCCCTCTGTTGTCCACTTATAGAACTGTAGCTATAAAGTGGTTCTAGCGGCTTCCAAATTCTGCTCCATGCTCCATAAGCACTCTTAGTGAAGCTATACAGAAAGCAGTCCCTGGACTCCCCCCAGACAAAGAGAATATTGACTATACAGTCCTTTCTTTGTTTTAATCCCAGGGGAGGGATTTTGCTATGGGAGGTTCCTCCCAGTTTCAACTGTTCTACAGGGGCAAGCAAGTTTCATGAAGATATATGCAAATGCTATGAATTTTCCTATCCCTTTTGCTTCAATCCCTTTGTAGTTTTTCATTGGCCTGTGTACTGTAGCTTCTCTACAAAGCATTTTTAGAGGGCTCATTTTGGGATCATAGACTGAGAACACTTGAAAAATGTGTTTCCTACATGCGATGTTATTGAGTCTTGGCAATTAAGGAGAGAAGCATCTGTTTCTCATTCCCAGAAGCCTTATCAATTTAATGAAAAGAGAGGTCAACAACTCAACAAAATAATTTTCCACATGCACCCCCAACCTTTGGCCTCTTTTAATTTGAATTCAATAGGGGATTATCTAAGAGGCTTTTTAAAAAGATTTTATTTATTTATTCATCAGAGAAAAAGAGAATGCAAGCAGGGGGAGGGGCAGGGAGAGGGAGAAGCAGGATCCCCCTGAGCAGGGAAACACTTAACCAACTTAGCCACCCAGGCATCCTGTAAGAATCTTTTTTTCCAAATACAATAGTGTGTGCTTATTAACCTAGTTTCAGACGGAAGCAGATGAAAAGTTAAGGAAGAGAATGTGTGGTACCATTGAGCCACTGCAGAAAAAGAAAAATAAACATGCCAATGTGATATAAGATAGAGAAAAGGAAAAGCACACAAGCTTTCCATTTTGGAAAAAGGGGAAATTTGGAGATCATTTAATTTAGAATTTCTCAACATTCTCTTGAAAGGCACTGATTACCTCAATTTTTGTTGGAACAGATTTGGTATATAAATAGCTACTTAGAGTTAAAAATTATTTAATTTCAAAAATTAACTGAGGAAATGACTTCTAGTTTCCAGTTGTACATAAGAAGTTTGGAAGTGACCACTGCTTGCTAACACTAAGTAAAAAGCTGAACAGACTGGAAAATCAACAAGGTTCTCTAATCCATAGAAGAGTGAACATAGGACAAGCTATTGTCCCCCAAGACAGAAGAGATAGACAGGCAAATATGTAGAGTCATAACTTACCAGACCAGAGGCTCAAAAGCGGAAACTACCAAGGGAACCAGTCTGGATAGGGAGGGCTAAAATGGTAATTGATTAGTTGCTGGAGGGTTAATGCAGACAGTTAATTAACTCTAAGGACATTTTGTCTTAGGAATGGCACCGAAATATCATGAGATTTACCTTCAGGAGTTCAACCACATTCCAATACTAAACATCTGAGAAAAGTCCCTCTCTACTTCCAATAGGGTGAGAAGGGAAAAAAAAAAAAATAGAGAGAGAGAGGGAAAAAAAAAAAAGAAAAAGAAAAAAAGTACGCCAAAGAGCTCACCAGTGGCAGTGGCACCAGTAGTAGTAGTGCTGGTGGAGGCAGCAGCAATGGCAGCAGCGTCACAGGTGGAAAATCAAAGTGGTAAGTGAAAGTCTGCCCAGCTGTGTGGGCTGCAGTTGGAGGTCACTTTGCTGTTCAGCAACACCCAGATTTCTGAGAAGAGACCTCTGTGACAAGGACACAGCAAGAAAAAAGGAAAAACGCAGACACTGACAAGAGAAAGAACATGATTCCTGCCATCAGTCTGAGCAGATCAGATGGGAGACAGAAAAGTGATGTGGAAGAGAGGATTTAAATAATGCAAATAGAAGAGGAGAGATCTAAATTTAAAAGAAGTGAAGAAACTCTGCAGTAGTTATCATAATTAATTATAAAGCCAACACAAGAATCACGGATATCAAGGAGGGTACCTCTTGTGATGAGCACTGGGTGCTGTACTCAAGTAATGAATCACTAAATCCTACTCCTGAAATGAATATTGCACTATATGTTAGCTAACTGGAATTTAAATAAAAACTTGAAAAAATAAATAATTGTGGGTACCCAAGAAGAATGAGAAACAGAGAAGGAGGCAGAGAATTTACTCAAGGGAAATAGAAGACAGGAATTTCCCAAATTGGGAAAAGACTGGACATACAACTCCAAGAAGCTAATAGAACACCACATTATGTCAATGCAGAAGACCTTTTCTAAGAAGTATTGTTTAAAACTATCAAAAGCTATATGTTATTTTTCTCTGCCTGGCTTATTCATCTTAGCATAACACTCCTTAGGTCAATACATATCATCATAAATTGCAAGACATTATTTTTACGGCTGAGTAATATTCCATTATATTTATATATATGCCACATCTTCTTTATCCATTTGTCTATCAATGGACACTTGGTTGTTTCCATATCTGCTGAAATAGACACGGGAGTGTTGAATCTTAATTTTTTTTTTAAAGCAAAAGAATAAGCAAATGAAAAGCATAATGAGACCCACAAACACAGAGAACTGATGGTTGGCAAAGCAGGTTTTTTTTTTTTAAGATTTTTTAATTTACTTGTTTGTTTGTCATAGAGAGAGAGAGAGCACAAGCAGGCAGAATGGCAGGCAGAGGCAGAGAGAGAAGCAGGCTCCCTGCCAAGCAAGGAAGCCCAATGCAGGACTCGATCCCAGGACCGTGGGATCATGATCTGAGCTGAAGACAGCAGCTTAACCAACAGAGCCACCCAGACATCCCTGGCAAAGGAGGGTTTTAAGAGGCTAGGCAAATGAGTGAAGGCAGGAGGGAGATACAGGCTTCTATTCATGCAACGAATAAGTCATGGCAATAAAAAGTACAGCATGAGGAATATAATCAATGGTATTTTAATAATGATGTGTGATAGGAGATGATAGTTACACTTGTGATAAGCACAGCATAACTTATAAACTTGTTGAATCACTATACTGTACCCCTGAAAACAATGTAATACTGTGTGTCAATTATACAAAACAAAACAAAACAAAACCCTCTCAAAAGTCAATGACAAAGAATTTTAAATGAAATTATCAGTGGGGAATCAAGTAATTACAAAGGGAATCAAGTAATTACAAAGGAACCACTGTTAGGCTATGAGGAAATTTCTCCATAGAAATTCTACAGGCCAAGAGAGCCTGAAATTGCATATTCAAAATATTGTACAATAAAAATTGCAATCCAAGAATACCCTACCTGGCAGTTATCCTTTAGATATAAAAAAGGAGTAAAGCTTTTCCTAGACAAACAAAAGCTGAAAGAGTTTACCACCATTAGACATGCCTTATAAGAAATATTGGAAGGAGTTCTTCAAACTGAAGTACAAAGGGAAAAGTAGCACAAACTGATTACAGTGATGAATGGACAATTAGAATTTGAAAACAAATTCTATTTTAGAATAGTGTGTTAAATAACTATAGAATGCAAATTAAAGGAAAAATATAAAAAATAATTCTAGCTAGTAAATTTGGTAACAAATTCACAACAGGAAAAGAGCTAATTTGTAACTTCAAAAGATAAAACTAGAAGAGTACAAGGTTGGAACCTTTATAGGTGAATACAAATAAGTTACTATTAGAGGTTTCATGTAAACCTCATGGTTTCCACAAAGCAAAAATCTACAGCAGAGCAGAAACATGAAACATTAAAAAGGGAGACTGCACAAATCACCATGGAAAACCACCAACTTACCAAGGTACACAGAAGTAGAAGCAGGGGAAAAGGCAATGGAGATATAAAATAACCAGAAGGCCCAAGATGAAATGGTAGTAGTAAGTCCTTATATATCAATAATCACTCTAACTGCAAATGTATTGAACTCACCAATCAAAGGCACAGTAGCTGGATGGATTAAAAAAAAAAACAACTCAATTATAAGCTGCCTGCAGAAGAGTGATTTCAGCTCTAAAGACACAGATAGTCTCAAAGTAAAGGATGGAAAGGGAACAAAGGGAAACCCAAAATATGTAGGCCTAGCCATACTTATATCAGACAAAATAGACTTGTAGCCAAAAAGAATAATGGGCAAAGAAGGCATTATATAATGATAAAGGGGTCAATAACATTAAAAAGATTTAGCAATTTCAAATACGTTCAGTGCTCAACACCAAAGCACTGAAAGACTTTACGCAAATACTCTCAGATCTTAAGGGAGAAGTAGAAAACAATATTCCACCATGAACAATGAGTAGATTGTCCAGTTAGAAAATCAGCAAAAAAACCACTGGAATTGAACATTTTAAAACAAATGGACCTTATGAACATGGACAGACTATTCAAAAGCAGTAGAACACACATTCTTCTCAAGTGTCATGGGCCAGAACATTGCTTTTTCACCAATCCTGGACCACATCTTCTGTGGTTGGCATCCACTAAGATGAAACCAAAGAATGTTCTCTCAGAGAAGAACTTCAATTTGCAGTCTTTACCACCCAGAGACTGAATAAGCAGTAAAACAAAGTCCATCTACTCATCACAGAATCAAAAAGGTAAAAGATGAGCTCCCCAAAGGTAATCAATAATTTACCAATTTCATACATCAATAAAACTCTTTTATCAATAAAGCATAAAAGACACTCTATTTTTGTTGAATTAAATCGCTTATCAAACCCAATCCTTCATTTTATGTACGAGAAAACTGGAGGCATTTACAGAGCACTGTGTCATCAAAGTGACAGAGCTGAGATGGCAATCCAGAACACCTGACTCCCAGGCTTGGAGTCTCTTTTTCTGCTACTGTGTCTGTCTAAGGCCGTGACTGTCATGACTTGAAATGCACTGCCAGTAATATTTGTATTCAGCACCTAACAACTGGGTCAATATTACTTCTATTACTTAATTTTAATTGCCCTAAAATCATGGCAGCAATTTCCTAACTCCTCTTTTTCCTCATCCAAATAAACCTATTGTGAACTCATCTACTTTAATATGCTAACTTAGTTGTCCAAGTCAATAACTAAGAACAGGTGAATTTGTGGTCCAAAATACCCAAGAGAGCATGGCTCGGCCTTCATATTTTATGCTCACTGCATGAGCTTTTATTGACATTAGTTTGTTTAATATAGGTAAATATTTCAAAAATAACTAAGATTTAGTACCTATTTCCAATACTAAAAAGGTCAGGTTGTTACCCTATGGAATTTATTGTCCTGAAAATCATGTTCTGCAATAAAATGAAAGACTGAAAACTTCAAGAAACTGTAGTTTTTGGTAAGGGATTGATCCTTTTACCCAATGCATAGTTCTCAGTTCATTTTTCTGAGGAAATTACTAACAGTAATTGAATGTTTGGAACTAGTCTAATTCCTTGACATCTGACAAGGAAACAAATGACCCTCCAACTCCAAGGAACAAAATACAACATACATAAATTAGACAAGCTACCCCCTTCCTTCTATCTTTCCTCTTAGATCAATATATGACCTGATTGTAATATTAACTGTTCTCAGATTATAAAACAATACAAAAACTATATTTCATAGATCCACCTGTTAGATTGTCCTGAAATTAATCCTTACTTGTATTTTTTTCTTAAATAAAACATCCACTGAAAATTTCTGAGAAATAATGAGAAGTTTTATAAAATATTATAAAGCAATCACTCATTTCATGACCACATATCTTAACTTTATAATTAGAACTACATCCATTGTTTTTCAATATTTTTTCATTAGGTCCACATCTTTCAAAATATATTTGACTTTCACTTTGTTGAGCCAGATTTTTTCCCCTGGGCTAAGCCATGTGACCTACTTGGGATGACTGGAAATTAGCAGAAATTATGCAGAGACTGGGAAATTACTTATGCAAGTGAACTTGCTCACTTTTGTGCATCGATCATTGTTATAAATGACTGCAGGTAAGCCTGCTGGACCCAAAGATAACTGGAGAAATGCAGAACAATGTTTCCACAGAAATACTGCTCCAGCCAGGCTCAGAACAGATCAGAGTTTAAAGTCAACTCACAGATGCATGAGAAAGTCAACCATGATAGCACATGGCTTAGCCCATTATAGATTGGAAGAGTCAACCAACCATAGAACTTAGCATAACTTAACTTAGAACTTAACTTGTAGGAGTCTTTGGGTTCATCTGCCATCATCAGTTTGTGGTTCAGCTTGTGGGGTTAAACCACTCCCTGTCCCAAACCTGCTTATAGAAACGGGCCCAATTTGCAACAACAGTGGTAACTGCAGAACCCAGCTTGGCTGACCTAATCACCAACCCATACCAAGAGGCAACAGGTGTACCCCTCTTCTTGTCTATATTCCCTTTCCAGGTGTTTGACCTGACAACATGCTAGTCTACATCCAGTGACAAAAAAACAGTAAGTCACTAGTGTCTTAGGCTCTGCACTCAAAGGCAGAGTGCCATCCAGACCCACACATGCCTATATCTCCATCTAGCAACAGAATATGATCCAGGCAAGGGATTCCATGGCATTCCACCAAGCACCAGCCATGAACTAGGACTAGGGTCTCTCAACTGTCCACCTAGACCCTGTGTCTCCTGCCCTATATCTAGTAGCAGATGGGAATACAGGTCAGGACTTCTCTCCTTCAGTGACACCAAGAGAGATAGGGTGAAAAGCTCATAAGCACTGAATAGGTGCAGATCAGATAAGCAGGAATAATCTCCATTTTATAAGTTCAGAATCCCTCAAAAATCAGGTAATATCACCAAATGATAATGGCAGGAATCCAAAATATGTTTCAGATGCTAAGCTTAAATAAGGTATAAGTAGCTAGAAGACTCAAATAGGTTCTAGCATAAGCCCAAAAAATCACTCATCATATCAAGAACAAGGAAAATCAAAGAAATGAAAAGTCAACCAACCAGTTTCAATACTAAGATGGATCAGCTGTTGGAATTATCTGCAGGTATTATAAATCATGTATTACAAAAACATGCCAACAACAAATTATATATAACTATAAAATGTAAAAAGTGAACTTCAATAAGGAAATGGATGTTATAAAAAGAACCAAAGAATTACAACAAGACTATGCTAAGTGAAATAAGTCAAGCAGAGAAAGTCAATTATCATATGGTTTCACTTCTCTGTGGAACATAAGGAATAGCATGGAGGACATTAGGAGAAGGAAGGGAAAAGTGAAGTGGGGGAAATCAGAGGGGGAGTCAAATCATGAGACACTATGGACTGCAAAAAACAAACTGAGGGTTTTAGTGGGGAGGGAGATCAGGGAATGGGTTAGCTGGGTGATGGGTATTAAGGAGGACACATATTGCATGGAGCACTGAGTGTTATAGGTAAACAATGAATCTTGGAACACTAAATCAAAAAAATCAAGGTACTGTATGGTGACTAATATAATAAAATAATTTATTTTTATGTCTAAAAAAATTATGGCATAAACAACAATAGCTGAAATAAAACTATAATTATGTCCAGTAGAATCATGACTTAAGACTACTGAACATTATGGCAGATCAATAGTATTTACTCAATCTAAATAACAGAGAGAAAATAGAGCAAAAGATAAAATGAGCAGACCTCAGGCATCTGTGTCACAAAAATAAAGTTCATAAAATTGGCATTACTGAGGTACTGAAAGAAGAGGACACAGAATGTGGGACTGAAATCATTGCTAAAAATTCCCCAAATTCAGTGAAGGCCATAAACTTATAGACAAGAAATAAAGAAAGAGGAAGGAAGGAAGGAAGGAAGGAAGGAAGGAAGGAAGGAAGGAAGGAAGGAAGGATTGATTCTCAAACAGGAATAACCAAAAGAAATCCATGCCAACACATAACATCATAAAAGTTCTAAAAACCAATGATAAAGAAAAAAAAACCCTATATAGGAAAACACATTTGAATCAAAGTGGATTTTTCATCTAAAACCATGGAAGTCAGAAGAAAGCAGCACCTTTTTCAAGTGCTGACAGAAGAACTTGTCAATCAGGAATTCTACACTCAGCAGAACTATCAAAAAGTAATCTAGAAAATTTGCCCCTAGAAATCCTACATTTAGAGAATGGCTGATAACATCACCATCTCTGTTCCCATTTTTAACAATGAAGTAGGCCTTTGTCCACAAGAGTTCCACCTGGGGAGCTGTGGGATGCAGGGATGCAGGGACCCTTGAGGAGTCCCACCTACTGCGCACATGGTAATCAGAGGGCAGACCTCAGTCTGGGATGCAGTCAGGGAAAAACCCAGGGAGCATTGACTCAGGCAGGCTAACTCTAATGAAAGAGACGCTGCAGAAGTCCAGCCTTCTGAGATGAAATGAGAGAGTTCTGATGGAGTGAGCTTGAGTATACTGGACAGCATAAGAGAAATTTCTCTAGGACTGTCCTTTCCTCCAAAAGCATAGCATGAGGCTGAACCAGACACAGATGACCTTTCCCACAGTGGGTGTGGGTCCTGGATCCCCCACTGAGTGGGAAACTGCTCCAGAAAACTGCTTTTGCCCTGCAAATACCCAAGGCATGGAGACCAGGCATGGATGTGACTGGAAGGAGGGAGGACATAAAGAAAGATGCAGGTAAGAATGTTGAAGGACATTAAAGGGACACAGTTCCTGCTGACTGGGCTTCTCAGTGGGAAGCTGATACGTGAGCCCCTGACTTAACCTCACATGAGGATCCTAGGCAGGAAGATGATGTAGGGCCTGGGAGTGATAGTCTCGTGAGTATTCTCAGGGGAAGAGCCTCTCAGTGACCCTCCTGTGAGGATCCTGGGCAGGGAGGGCCTTTAAGTCAAATTCCTGTGTGGATCCTCAGGAGGAAGCCCATGCCCCAGCCCCTCAGTGAACTTCAGGCCTCCCCAGGCCTGCCAGTCCGCCCAATGCCCCATGTGTACACACACCCCTTCCTTCATTCTGAGCAAGCTCCCTCCCTCTATGTGCTCCTGAGTACAGTAGTGAGAATGAGCCCCAGGAACATCAGACCAGGCTCTGTAGGAGGTTAGAAACCACAAACTATACTGTGGAAAAAGAACTTTCCAGACACCATGTTGGTGAACAACCAGAAAAGACATAAAATGCTTACCAATTCTACCACAAGGGGAAGCAAGAAGTGTGGCACAGTCCATCCATAGAAAGTCAGAGAAAGCCAAAATCTAGCAGGACCAGCAGTGTATCCCACTGCCCAGGGAAAGTACTGAGAAGGTGTCTGCTCCTTCAAAGGAAAAACAAAAATGAAAACAAACAAACAACTGCAAGTCACATGAAGAATCAAGGAAACATGCCAATGCCGGAAGCTAACACTAAGCCTCAAATATAATTAAACTCAAAGACAGAAATGTAGCTATCTGACAGATACAGAAATTGAAATAGCTATTTTGAGAGGCACCTAGTGGCATAGTTGGTGGAGCATCTGACTCTTGGTTTTGGCTCAGGTCGTGATGTCAGTGTCTTGAGATTGAGCCCCTTGTGGGGCTCAGCACTCAGTGCAGAGGATTCTTAAGACTCTCCCTCCACTACACCCCTCCAATGCTCTCTTTCTCTAAATACATAAATCTTGGGGGGAAAAAAACCCATTCTGAGGGAACTCAAGAGCTACAAGAAAGCAAAAAGATAATTGAATGATATCATGGAAACAATATATGGAAGAATAGTACTTTTACAATGAAATGGAATTCATAAAAGAGAAACAGAATTATGCAGCTGAAGATTTTAGTAAATGGAATGAACAGTGCAATAAACAGCATCAAAAGCAAAGAATACCAAATGGAAGACAGAATTAGTGAGCTACAGAATAGGAACTTGGAAATAACCCAATCAAGAGAAAATTAACAATAAATACATAAATAGAAAAAAAAATAGAGAAATAGAGAAAAGGAGTGGAGAAAGACTACAGATGTATGGAACACTAACAAAGAAAATGTACAAACAGAATCACTGGAATTCCAGAAGAACAGAAAGGGGCAGAGATTTACTTAAAATATGTATTATTTTGTATTTTGTTTTACTTAAAAATATGTGTTAGTGGGGCGCCTGGGTGGCTTAGTGGGTTAAAGCCTCTGCCTTCAGCTCAGGTCATGATCCCAGGGTCCTGGGATTGAGCCCCGAATGGGGCTCTCTGCTCAGCAGGGAGCCTGCTTCCCCCTCTCTCTCTGCCTGCCTCTCTGCCTACTTGTGATCTCTCTCTCTGTCAAAAAAATTAATAAAATCTTTAAAAAAAAGGTAAAAAAAAAAATCCTGCCATTTGCAGGGACATTGATGGAACTAGAGAATATTAGGAAAACCAAAATAAGTTAGCCAGAGAAAAACAAATACTATGATTTCACTCGTATGTGGAATTTAAGAAACAAAACAAATGAGCAAAGGGGGAAAAAAGAGAGAGAGAGAGAGGCAACCTAAGAAATAGACTCTAAACTATAGAGAACAAACTGAGAGTTACTGGAAGGCTGGCAGGTGGGGAGATGAGTTAAATAGGTGATGGCGGGGGCACTCTGTTTTCTGCCTTCAGCTCAGGTCATGATCCCAGGGTTCTGGGATCAAGCCCCACATCAGGCTCCCTACTCAGTGGTGAGTCTGCTGCTCCCTCTCTCCCTGCCCCTGCTTGTGCTCTCTCACACTCTGTTTCTCTAAAATAAATGTTTAAAAAAAATAGGTGATAGGGTTTAAGGAATGCACTTTAAAATTTTAATTTAATTTTTTTATTTTCAGCATAACAGTATTCATTGTTTTTGCACCACACCCAGTCCTCCATGCAATCCGTGCCCTCTCTAATACCCACCACCTGGTTCCCCCAACCTCCCACCCCCCGACCCCTTCAAAACCCTCAGATTGTTTTTCAGAGTCCATAGTCTCTCATGGTTCACCTCCCCTTCCAATTTCCCCCAACTCCCTTCTCCTCTCTAACTCCCCTTGTCCTCCATGCTATTTGTTATGCTCCACAAATAAGTGAAACCATATGAAAATTGACTCTTTGCTTGACTTATTTCACTAAGCATAATCTCTTCCAGTCCAGTCCATGTTGCTACAAAAGTTGGGTATTCATCCTTTCTGATGGAGGCTTAATACTCCATAGCGTATATGGACCACATCTTCCTTATCCATTCGTCCGTTGAAGGGCATCTTGGTTCTTTCCACAGTTTGGCAACCGTGGCCATTGCTGCTATAAACACTGGGGTACAGATGGCCCTTCTTTTCACTACATCTGTATCTTTGGGGTAAATACCCAGTAGTGCAATTGCAGGGTCTTGTGATGAGCATAAGGTTCTGTATGGAAGTATTGAATCACTGTATTGTACACCAGGAACTAATTTTACACTCTATGTTAACTAACTGGAATTTAAATAAAAACCTGAGGAAAAAATAGGCTTATTTTATTAAATGTTTTATGTGCACTTGAGGTGAATGTACATTTTGTTGTCCTTGAATGGAATATTTAATAAATGTCAATGAGGTCAATTTGAGAAAACCAATAAAAGATGTTCTCTGATTATGAGGAAACTAGCAGATAGAGATAAGGATCTACAAAAAGAAAAGATGAAAAACAAGAAAAGTAGAGATAACAATATTTTAATATTTACATATCTTCAGAAAATAATGGAATGCTTAACAAAAAATGAGTAACATAGTAGTGATGTGGCTTTTCTAACTTAAGTGAAAGGGAAATGTATATCAGGTATAGTGCAAAATCTAGAAGATGGGGAAATGGATGTAAATTTCTGCATGGTTTTTAGCTGTAACTGAAGTAGCATAGTATCACTTGAAATTAGACTGTGATGGAGGAAATATGTGTACTATAAACATTTTACTTAAGAATCTATCAGGCAATAAAATGTAATTACACAAAAATATTTAATGAAAAATGAGGCCAAAATAATAGATAAAAAAGGAAACACAAAACACATAGGTCAAATAGAATATATATATAAATGTGGTACATTTAAGTGCAAATATATCACTTATAAACTAAATAGAAGTGGCCCAAGTGACTCAACTAAAAGACCCTTGGGTGGCTCAGTCAGTTATGTGCCCACCTCTTGATTTCCGCTCAGGTCATGATCTCAGGGATCTGGGACTGAGATGATCTCAGTGTGGAACCTGCTTACGATTCTGTCCCTTCCTCCCTGCTCCCTCTCCCTCAAAAAAAAAAAAAAATTGTTAAATTAGATAAAAATAAACATAAACATGATCTGGAGTTCCTGGGTGGCTCAGTTGTTTAAGCATCTGACTCTTGATTTCGACTCAGGTCACAATTTCATGGGTCATGTCATGGAGCCCTGCTCTGGGCTCTGGGCTCTGGGCTCTGTGCTCAGTGAGGAGTCTGCTTAAGATTCTTGCTCTCCCTCTGCCTTCTTCCCCTACTTGTTTGCTCACTCTCAAATAGATAGGCGAATCTTAAGGGGAAAAAAAAAAGTTTAAAAAATAAAATAAATAAAATCAACAAATAAACATGACCCAACTATATTCTGTCTATAAGAAACTCACTGTGGAGAAACAAACTTTCTAAAAGGATGGGAAAATATACCATGCTAACACTAATACCCAAACAGCTGATCTGGCTCTATTCACATCTGGAAAATCAGATTTCAGAGTGTAGAATATCATCAGAAATAAAGAGGGCCATTTTAAATCATCAAAGGAATAATTTATCCCAAAAAAGAGAGCAATCCTAAATGTTTATGAATCAAATAGACAAGCTTCAAATTACATGGAGGTAAAACAAAATGAAACAGAAAACAAAACAAAAAAAAAAAACCACAAAACTGATGGAACTGGCAAGGCAAAACAGACATATCTATGCTTACAGCCAAATATTCTAATCTCTATCAATTGGTAAGAGTACAAAGATGAAAGTCAGTGAGGATGCTGTAGATTTACACAAAATTCGGATACTTAGAAAACATTGCACAAAGCAATGGCAGAATACATAGTTTTCTCCATTTTTCATAGATTACTTACAAATACATGTTTTACCATAAAATTAATTGAAATTTAAGCTAAATAAAAGGCATTGATCCAGTTTTGATCTTATTTACCATGAACCTACTGAAAATACCATGAGATGATTAAGAAAATTTAAGTAGTTATTGAAATATTAAGGAATCACTGTTAACTTTATGGGCAATAAAACTGTCACAGTGGTTTTATAAATTTTATTTATTTTGTAGATACACAATGAAATGCTTAAGGAAAATATATACTGAAGTACCACCTAACAAATATTTGCTTTTTTATTTTATTATTATTATTATTATTATTATTATTTTAATCTTCTGGTTTCTCTCAGCCTGTACTCAAAAGAAGCCTGAAAGCCAGAACTTCACATTGACAACCGACAGACAGAAGTCTAAGAGAAGCTATGCACTTCTGTACCAAGAAGTAAAATATAGTACTTTTCAGGTCAGAGTGAGTGGTGGAAATTCTTTCTCTCTTTTTTCTGTTCTGTCCCAGAGCCTAGGCAATCCTGTAGCACCAGTGCCAACAGAGCACATAAAATGGGATCCAAGCAGAACACTTCTCTTTGACTACAGGCTCTCTGATCCCAATCATATGGGAAGCAAGCATTCCTGTTGGTCTTTCATTCAGGGAGACAGACATAGTTGTGGGAAGTGCCCATCAGAGCAAGGTAACTAAGTCCCAATGACTAGTAAGAAGACGAGGAAAAGACCCCCTTGGAACATAAAAATGTTGCAGACATAGCTGAGATACGTAAGCAATCCCATGAATTTGTATATAAACTAGGCTCCTATCCAGGCTGCAGATGCCTGAATCTAAAAGTAAAGAGCACATCCAAATCTTTGAGGACAAAAGTGTGCATTAAACTGTCACAGAGACTCCAAACCATCCACACTAATGCCTGTGTTGGATAGATAACAACCACACCAGAAATATTTTAAAATCGCATTGAGGTGCAAAGCAAAACCCACAGGGGGCAGGTAGGACCTATGGCTGAACCCATCCAGGTTATATAAAAACCCAATAATCAGCTTTATCCATAGGATGTATTCAAGATCTGGAGTCCCATATTACTCTGTTAACCAGAATATAATGCCACAGTGTCTGACAAATAAAAGGAAATGGAAAATCTTAACATCTCTAAAAAAAAAAAAAAGATAGTTAATATAGGTCATTAAAATATAATTTCAAAACGTCATGGAAAATGAAGAGGTTCATCTCAACAAAGTGGTACATCTACCAGTAATATTAATAAATTATGCGTCCTTCTCTAATTATCCTCAGGCAGTAAGAAGCTAAGGCTATTGTGGGCGTGGGGAATCTTGTTCCCAATTAAATTAAGGTCATTAGTAGGGAAAGTAAGAATGGACAATGAGTAGTGAACTAGTAGTCTCTGCCTCAATCCCTCATATTTCCCAGTCCCGTGGTCCTAAATTAAAGGTATCTGTATCTGTACACAGATGAAGATAGGAAGACAGACAACAGATTCTTTACCATAAAATATATCATATATGCAATAAAGTGTGTGTGTGTGTGTGTGTGTGTATATATATATATATATATATATATATATATATATATATAAAATACATGTATAGATTAAAGCAAAAATCAGTATTTCACTTGAAGGATAATACTATCAGTTCAAAAGATATTATTTTATGCATCATAACAAAGAAAAAATGTTGCCAACTAACACAATGATTTGTTACTGATTTGTATTCCATACTCATTAAAAGTTATCCTTCAGTCTAATTTTTGACACATATTACTTTTGTAACTACATGAAAACCAAAGCTGCTAAAATAAATCATTTATTTCTAAGGCAATGATAATGAATATCACCTAGGGATCATCCTTTCAGAGATGTTAAAATATGAAAATTAAGTATTTGTCTATCCAAAACCTTATTTATGAAACAGGATGATTTCCAGCACTGTTGGGTCTCTCATGTATATTTCCCAGGATGCCTCTTTTGCACCACAGAGATAACTTTCTCAAGAGAAACAACCAAATATGCAGTCATATCTCGTTTTCTCTCATTTTCAAGCCATTCTGTAAATGAAATTCTCATTTTTGACTTTTCTTTTATTCCACAGTGCCATTCATCCCTGCCAATGTGCATAGCTGCCCATATGGTGCAGTAACCCCGTATACATATATACCCTAACTTATCAATTCTTCATTTGATGAACATGGGAGCTATTTCCTGTGCTTTGTTCCAGAATTCTCAGTTTTCTTCTGCAACACAAGTAGGAGTTTCCTCAGGGTATTGACCTGGATGTGAAATTGCTCACTCCAGATGGTTGTTTTTCTTCTTCTTACTGAAAGATGTAGCTGTTCTCTTCCTCCCCTGCCCATGAATATCCTGAGTGGACACAAGCCCCATCCCTCCTTAGTCTAATGGATGTAACATCTCTGATGGTTGACCTTCAGAGGGAAGGGAATGAGGATGGAGAAATGGAGTGCCTCCCAGCCAACAGAATGTGACTTTGAGGACAGCCCAAGGAACCAAAGGCAGACAGGGCTTAAGGCAAGAGGTACCACCACTCCCATTGGCTCCGTTGAGCAAAGGTGTGAGCACAGCTGGCAAGGAAGCTAGGGTCTCAGGTTACAGCTTACCTGATGTCACAAAATCTTCTGAGGTCATTTCCATGGAACATGTAAATGAAAGAAACAATAGTGTTTTATTGTGAAAAGGCAAGTCTTATTTATTCAACGCAAAAAGGAAGATCTCCCGAAGTAGCTTGCTCCCCATGACCAGTCTCTTGTAATGGTCTTCACAGCTATAGATGGCCTCCTTGGCCACAGATGCTAGGGTACCAGTGATGTCCTCAGCACACTCTGCTGACTGCATGACAACTCCTCTTATTCAACGCAAAAAGGAAGCTCTCCAGAAGTAGCTTGCTACCCATGACCAGTCTCTTGTAATGGTCTTCCACGGCTATAGATGGCCTCCCTGGTCACAAATGCTAGGGTACCAGTGATGTCCTCAGTACACTCTGCTGACAGCATGAGAGCCTCCTCCACTACCCTCCTCCACTCTGCTCCTACCTGACCTACTGTGGGCTTTATCATTTATCAGAAAGAGCCTGTTTCACTGAAACTTCAGCTCTCAGACACTCGTAATGCAGTCTGTGCATTATAGAGAGCTCGAAGGTCTGAACAGAAAACCATATGGAGAGTTCAATTTCAGGATCCTGGAAATGAGTAAGGATGGTACACCATGAAGGTTTCCCACAGACAATGAGGAAAGAAAGAGATTCTTAATTTTGACCCTCACTTAATTCACTCATGGATTCTGGTTCAAAAGCCTACTGATCATATCATTTGTTGCCAAAAATGAAAAAAACACACAAAACCAAAAGGCCCCCAAACCAGTACAAACTTCTAAGTGTGGTATTTGACAGGTGTGGCAATATGGACCCACCCATTTCACAATCTTACCATCTCCTTCATGGCCATGCTGCATTGCAGCCAAACTCGACTAGTAACTGTCTCTGGGATGTTCCCTCTTTTCCCATAAGCTGTGGTACTGGAAAAGTATCACTCATATTCTGCCCCAAGCTGCAGTCTTTCTACCCTTAACACAGCTCATCTCCCTACAAAGACTTCACACTCCCTATGGCTTTGGTTCACCAGGCTGCACACCCCACTCACCCTACCCTGTCCAGAGCAAAGAAACGGACACATAGTAGGCACAAAGTCAATGTTTACTTAAAAAATAATGAATCAGGGGCATCTGGGTGGTTCTGTTGGTTGAGCATCCAACTCTTGGTTTTAGCTCAGGTCCTACTCTCAGGGTCATGAGATCAGAGAACCGTCAGGCTCCATGCTCAGTGGGGAATCTGCTTAGGGTTCTCTCTCTCCCTGTCTCTCTGCCCTTCCCTGCTTGCTCTCTCTAAAAGAAATACATAAGTCTTAAAAAAAAATGATGAATGATCAGATACTGTCTTATCAAACTGGAACACCTTGAAATACAAAGGCCAAGTCAGTTAATTAATACTGTATTTGCTCATCCTTCTTTATGCCCCCCACATGTATGAACAGCACTACCATCTCCGTGCCCAGGAGAAAATGTGTCATTTCATATTCTTGATCATCCCTCACTCATCTAATCGTTCCCATGTTCTCTGGGGTCTATGCTCATGTCCCCTCTACGTGCCTGTTGTTCAGGGCTTTTTATCATCTATCTCTCCCCTACGTGGCCAGAGTCCCAATGGGTTTCTCTGATTCCAGTTTTCCCATACGTACTCAGGCAGTGGCCATTCTAAGCACAGGTGTGGACAAGTCCCTCCTTTGTGCCCTACATCTCTGTAGGTCGTGCCCCATGACTACCTGAGCAGATCCTGCCCCCTGCATCTCCTGTCCAATTACCCTGAGCTGTGAGAGTCCTGAACTCCCCCAGCGGTCTCCACACTGTGAGACTGCATCTGGGCATGTACCCCCACTCTGCCCAACTGTTTATATATACCAGGTATTATCACAGGACATGTACTAGGCATTTAATTGTTTCAAGAAAGGAATAAATTGACCCACTTTGAGAAAATTATGTTTCCCTATCTTTGAAGTGGGTGGGTGAATGGTGTTGACATCTGAGATCCATTCTAGTTGATATCCTTGAGTTCCATGAATGGCTAATGTGTGTTGCCTCGGAGACCAGGCGAAGCTGCATAAGAGGGGTTGGGACAAGGAAACCAACCCCTGGATTATGGCACCCTACCTGACCTCGTCCTAGACAAGCTCCTCCTCAATTTTTGAGATAACCTGCAAAACAAAACAGAACAAAGCTAGTCATAACAAGTACCATGTAGTGACAACATTTAGTTAAATAAATGACATTTTCCAATAAAAAGAGCTGGGGCTCCCTGGGGAAGCAGTTGATTACAGAGCTGGGATGGGGAAAATATGACTTTTGAACATCTGGATGTGCCAGAAATGCTAAAAGAAAAGGTGGGGCTTGTCGAAGGAACTCAGGAAATAACATAAAGGAGTTTGCACTGATCTTAGTTAGAATAATCAAAGCACAAAAAGAAAAGTTGATTAAAACCCATAGAATAAATATCCATGTCATAAATAAATAATGGAATAAAAACATAAATGAGGGAGAAAGCATACTGCTTCCTAACAGTGGATTCCAATTAATACAGACAGAGGGAATCAGGGAAACATAAATTCATTAGGGAAATACCACAAGCATAATGGGTACAGACAAAATCCACTTATGAACGTTAAAAATGGGGGGGCAAACAACTAGGGGAAACTAGGTTTTTGCAAAGAAATAACCAGTAAATGCAGTGTGGGATCCTGGAAACAAAATGCCACTGCAATCCGAGTGTTCATCTGAGTCACTATTACGTATCTGACAGTTTACTATGAGAGGGGGCTGGAGGAGAAATCTATGGAAACTGTACTATTGTTTGCCAATTTTTCGACGTCTCGATTTTTTTTTTTTAAGAGTACGCATTTTTGTCTTTGAAATGAGTAATCAGAATCATCCCCAAGTGCTAAGGAAAAACAGAGGTCAGCTGCAAGAAAGACACTGTACAGTAACCTCTGAGTGTACCTTTGTCCAAACCACTCCTGGCCTTAGAGCCCCCAGCTCCTTCCTCTGCAAAACCAAGCTCAATAGCAGTACTGCTTCTGGTTGTGAGGATCAGGTGTATGCACACAGGACGGCACCGACCAGGTAAGAAGCATGCCTTTCAGCTTCCTTCCTGAGGGGCCAAGCATGTCCCTGTCCTCAGAGCCCAACCCTATCACGCTCACACCACCCCTGTCTGCCCTGCTCGTTGCCTGCGTCACCCAGGGTTCAGCATGTGCAATGGTCTGCAGCAAGTGTGAAGGGTGAGTGAAACAGTGTGCAACCACTTCTACTGGAGGGCACGGTCCTCAGGGTGGGGGGTGAAGATAGTGCTCCCCTCCTCTGAAAACAGAAATGCTCTAAGCAGGAGGTAAGGGAAGTCGGACCACCCACCTGGACCCCTTCTGGGTGAGGCTGAGGCTTATGTACTCCTGCAGCAGGGAACCACACCCTCGCTCCTTGAGGCTGCCCTGATTCTCCCTTTTGTCTCCCCACGGGGTTCCCTGTGACTTCAGGAATGATGTGTTTTCCCATATCCTGCTAAGAAGGTAAAGTCTTTCGGTGGGCATTCTCTCCTTGTCCTTACTCGTCCTCGGGGCTTTGGCCTGGACCGGCGAGAGTCTCTGGTGTCCATCTGGTTTGCTTGTGCTGCCTTCATCGGGATCGGCCCAGACAGAGGGTCCTGAGTCCGAACCGTCTGCGGTGTTGCTAACAGGCCTCCTGTCTGTGCCCTCAGCTGCGGCCCCCTTCATGCTAGCCTGCAGAGTTCCTGCTGCCCCTGGGGCCGCCCTGCGATCCATCTCTGGAGGTCCTGGGCTAAGGACAGACGGCGTGTTCCTGCGCAGACAGTACGAGGCCTGCACTCGGTTTCCTTCCCCCCCCGTGTAGGCCAGGGAGGCAGCCAGGGACACATCGCTGAGCACGGAAAGGCTGCTGCCGTTGACCTGATCTCGGTCCCCTTGTCCGTGGAGCTCCATGGCCTGTGTCGAGAGAAGAAACAGGGAAGTGGAGAAGACAGTGAGGGGAGGAGGGATGATCACCTAAGCTAAGCTACTGCAGGGCTGTAACTGGGAGAACCTGTGGGGTCCTCAAGTCCGGTGCATGCAGGGAGGCAGGAGCGCTGGGAGGCCATGGGGGCAGGGGGGCTGTGCCCACAGGGAGGCTGTGGCACAGGAAGGTGGTGCAGGAAGGCCATGCAGGAAGGCCATTCGAGCAGGGAGGCCCTGCCCACAGGGAGGCCTCAAAGCACCCCCACGATGGTCACTCGAGTTCTGTGCAGACACAGTTGTGCTGCCAGGAGGGCACTCCCACCATTCAGAGGGCACCCTCAAAGGGCCATTGGACACACTGGTCTTAGCATTTCTGCACAACAGATTCTGGGGTGGGTTGGGGGGAGACTGCTGGCCGAGCTGTGCTCAGTGTATACTCTCATACAGAGCACAAGCTGTGCACACCTGCCATGCTGCTCATGAACAGAGCTCCGTGTGCGGCTCCAGCTAAAGAACGACTGCCACACGCTTGCCAGTGTCCCACGACACACGCGCTGGCCTGGATTGCGGTAGCAACTGGTCCAGGGTGGACTGGGCAGAGGAGGTACTGTTGGTGGCACTGCAACATCGGCCATGAGATCAGAGGAGCCGGCATGTGAGGGGCCACAGGTGTTCACAAGCACTGGGACCTTTCCAGTGAGGCAAGGTCTATGCATGGTGCCTAATGGGGCCTGAGCTCTTCCGAAGGCAGTGCTTTCTCCCAGGGAGTCTCAGAGAGCTGCCTGGAAGGGCCCTCGCTGCTCTTCCAAGTCACCCTGGCCCCACCGCCCAGAGTCCACACAAAGGCTTACAGATGGGCTCCTCCTGTCCTCCGCCTCCAGCCCGGGTATGGAGACCATGTCACCTGCAGGCTGGGCCTGGGTCCCACTGTACGCCTCCATGGGGGGCCTCAGCAGGCCCACCAGGTCCTCCCAGAAGGCAAACATATCTTCCTTCGAATTGGAAGGAGGGCACAGCTGCAGGTAGAAAGAGCGGCCCGTGGCAAGCTTCAGCTGGAATTGCTTTTTGTCGTGATTATAGATGGATAACTTCACAAACTTCAAAGGAAGCAGCCTGTTGGGCAGCAAAGAAGTGGGGGATTAGGCTGAGACAAAGGGGAAGGAACAGGGAGGCAGTCTTCCGGCCCTGTCAGAATCTATTATTTCCTAAAGGATCTGCCAAATCCTGTCCACCCAGCTCAGCCCTCCTGCCAGAGCCACGATCCTGAGACATGCCGCCATAATTTGGAGCTAGCCCTTCGCCTGCCAGACCTCATAGGACACCAGGCCAGCTCCTGACCACCTACTAGGAACCCCCTACTCCCCACTCTGCCATGCAAGGGCTGCTGCCATGTGCCCCCAACTGTCCTCCTGGCCTTGAGCCCAATATTGCCTCCTCTGATTCTGACGTGGCTGCGGGTCAAGGAGTGGCGGGCGTGCCCACTCTGCACACATCCCACACAGAGGGACTCAAACTCCCACACTTGCCTGGTCAGTTCCAAGCTCTCTGCTGCCTTGAGGTCCGTTCTCCGGGTGTCGGAGTCATCACCGGCACTGGCCACACAATGTGTGGCTGGCTGGGCCAGCAGCATGACATCGGGCCCTGGCAGGTGCTGGCCGGTATAGGCCACACCAACTGTCACCATATGCATGGTGTTGTGCACGTCGATCACCTCTCCCCGTCTGTTGACCTGGTGGTGTTGGAAGAAAGAGGACAGTGGCTTGGCCATGCATTCTCTCCTGTCTTCCTCGGCCCCACTCCTCGGAGAAGCGGCTACCGCAGCTCTCGGCGTGTGGCCGAAACTCAGCAGGCCGAGTTCCAGCCGTGCACCGTGCGGACAACTGGGCTCACGCGAAACAGACATTGTATTAAGACCAAGAACAGCTTTCCACCTCAAAAATACCAAGGCAAGAAACCCAAAAACATAAAGGGATTAAAGGTGGGACAGTCAAGTGCAACACATGATCTGGGCTGGGAAACCCTGCTACTGAGAACGCCATGGGGATGACTGAGAAAACACACACACACACACACACACACACACACACACACACACACTACTAGTCAAAGGGCAGGAAATCGGGCCGTGGTTACCTAAGTAAACATCCAAGTTCTTAGCAGACTCAGGAAGAATTTAGAGCTAAGGAGGCCAAATATCGTCACTTACTCAACGAGGGTTGAGCGAGCAGGACAGTCCACATCTTGAGTCTGGGTGCGTTCACCAGCTGGAATCCCGCCCTCATATTTTGGGTAGCCAGGGGCTCCACGGCCCAGACCGCCCAGTCACGGCACCCAAATCCTGGGGGAGGGACCCGGCATCGGGGTCCTCGAGGCTTTGCAGGGGACTCCAAGGAAGAGCCAAGGCTGAGCAAGACTGATAGCTGAGCGGTCATGGAGCTCCGGGTCAGGTGGCACCTGTCCCCTTGCACCCTCTTCCCTGCCTCACCCCTACAGGTGTAGTCGCTCACGCTGCATGGCCAGAGCATACCGGATGCCACAGCCAACACCACCGTCCTGAAAGCTGTGTAGACCAGAAACTCCCTGAGCTGAAAGCCTGACGACCTGGAAAGTCACATCACTCCCTGGGGCTCAGTCGGCCTCTCAGGACAAGGGGGTCTTCGTGCTGCTGACATAAGTAGATTGTTGTGAGGCTCACAGGGGATGGACACCAGACTGAGCAGGACCCTGGAGAGAACCACATACACATGATCGCAGGACCTGGAACCTCGAGTTCCTACAGAACATCCTGAGGGAGGAAAAGCAATGGCAAACATCCCAACCAGCAGGACCTCATGGCACAAGTTCACCTGTCAAACCCACGACCGGACTGATCTCCGAGAGTTATTAAGCGTTTAGTAAGGACACACACAGGACAACACCTGCCTGACAATAAGGGCATCACATACGGCAAAGGGTGACATTGGATAAAACATGCTGGAAAAATCATGCAGTGAAAAAAACAAACAAACAAAAAAACCAGTTACTTTCCTCTACCCACCTGCAAAGTCACTCAAGATATCATTACACACTCAGAACATAATAGGTCTACAGTATTGTTGTGGGAAGAAAAGAAGGAAAGGGAGGAAGAGGGGGAGCATTCATGAATCAGGGAGAACAGGGAGAAAGGGGCACATATGTAAATCAGGGAGAATACTGGAGAAGGGGGCATATACATGAATCGGAGAACAGGGAGAAGGGGGCACATACATGCATCAGGGAGAAATGGGAAAAAGGGGACACATACATGCATCGGGGAGAACAGGGAGAAGGGGGCACCATGAATCAGGGAGAAGTGGGACCAGACCGTGAATCGGGGAGGAGGGGGGGACCGGAACATGAATTTGGGAGGAGGGGATGGCCCTTCACCTGTATGAAGTCACTCTCAAATGTGGGGACGTCCTTCAGGAGCGCATACTCTCCCTTGCCCAGCAGCTGGTGCAGCTTCCCTACAGAGCTGTGGAACATGGGCAGCACAGGGCAGCTCTGGGTGCTGGGGTCTGCTGACTCCCTGTCGCTGTCCATGGCTCCCTTGCACTAAGAGACCTGCAGAGAGATCAGAGGTTTTCTTGCCCCTGTGACTTGGGCTGTTTACTCAGCACCGGCGCACACGTGCTGGCACAGAGTTAACACCCATATCCTGCCGTGGTGTGACTTTGACACAGGGTCCTCTGTGCACATATGCCCCCCACACCGGCCGGCCGGGTGCCCATGTGGGACCTGGAGGAAGGCCTCCTGTCCTTGGCTGAGGGAGGCCAGCACCAGACACCTGCACAGCTCAGGAACCACAGTGCAGGCCGTCGTGCAGACCCTTACCCTCACTCCTCAGCCACTGCCTTGTGCAGTGAACCTCTACAACTTTGTGGACAGGCCTGGCCTCAGAGACCCCAAACTTTCATTTTCCCACTCTCCCTGGCCCAGGCCTCACCTTCACTGAGGATTCACTGCATCCAAGAAAAGTGGCCAGCACTTCTATCTAAACAAAGACAGTCACCTGATCTGAGCTTTTCATTACTTCTCCCCCTCGGGAAGGCTTTCCATTTAGACAACTGTCCCCTCCAACCTGGGTCAGGATTAGGACCAACCCCACCCTAACCCCGACCCCAGCTGAGGTCCACTTAGACCACTGTCCCTTCCCTCCTGGGTCAGGGTCAGGATCAAGCCCACCCCGACCCCAGCTGAGTCCCTACTCTGGTAAGGCTCTCTCCTACAACCTTCCTGCCCTCGCCTCCTTAGGGGATCTACACTCTGAACCCGGGTCCTGATGAGGTTCTGCCCCAGCCCACCCCAGGGGTCTCCTCCTGGGGCTCTCCCACGAAGCACGGGTCGGGCTCATCTAACCCTGGTCTAGGTCACGGTCTTGGCGCGTCCACCCCACCGTCACACCCCGACCTGGTGTAGGTCACGGTCCTGGAGCAGCCACCCGACTGTCACACCCCACCTCGTCTAGATCATGGTCTTGGCATGGCCACCCCACTATCACTCCCACGCCCAGGCACCCCTCCCTGCGCCCCGCCGTCCTGTGGGGCCACTGAGGACTGACCCCTGGCCTCTGGGTGGGCACCGGCGGGCCGCGCAGACCCGACCTCTGGAATCCCAGGTGCACCGGCCGCTCCAGCGGCCAGGGCGCCCCCGCCCTGCCCCGAACACGCTCTCGGCCCGCGGTCCCCTGGAAGCCCTGTCTCCGCCCCGCACAGGCCGCCCTTCAGCTCTGTCATTGTGAGCTGGAGCCGTCACACAGCACTGTGCCCTCATCCCCGCAGCCGCCCCTCCGCACAAACACCTGCCACCCACAAGGGACGCCCCAGCGCAGGACGCGCAGACGCAGTCACCTCCTCCGCAGGGAAAGGCAGCCCGCTGCGGACCAGCGAGGAGAGCGCATGAGCGGACTCCTGAGCGAGGGCCGCAAACTCCGCCGGGTTCAGGGCGGGACCGGAGGGCAGGAGCGCCTGAGCGAAGGCCACCAACTGTGTATGCCCCTTTAAGGGCGGGCCAGCAGCTGCGCAAGCGCAGTCACCGCCATGCGAGTGTGGTAGGTCAGAGCGCATGCGCAGAAGTAGAGGGCGCAATAAATGTTTCTGGGGTTTGGTGCTGGAGGGAGCAGGAACCGGGAACTTAGCTTTCTTGGGTTTACAGAAAAGGCGGCACAAGGGTGTCCCCGCTCCTGTCAGGATGCCCTGCTCCTTTGCATCTCCTGGCATTGTGCACTAAAGCTGGTATCAGCAGGTCCCTGATGTTAGCCCTCCGGGACTGGGTCAAGTAGGGTCAAGGCCGTCTCAGGAACAGAACCAGAAAACTAGCTAAGGCACAGCATCTAAGCAGTGTTTTTGAACAACCAGACAGGGTAGAAACATTCTGTGTTCGGATGACTTCAGGGTTTTTCTAGTGTCTCTGGAGATCAAAACTCCTTGTCTTGTACAAACTGAGCAGATGGACCTCGTGGAAAGCAGGCATTTGGAGAACTGCTGGAGGAGCTCGTAGCCCCGGTCCACCTGAATCCACAAGCCCCTACAGCTGACCAGTTCCATGCATTCTTCAAGTGAGTCTCTGTGGCCGCAGCCCTCAGAAGAACCAGGAATAGAGCATCCACTGACCTACTTTGAGGCGAGTTTATTTCAGGGGACAGCAGAGTCGCATCTACCCACACATAGCCTGGTCTAGAGTACGGCAGACCCGTGGGGGAGTCCCCGGGCCAATCCTCCTGCAGAACAAACAGGGACTCCTAGGGGACCATGCACAGTAAGTCCAAGGAGCGTGGCTTCTCCTCTCACCAAGGAATGCCAAGTACAAAGCTAGGACTAGCCCAGGATCAGGCTACCTCTGTCAGAGAGGACTCTTCAGACTCTGTGGGGCTGGGGCTGGCTATGGGTGAGGACTGAAGTTGTCCTCACTACAGTCCCCTACCCTCCCTGGATCGTGCTCCCAGGCACACCAAGCAGGGGTGGACAGGATGGTATCTTAGGAGCTGACCCTTCCCTGATGTTCTCTATTCTTCATTCTCTATTTTATTTGTCTTGGTTCTAATATTTTATGATTCTCTTCCTTATGCTAGTACATTAGTTTTCCCTATTTACTACCCATTACAAGTTTATATCCTTTAACATCTCCCTAACCCCTCATCCCACCCATGTTAATCACCAATCTACTCTCTGTTTTATAAATTCAGCTTTTCTAGACTTCCATATATAAATGATGTCATGCAGGGTTTATCTTTCTGTCTCAGTTATTTCATTTAGCATAATGCCCTCAATAATAGCACCAGTGATGCTCCAAATGTCTTCTTTTCCATGTCCAGATATATTCCATCCCATGTAAACACCACATATCCTTTATCCATCCATTCATTGACAAACACTTAGGTTGTGTCCATATCCATATCACAACTATTGTGAATAATGCTTCAGTGAATATAGGAGTGAAGATTTTTCTTTGAGATACTGATACCATCTCCTTTCACTGTATTTCTCAAAGTAGGATTACTGGATCACAAGGTAGTTCTTTTTTCTTTCTTTTTTTTTTATTGTTTTAGGAACTTCCACACTATTTTCCATACTAAATGAACCAACTTACCTTTTACCAACAGTGCACAAAGGTTACATTTTCTCTACATTCTCTCCAACACAGATAGTCTCTTGTCTTCTTCTTGATATCTAGTCCAACATTCCGTTCATGTGAGGCAACATATTATTGTGGTTTTGATTTGCATTTCCCTGATGCTTGGTAATGGTGACCATCTTTTCACTTACCTGTTGACTATTTGGATACCTTCTTTGGAAAAATTCTGTTGAGTTCCTGTACCATTTTTCTTGATCAGATTTTGTTGTTACTGAGTTTTATATTCCATTTCATAGGCTGTGTTTTTATTTTGCTGATTGTTTCTTTTGCTGTGCAAATGCTTTTGAATTGGATGTAGTCCCACTTGTTAATTTTTACTTTTGCTACTTGTGCTTTGATGTCATATCCCAAAAAGTCATTGTTAAAACCAGTGTCAAGGAGCTTCTTTCATGTTTTGTTGTTGTTGTCGTTGTTGTTGTTGTAGAAGTTTTAAGGTTTCATATCTTACGTTACATCTTTAATCCATGTCATGTAATTTTTGTGAGTGATAGAAGGTAGAGGTACAAATTCATTTTTCTGTTCTATACGGCTACCCAGTTTTTCCATCACCATTTGTTGAAGACACTATCCTTTCTCTGTTTAGTTTTCTTGGTTCCCTTGTCAAATATTAGTTAACTGTATATGAAGGAGTTTATTTCTTGGGTCTCCATTTGCTTCTTCAGCATCTATATTCATCAGAAACATTGGCTTATAGTTTTATTTTTCTTGTAGTGTTCTTATCTGGCTTTGATGTCAGGGTGACGTTGCTCCTGTGGCATTCTGGAATCTCCCTTTGGTGAGTTTGTATGGCTACAAATTCTTTATTATCCATGGGTGTCTGTCCAAGTCAGCAGTCTTTAGTATTTTCCCAGATAGATCTCAGAGTGTTTGGGGACGATTTGGTGAATCTTACTCTTTCTAACACCTATACCTAAGTCTGTCTACCTGTAAGCAGATGCATAGATTGGTGAGCCTTCTCCCACATCCCTTGGAGTTTAGTACCAGATCCAACCACTTCCATAGAGTATGTCTCTGTGTGAATGTCTCATTATCGTTAATAAAGAGAGGGGTGCGAAGGAGGGACATTTCATGCCACCACAATGCTGACTTACATTTCACATAGATTGAAAATTATTTTAACATGCTTCCATTTTAAGTAATAATAAATAATAAGTAGAGTGAAATACCAAAATTATAATACCATGTTTTATGTTTCTCTTTGTTAGAGATCTTTATAGCTTCATATGACTTATAGTTACTATCCACCTTTCATTTCAACCACAAAGACTCCCTTTAGCATTTGTTGGGCATATCTAGTGGTAACAAAAGTACTAGACTCTGCATATTGAGAGAAGAAAGAGTATTTATACACATATGACAGACTTAAAAGAGTGATATCAAGTGGACAATTGGCTATATAGTTCTGGAGCTTAAAGTTGTGGCTGATCTATAGTTAAAATTTTGCAAGATTTTAACATATAGATGATATATGAAAATATGGGGATAAATATGATTTTTCAACAAGAGTGTGTAAACACAAATAAATAACGAGCAAGCACAGAGGGAATTCAAAACATAAGTTTTAAGTGATGGAAGAAGACTCAAAAAAAAAAACAAATAAAGAGAGGGGGGATAAGAGATGGGAAGACATTTATAAGATGGTTAAGCAGACTCTTCTAGGAGATGAGAGGCCCTAAGGCATTGAGTGTGGAAAGTGAGGATTAAGAATTTTTCATAAAAGTTATCCACACAGATTTACTGTTTTCCTGGGCAGGGTGGATTCTTTGGTCTGGGGAAAATGCACACCATTCCAGTCACAGTGGGAGAGGAAAATGGTTTTGTAAAGAATTGGAAGCAATTCTACATGCAAAAAATTACCCAGAAACACCTGTGTGAAGAGATGGGAAAAGGTGTGATGTTCAAAGGCTATGTGTGTTTCTGTTAGATGGAAGATTTTATTGTCTAGGTGAGTTTGAAGTCTTGCGATAAGTATCCAATAGTGATCAAAAATCTGGGTGTGGTACACAAAGTGATCACTGGTAGCCTGAAGCTAAAAAGGAATGGAACTAGGGAAAATGTGGAGATATCCAAATTCAATAGGAAAAGTATTTACTGTAAGAAGGAAAGAGGATCATTGGAATCTGATAAGTATTTAAAGAAATGGAGTCAAAATAATATGTCAGATTTAATCTGGGAATTGATGTGGATTACATTTCATCTTTCAATTCTGAGATAATGTTATCAGCTTGTTTTACTATACAGAAGTGAGGATAGGATTCAACAAAATTACAAAGGCATTTCATACTCCTTTTGGAAATTGGAACTGACAACTAATTAAAGACAAAGGTGGATTTGGCATCAAAATTAATTATCTAGGGAGTAGGATATGATCAACTTATTGTGACTTTGTCCTACCTGTTTGTGTACTTTTGTTTAAGATCATTCAGCTGTTGTTTGGACCCTGATGTGTTTGTTGGAAGCCAGGTTGACTTTGGGTTGAGGCTTACCTCTGCGAGCCTTGTTGGAGATAAGGGCAAAGGAGTGACAGTTGTTAGAGTCTCAGATTGTAAAGAGCAAATAACAAGATATAAGTTAAAATGTAAAACTGCTGTTGTCATAGTTATTTCACCCATAGGGACTGATACAATGTGATATTTAGTAGTTTGCTTAACCAAATTAGTGATTTAAGACATAGTTCCATTATGAATGACAACAAAGTCCAAAATATGGCTAAAGACAAATAAGATTAAAAAAAAGTCATTATAGAAAGGAGTCAATGACCTGATAATAAGATATCTAGGTGGATTGCCAAATGGCAGATTTAAAGTTGAAAAAAAATCATTAACCTGGTGTCCTCTTTAAGTGATAGTAGCCAACTGATAAGTGAATACTCTCAGTGAGGGATGAGTTAGTTTATATCTCACTAATATGAAACTTCAAAGGTGTTTTCAAAATGGAGCAAGAGAAAAATATTCTCAACAACATTACAAACAAGGAGTATACCATGTCCACACACTGGCCCTGGAACACAATGGGAGAAGGTTGTTAAGCAGTTCCACTTGAGTTGCTCCCAAAATTTTTTTAGTGTTTTACTGTTTCATTTTTATGACTATTATATTAATTTTAATTGAGGTGTAGTTAACATACAATGCTTTATGAGTTTCAAGAGTATAACATTATGCAGCAATTCCACACATCCCTCAGTGCTCACTATAATAAGGGTAGTCACAGTCTGTCACCATAAAATGCTATTACAGTATAATTAACTACATTTCCTATGCTGTATTTTCTATCCCCATGATAAAAGGATTCCAGTATTTTTGTACTGGAATTTCTTAAATATTAATCTTTTTATCTATCTTACCCTTCCCCTCCACCTTCCCTCCCATAACCACCAGTTCATTCTCTGTTTTTAACAGTTTGGTTTTTGTTCCTTTCTTCCTTTTTTTTTTTTTTTTTTCATTTTTTTATCCCACATATAAATGAAATCATATGATATTTGTCTCTCTCTTCTGACTTATTTCACTTAGTCTGTATCCACTAGATCCCTCTATGTTTTTCAACAGGTAAGAGCTCATTCTTTTTTACACCTAAAATATTCTATTGTATGTATACCACATCTTTATCAATTGTCTATCAATGAGCACTTGTGTTATTTCTATATCTTGACTATAATAAATAATGCTGCTACAAACATTATTGTGAATAATGCTGCTACAAACTAAAATACATAAATATTATTTGATCATTGATCAAATAATGCTACAAAATGTATTTTATATCATTTATTTCATATATTTTATAAATATTTTTATTTTATTTATATTTATAAATATATATTTATTTTGTATATTTATATATTTGTTATTTATATATTATTAAATATAATTGTTATAACTATATAGCTATATTATAACTATATTATATATAGCTATATATAATAAATAATAAATATTATGCAGAAACCCCTCCACACACCATGTCTTCCAACTAGATAGTTCTGCAAAGCTTCAGTTCTAGTGGAAATAAAATCAGGTCTCATTTAATAAGCAGACCAGAGCACACCTAGTTAAAACTCAGCACACTCTAGCCAAGGTCTAAACATTCCCTACTGCAGGCAAGGAGATCTTCTGCAGAAGATATGCCTGAAGAATATAGAAGCCAAAACAATAGCAGAGTGCACCAGCACACACCAGAGACACCCTAAAGTACCAGGCCCTGGACATTGTATGACCTCTTCTTCATAAAGCCATTGCACATAGGAGCAAGAAATATAACAAGCTTTTCTAACACAGAGAAGAAGACTGAGGCTTAGTCAAATGCCAAGATGGAGGAATATATCCCCAAAGAAAGAACAAGATAAGGTCACAAGCATAGATATAATTGAAACATACATAAGTAATATGCCTTATGGAGAATTTAAAGCAACAATCATAAGTATACTCACTGTGTTGGAGAGAACTAGAGACTATAGTGACTCTCTTACTGAAGAGATAAAAGAATTTTTTTAAAAAGTCTGAAATGAAAAATACAGTAACAGATTCAAAACAGATTAGATGCAATGAGCAGAAGGATGGAAGAAATAGAAGAAGGAATAAGTGATATAGAAGATAAAAGGATGGAAAACAATGAAGCTGAATGAAAGAGAAAAAGAAGAGCTATGGAACAGGAGAATTGACTTAGGAAACACAGTAACACATCAAACCTAATAGCATTCCTATCATAAGAGTCCCAGAAAAAGAAGAGAGTGGAAAAGGGACAGAAAATGTATTTAAAAAGTAATAAAACTTTAATAAAACAATATAAAACTGAAAATTTTGCATATCTGGGGAAGGAAACAGATATCAAGATCCATGGGGAGGAAAGAAAGTTGCTCAACATTATTCCTCATAAGGGAAATACAAATCAAATCTGAGGCAAGGTATCACTTCATACCGCTCAGAATGGCTAAAAATAACAATGCAGGAAGCAACAGGTGTTGGTGAGGGTACTGAAAAAGAGGAATGCTCTTACACCGTAGGTGGGAATGCAATCTGGAGCAGCCAGTCTGGAAAACATTATGGAGGCTCCTCAGAAAGTTAAAAAGAGAACTACCCTACAACCCAGCAATTGTACTAGTAGGTATTTATCCAAAAAATATAAAAATACTAATTTGAAGGGATACATGCACCCCAATATTTATAGCAGCATTATCAACAATAGCCGGATTTTAGAAACAGTCCAAATGTCCATTGACTGATGAATGGATAAAGAAGTCATATATCGGGGCACCTGGGTGGCTCAGTGGGTTAAAGCCTCTGCCTTCAGCTCAGGTCATGGTCTCAGGGTCCTGGGATCGAGCCCCGCATCGGGTTCTCTCTGTTCAGCAGGGAGCCTGCTTCCCCCTCTCTCTCTGCCTGCCTCTCTACTTGTGATCTCTCTCTGTCAAATAAATAAATAAAATCTTTAAAAAAAAAAAAGAAGTCATATATCTCATGGAATATTACTCAGCCATCGAAAGAATGCTGCCATTTGCAAATACATGGATGGAGCTAGAGAGTATTATGCTAAGCAAAATAACTCATTGAAAGAAAAACAAATAGAATATGATTTCACTCATCTGTGGAATTTGAGAAACAAAACAAATTGTCATGGGGGAAACAAGAGGTAATCCAAGAAAAAGACTCTTACCTATAGAGAACAAACTGATGTTACCAGGGGGAGGTGGGTGGGCTGATGGTTTAAACAGGTGATGGGGATTGAAGAGTATACTTGTTGTGATGAGTACTAGGTGTTGTATGTAAATGATGAATGAGTAAATTCTACAACTGAAACTAATATTACACTGTATGGTAAATCACTGGAATTGAGAAATGAGAACAAAATAAAGCTGGCATACTAAGTAGCAGAAGACTAAATAAGGGAATGAGATAAAGGTATAAAATATGGGTATAAAAATGGTTTACAAATTCAATGCTTTTTAAATATTAGCAGTATTACAATTTCTCATATGAGTCCTTCTCTTTGTACTACTACTGTTAAGAGAAGTTAGAGAAAACTGACTGCTCTAGAACAATAAAGAACACAGTAAGTATCACGTAATTAAAATATAAGAGCTATGGAGATGTGTGTATCAGTAGAAGCACTTGTCAGAAACACAGGAAATGGAGAGAACTAGAAAGAAGTGTACTAAAAATGGAAGAGTAAAACACACCTCTCCATGCATGGAGACAAGTGTAAAAATATGATGAAAACAGTAAAAGAAGGAATGTATATTTTATTGATATATATATTGAGTTTTACATTTGATAGTAGAAAATACATCTCCTCTAACAGTCATGACTTTCATCTGTCACTTGGCAAAATTTTATTATGGACTCAGTATTAAAACAAGCAAACAACAAAAACAACAAACTGGTGTTCTGTGAATGCTAAACCTGAGGTGTGTGGAATTTGTAATATAGTTATACAGAGGAATGTCCTTGTATTAAGGAACTCCCTGCTAATGTGTGAATGGATAGATAGATGACGGATAGATAGATAAATAATAGATAGATACACATACATATGTAAAATTTCCTGATGCTTGAAATATATTCTCTAATTTTCTGATAAGAAACATAAAAAAATAAAGATTGTTTTCTGGAACACAAAAACCAAGCTAATGGTATCAGTTCAAAAATATATGTGGAGAATATTCTGTAAGAAGAAGAAAAAAATGATCCCTGGTGGAAATTCAGTGGTGGATATTTCAAAGAATGAATAACACATTATAGTAAGAAATGAAGCAAGCAGAGATGAGTCTGTTAGAACTTCGCTTAGTCCTTCCTGCTTCAGTCATAGACTCATCTAATAGCAAGTAAGAAGAATATGCAAGAATTGCATTTACATCCTTATAGATGGTCAGATTTTAAAAGGTGATAGAAATTAGTCCTTTTTTTATTTTATTTTAATTCATTTCCTTTAAATTCAATTATTAAACATAAGTGCATCATTAGTTTCAGATGTAGAATTATTCATCAGTTGAATATAAAACCCAGTGCTCAGTACATTTCGTGCCTTCCTTTAATGCCCATCACCCAGATACCCCACACCCTACCCATCTCCCCTCAAGCAACCTTCACGTTTTTTCCCACTGTTCAAAGTCTCTTATGCTTTTGCCTCCCTTTTATGGTCTACATCACTATATTTCCACCTGAAATCATTTTCTTCCTTCTCAAGGTTTTTATCTTATTTTTTCTTCCCTTACCCTATGTTCAACTATGCAGATGATGAATCACTTAATTCTATCCCCCAAAACTAATAATACACTCTGTTTATTCAATTGAATTTCAATTAAAAAAAAAAAAACTCTCGGGGCACTTGGTGGCTCAGTGGGTTAAAGCCTCTGCCTTTGGCTCAGGTCGTGATCCCAGGGTCCTGGGATCGAGCCCCGCATCGGGCTCTCTGCTCAGCAGGGAGCCTGCCTCCCTTCCCCTCTCTCTCTGCCTGCCTCTTTGCCTACTTGTGATCTCTGTCTGTCAAATAAATAAAATCTTAAAAAAAAACCTCTCAGTAATATCTACATAATAGAACTAGTAAATGAACACTTGTTTGAACTTTTCAAAAGAATGCTTAATTATTCAGGTATCTAGTTTTCAAGTTACTATATTTAATATAAAGCTGTGACTTTGTAATATTTGGCTTATTTATGACCAAGTGATATCAATTAAAAAAAAAACAGGTACTTAAATGCAAAAGTTAGATGAATGGGTCATTCATCTCTATGGTAACAACTTTCTCTTCTTTTTTGGCATTCCTTGTTTGTGACAACTTAATGTTTCCCTTTCCAAGATCCCCACTTGCAGAAGAGCTCAGTCATTCTTTTGTGCAGGAAATTACAACAGCACCTCTAATATGACAGAGATCTTGGTGTACATGTACAAATCCTCCAGAAGGTTCCTTTACTCCACCAACTGGAAAACTATGCCCTATTACCCTAAGTTCAGTCCAGGAAAACATACCCAGGAAGGAATTTTCCCAACCAGGATGCCAGCCTTGCCACAAACATGACCCAGCCTCAGCCTTAGACTGATGACAGGAGAGACCCTAGGGAACAGTGCCCCTTGAGCTTGCAGGCTCTTGAATTCACCTGCAAAGTAAGGGTGCTATTCTTTTTAGCCATGGTTTTAGTGTACTAAAATTCAATTTGTAATAGCATGAAAATTAGTTAATAATTTATCCCTTATCACCTGTAGAATATACACTGATATTTTTATTTTTCCATAACATTGGTAATTTGTGATTTATTTTGTTTCCTCAGTATAGTCTTATTTTTTTTTTCATAGAACCAACATTTATCTGGATTGAATTCCTCTATTCTGTATATATTTACTACTTCATTTTTATATGTACCCATATTGTTGTTTTCTGTCACCTACTTTTCATAAGGTATGTTCTTCTGGTGGCAATTTGCGTAATTTATTTTCAACCTGTTACTCTGATGAAGGTATTTAAAGTTATTATTTCACCATGAAGTCCTACTTTAGAATCATGTCAGAAATGTGTTGTGCTGTTATTGTTGACAGTAAAATAGATCCAAGGTATTTTTTTATTGTGTTCTTTATTTTTTCTTACACCCAAAGTTTGTTTAGAAATGTCTACCCAATTCTTTGGGGATTTTTATGAACATTGGTTTTTTTTTCTTTATATTCTAATTTAACTCCATTATTAGAAAATATGCTTTATATGATTTCTTTCTTTTGAACTATATTAAGAATGATTATGTAGACCAGACTGTGGTCTATTTTGGGTGAACTTTCCATATTCAGTTCCTATTAAGAACATGTCACTGAAAAATATGCCACTTTGGCACGTTGACCATTTTAAGTTAAAACCACTAAGAAACAGAAGGTGCACGAGGGGACTCTGACCCTCCCTTTAGTTCTTGGAAGCAAGAGATAGAACTCCACGTGAAAGGTGCACTCCTGTACCAGGAGGAAGGGAGACATCATCATCACCAGAAATGGGGAACTTAGGATGGAATAGGCTGTATGAATATACCTTGATAATTCTCCATCACTGACTACCTGTCACCCCAAACCTGTGCTTTGTGAAAATTCTTCAGAAATTTATCATTCCCTTTTTTGAAAGACATAGAATTTTCCCTCTCTGGTCACTACTTAGGGTCTTCCTTGTCTTTTGAAGGCTCTCATGTACGTGCAAAACTTCAGTGAAAAGTGTATGCTGTTAATGCAGTTTATGTCAAGCTAATTCTTAGGACCAGACAGAGACTCTAAGAAGGCACGGGGCAATTTTTCTCCTCTATGAATAGAATGGCTGTTCTAAAGATAGTGTGTTGTTTGCTGTTTAATCAGATCATATTGACATATTTAGAAATTTTATATACTTACTAATAATTTTATGGGTAATTACTTAATATTTATCAGTCACTGAGAGAGGGCATATTAAAATCTCTAACTAGAATTGTGGGTCAGCGAGTGTTCCCTGCAGTTCTATAAATTTTGGCTTTATGAGCTAGATGCTGTGTTACATTGTTACATAATTTGGAATATTAGGTAATAATAATACATTCTTGGAACTCTCTCATTTTTCCATTATATAATACTTTTGATTAACCCTTGCAATAATCTTCACCTTGAAATGTATTTGGTAAATATCACTGGTTATTCCATTATACTTTTGCTTACTATGCCTGTAGAATTATCTTCTTTATTCTATACTTTACTTTTTATGTGAATCTCTCTTTAGATTACATCTTTGAAGACTGTGTAAATCAAGTTCTTTTTTATTTGACTGACAAACTCTGCTTTTATTTGGTGTTTGGTGCTTTAAGTCCATACCTATTTAATTAAATTTTATTTCAGGTTTGAATCTACCTGATTTTTTTTTCAAAGATGTTATTTATTTGTCAGAGAGAGAGAGAAGTGAGCAGTCAGACAGAATGGCAGGCAGAGGCAGAGGGAGAAGCAGGCTCCCTGCTGAGCAAGGAGCCCGATGTGGGACTCAATCCCAGGACGCGGGGATCACGACCTGAGCCAAAGGCAAGCCGCTTAACCAACTGAGCCACCCAGGCGTCCCTGATTTTTTTTTTTTTTTTTTACCTTCATCCTGATTTCTACTTTTCTTCCTCAGTTTATCCTGTCCTGTTTTTGCTGTTGTTGTTGTTAATGACACATTATTTTACTTTTTATTTTCAATTTCTAATGGCACATTATTCTAGTGTTCCCTGCCATTTCTTGTACAAGGTGTCATTATACACTCCATATTTCCTCCTTGCCTTTTCTTCCCTCCAAAACCACCATGGGATTTGTAGGTCCCCTTCTTGCACCCTGCTTACACTTTCTTGTCCTATTTCCTGTTCCACGAATATAGTAATCATTAGTCAACTTTATCATTTATATTAATTCTGTTTTGCACATTAATAATTTGTTTTATATTTATACTTGTTTCTTAAATGACATGATAAACAGAAAGCAAAATCTTTCATATTTGCTAACTTATTAGCAATTTCTGATGCTTTTGCTCAATGTAATGAATCCATTTCCCATTTGGAATAATTCCCCATCAGCCTGAAGATATCTTTTAACATTCCTGTCATTCACATATGCTGGTGATCAATTATTTCTGATTTTTTGTTTGTTTTATTTTAACAGGAAAGTATATACTCTGTCATAATTCATGAAGGTTATGGATGTTTGAACTCCAGAGTGTGTCTTTGTTTTTCATTTGTTTTTACTTTTTCAGCCCTTAAAGCATGTCTTTCTGTTGTGATCTGTCTACAGATTTTGATGGAAACTCAGTGAAGACTTTTAGCCATTCTTCTCAGTATTCAATATGCCCTTTCTTCCTGTGGTTACTTGCAAATTTTATCTTTAATGTAGGTTCATAGCAGTTTGGCTTGCATGTGCCTAGATGTTGTTAACTTTTTGCTATCCCTTTTTTTTCCTTTGTGGAAATCTGTCACTTTTAAAATGTGAATTGGACATTATTCAATCACTATTTTTTTTATGTTACGTTAGTCACCGTACAGTACTTGATTAGTTTTTGATTAGTGTTCCATGATGCATTGTGTATAACACCCAATGCTCCTTGCAATATGTGCCCTCCTTAATACCCAACACCAGGGTAACATATCCCCTCCCCTTCTAAAATCCTCAGTTTGTTTCTCAGAGTCCATATTCTCTCATGGTTTGTCTCCCCCTCTGATTTTCCCCAATTCACTTTTCCTTTCTTTCTCCTACTGTCCTCCATAGTATTCCTTGTGCTCCACAAGTAAGTGAAATCATATGATAACTGTCTTTCTTTGGTTGACTTATTTCACTTAGCATAATCGCCTCCAGTACCATTAATGTCAATGCAAAGGATGGGTATTCATCCTTTCTGATTGCTGTGTAACATTCCATTGTATATATGGACCACATCTGCCCTATCCAGTTGTCTGTTGAAAGGCATCTTGGCTCCTTCCACAGTTTGGCTATTGTGGACATTGCTGGTATGAATACTGGGATGCATGTGGCTCTTCCTTTTACTACTTCTGTATCTTTAGGGTAAATAGCTAGCAGTGTCTTAGAATAGCTTATTAGAATAGCTTATGGTTTGCTTCCCTCTATTTTTTTTCCCTAGCATTATGTTCATCTGTTTTGTTTCTTAAATTCTACCTATGAGTGAAATGGTATGGTATTTGCCTTTTTATGATTGATTATTTTGGTAAGTATAATACTTACCAAAACTCTAGTTCAATACATGTCATTACAAACATCAGCATTTCATTCTTTTTGGTGGCCACGTGATATTGAAATATATATATATATACACACACACAATATCTTTTTTTAAAAGATTTTATTTATTTGACAGACAGAGATCGAAGTAGGCAGAGAGGCAGGCAGAGATAGAGGGAGAAACAGGCTCCCTGCTGAGCAGAGAGCCTGATGTGGGGCTCGATCCCAGGAGCCTGGGATCATGACCTGAGTCGAAGGCTGAGGCTTTAACCCACTGAGCCACCCAGGAGCCCCTATATTCAACATCTTATACATTCATTGCTCAATGGATATTTGGGCTCTCTTCAGAGTTTGGCTGTTGTTGATAATGCTGCTATAAACATCAGGGTACAGGGACCCCTTCAAATCGATACTTTTGTTTCATTTAGGTAAAGGCCTAGTAGTACAATTGCAGGTTTGTACAGTGGCTCTATATTTAACATTTTGAGCAACCTCCATGCTCTTTTCCAGAGTGTCTGTATCCAGTTTGCATTCCCATCAAAAGTGTAAGAGGGTTCTCTTTTCTTGACATCCTTGGTAACATCTGTTGTTTCTTGAGTTGTCAGGTGGCATCTCTGTGGTTTTGATTTGTGTTTCCTTGATGATGAATCATGATGAGCATCTTTTCATGTGTCTGTTAGCCATCTGGATGTCTTCTCCAAAGAAGACATTTCTTTTTTGGGTGATGATTTTCATGAGTTTTTATAGATTTTTGATACCATCCGTTTATCTGATATGTCATTTACAGATGTCTTCTACCATTCCATAGGTTGCCTTTTTGTTTTGTTGATTATTTTCTTCATTGTGCAGAAGTTTTTATCTTGAGGAAGTCTTTATATTTCATTTTTTGCTGTTGTTTCCCTTGCATCTGGAGATATGGCTAGTAAGAAGTTGCTACACCCAAAGTAAATTAGGTTGCCACCTATGTTCTCCTCTACAATTTTTATGGATTCTTGTCTCACATTTAGGTCTTTTAACCATTTTGAATTTATTTTTATGTATTGTGCAGAAAGTTATCAAGTTTATTTCTTCTGCATGGTGTTGTCCAATATCCCCAATATCATTTTTTAATAGATAGCTTTTTCCTCCATTGAATATTTTATTCTGCTTTATCAAAGATTAGTTGAGCATTTGTATTTTTTGGAAGTTTCAGAAGAATAGATATTAATTCCTCTTTAAATCTTTAGTAGAATTACCCTGGGAAACAATCCAGCCCTATACTCTTTTTTTGTTGGGGAATTTTTGATTACTGATTCAGTTTCTTTGCTGGTTATGTTTCTCCTCAGATTTTCTTTCTGTTTCAGTTTTGGTAGCTTATGTATCTAGGAATTTATCCATTTCTTCCAGATTACTTAATTTTGGTATATAATTGCTCATAATATTTCTTGCAATTCTTTGTATTTCTATGGTATAGTTTGTGATATCTCCTTTTTCATTCACAATTTTATTTATTCAGTCCCTTTCTCTCTCTTTTTTTTTTTTTTTTTTTTTTTGGTAAGTCTGCCTAGGAGTTTATCAACCTTGTTGATTCGTTGTTCCAAAAAATAGAAAATGGAAGGAAAACGTCCAAACTTCCCATTTTATGAGGCCAGCATTATCTTGATCCCAAAACCAGACAAAGACCACAATAAAAAGGAGAGTTACAGACCAATATATCTGAATAAACACTGATGCAAAAATTCTTAACAAGATACTAGCTAACTGGATCCAAAAGTACACTGAAAGGATTATTTACTGTGCCCAAGCAAGATTTATTCCTGGGATTCGGGTGTGGCTCAACATTTACAAATTAACCAACATGATACACCACAATAATAAAAGGATAAGAACCATATGATCCTCTCAATAAATGAAGAAAAAGAACTTGATAAAGACAGCATCTTTTCTTGATAAAAATCATCAAGAAAGTAGGACTAGAAAGAACACACACCAATACCATAAAGGCCATATATGAAAGAACCACAGCTAATATGATCCTCAATGGGAAAAAAAAATTGAGAGCTTCCCCCCCAATCAGGAACATGACAGGCATATCCACTCTTACCAGTGTTGTTCAACATAGTACTAGAAGTCCTAGCCTCAGCAATCAGACAACAAAAATAAATTAAAGGCATCCAAATCAGCAAAGAAGTATTTAAACTTTCAATCTTTGCGGATGACATGACACTCTTTGAGAAAAGACTCCACCAAAAAATTGTTAGAACTATTATGGAAATTCCACAGTGTTGCAGGATATAAAGTTAATGCACGAAACTCTGTTGCATTTTTTACACCAACAATAAAGCAGAAGAAAGAGAAATCAAGGAATGCATCTCACTTACAACTGTACCAAAAAAACATAAGATACTTAGGAATAAGCCTACCCAAAGAAATAAAATATGCATACTGTGAAAAGTATAGGACACTTATGAAAGAAATTGAGGAGGACACAAAGAGATAGAAGAACATCTCATGCTCATGGATTGGAAGAATAAATATTGTTAAAATGTAAATGCTACCCAGAGCAATCTACACATTCAATGCAATCCCTATAAAATACCATAAGCATTTTCACAGATCTAGAACAAACAGTCCTAAAATTTGTATGGAAAAAGAAAAGACTCTGAATAGCCAAAGTAATGAAAAGAAAGAAAGAAAGAAATGGAAAGGAAAAGAAAAGAAAACCAAACCTGGAGGAATCACAACTTTGGACTTCAAGCTGTGTCACAAAACTGTAATCACTGGGTGTGGTGCATAAACAATCTTGGAGTGCTGAAAAATGAAATGAAATTAAATAAAAAAAAAACCTGTAATCATCAAGGCAATATGGTATTGGCACAAAAACAAACCCCAAAATCAATGAAACAGAATTGACAAGCCAGAAATGTACCCTCAACTGTACGGTCAAGTAATATTTGACAAAACAGGAAAGAATGTCCAATGGAAAAAAGACAGTCTCTTCAATAAATGGTGTTGGGAAAATTGGACAGCTATGTACAGAAGAATGAAACTGGGCCCTTTTCTTACTCCGTACAAGAAAATAAACTCTAAATGGATGAAAGCCCTAATTGTGAGACAGGAATTCATCAAATCCTAGAGGAGGATATAGGCAAAAACCTCTATGACTTGGGCCACAGGAACTTCTTGCTAAACACATCCCCAAAAGCAAGGAGAACAAAAACAAAATTGAACCATAGTGACTTCATCAGGATAAAAAGCTTTTGCACAGCAAAGGAAACAATCAACAAAACTAAAAGGCAATCTGCAGAATAGATGTTATGTTGAAATGACATATCAGATAAAGAACCAATATCCAAAAGAAGAAATCCATCGAGAAAGGGACAGAAGATATGAACAGACATTTCTCCAAAGGAGACAAACAAATGGCTGGCTGACAGATGAAAAAAAAATGCTCAACATCACTCATCATCAATGAAATACAAATTAAAACCACATTGAGATACCACTTCACACCAGTCACAGTGGATAAAATGAACAACTCAGGAAACAGCAGGTGTTGGTAAGGATGCAGAGAAAGGGGAACCCAGGAACACTGTGGGAGTGCAAACTGGTGCAGCCACTCTGGAAAACAGTAGGGAGGCTCCTCACAAAGATCAAAATTGAATATATATGCACATATATATTCATTATATTTTCATTAGATATTCATTACATATAATGGACTATATTCATTATATATTCAACATATATTAAAAATTGAATGGAGATATAATAGGCTATTAGTCATCAATAAGAATGGACTTTTGACACTTTTCCATGGAACTAGAACATAATATGCTAAGCAAAATAATTAGAGAAAGAAAAATAGCATATGATTTCATTCATTTGTGGAATTTAAGAAATATACTGGTGACCATAGGGGAAGGAAGGGTAAAATAATAGTGGATAATAACAGAGAGACAAACTATAAGAGACACTTAGCTATAAAGAATAAACTGAGGGCTGATGGAAAAGAGTTGAATGGGGGCATGAGGTGATTGGGGGATGGGCAGTAAGGAGGGCACTTGATGTAATGAGCACTGAGTGTTGTATGCAGCTGACGAATCCCTTAATTCTACCTCTGAAGCTAACGGTAGAGTATATGTTAACTAATTTGAATTTAAATAAAACTTAAAAAAAAGAAAAAATAGATTATTTGATCATACAGTTATGGGTCAATTTCTGGGATATCTATACTTTTCCATTGATATATGTGTCTGTTTTTATGTCAGCACCATATTGTCTTTATCACTTCAGCTTTGTAACAGCTTGAACTCCAGAAACGTGACTCCTCCAGCTTACTTTATTTTTTCAGGCTTGCTTTGGTTATTCAGGGTCTTTAGTAGTTTCATACATGTTTTAGGATTGTTTGTTCTTGCCATGTGAAGATGCTGGTGGTATTTGGATAGGGGCTGCATAAATATGTAGATTGGTTTGGGTAGGATAGACCTTTTAACAATGTTTGTTCTTCCAGTCCATGAACATGGAATGTTTTCCATTTCTTTTTGTCATCTTCAGCATCTTTCACAATTTTTCTATAATTTTCAGAGTACAGGTCTTTCACCTTTTTGATTGTGTTTATTCCTAGGTATCCTGTTATTTTTGGTACAACTGCATATGGGATTCCTTGATTTTTTTTTCTTATGCTTCATTATTGTTGTATAGAAATACAACTAATTTCTGTACATTGAGTTTCTATCCTGAAACATTTTTAAATTCATGTATTAGTTGTAGGAATTTTTTTAAAAGATTTTATTTATTTATTTGACAGAGAGAGATCACAAGTGGATGGAGAGGCAGGCAGAGAGAGAGAGAGAGGGAAGCAGGCACCCTGCCGAGCAGAGAGCCCAATGCGGGACTCGATCCCACGACCCCGAGATCATGACCTGAGCCGAAGGCAGCGGCTTAATCCACTGAGCCACCCAGGTGCCCTAGTTGTAGGAATTTTTTTTGGTTGAGAATTTCAGGTTTTCTATTTAGAGTATCATATCATTTACAGTTAGTGAAATTTGTACATATTCCTTCCTAATTTGGATGCCTTTTATTCCTTTTTGTTTCTGATTGCTGTCACTAAGAATTCCAGTGCTATGTTAAATAATAATGGTAACAGTGGTCATTCCTGTCTTGTTCCTGAATTTAGAGGAATACCTCTCAGTTTTCCCCACTGAAGATATTAGCACTGTGTCTTTCATATATGGCCTTAAAGGTGTTGAATAATGTTCACTTTATCCCTAGTTTTTTGAGGGTTTTTATCAATAGTGGATGCTGAATTTTGTCAAATGATTTTTCCATGTTATTGAGGGGATCATATGGTTCTTACTCTTTCTTTTATTAATGTTGTGTATCATGCTGATTGATTTGCAAATACTGACCCAGCCCTGCAGCCCAAGAATAAATCCCATTTGATCATGGTGAATAATTCTTTTAAGATATTGTTGAATTAACTTTTCCAGTTGTGTGCTTAGAGGTTTGCATCTGTATTCATCAGTGATATTGGCCTGTAATTCTCCTTTTTAGTGATGTGTTTTGTTTTGGAATCAAGGTAATGCTGGCCTCATGGAATGAGTTTTGGAAATTTTTCTTCAATTTCTATTTTTTGGAATCTATTTTGAGAAAAAATATAGGTATCAATTACTCTTTAAATGTCTAGTAAAATTTCCCGAGAAGCCTTCTGGTCCCTGGGCTTTTGTTTGTTGGAAGAATTTTGATTACTGATTCAATTTCTTTTCTTGTATTGGGTCTGCTCAAATTTTCAATTTTTTTTTTTCTGTTTCAGTTTTGGTTGTTTGTTTCTGGGGATTTATCCCTTTATTCCAGATTTCCCAGTTTGTTGGCATATAATTTTTCAAAATATTCTTTTAATCATTTGCATTTTGGGGATGTTGGTTGTGGTCACTCCTCTTTCATTTATGATTTTATTTCTTTGGGTCCTTCCTCTTTTCTTTTTGATGAGTCTGACTAGGGTTTTATAAATTGTATTAATTCTTTCAAAGAACTAGATCTTAGTATCACTGGTCTGTTCAACTGATTTTGTTTGTTTCTTCTATATAATTTATTTCTTCTCTAATCTTTATTATTTCCCTCTGCTGACTTTAGGCTTTAAATTTTTTGGTTTTTTTTTCTTTTTTCTTTCTTTAAATTTTTTTTTTTTTTAATTTGACAGAGATCACAAGCAGGCAGAGAGGCAGGCAGAGAGAGAGAAGGAAGCAGGCTCCCCACTGAGCAGAGAGCCCGATGCAGGGCTCGATCCCAGGACCCTGGGATCATGATCTGAGCCAAAGGCAGAGGCTTTAACCCAATGAGCCACCCAGGCGCCCCTAGGCTTTATTTGCTGGTCCTTTTCTAGATCTTTTAGGTGTAAGGTTAAGTTGTGTATTTAACGTCTTTCTTGCTCCTTAAAGGAAACCTGTGTTGAAGTATATTTCCCTCTTAGGACTGCCTTTGCTACATCCCAAAGGTTTTGGATTGTCATTTTGTTGTTGCTTGCTTGTTGTTTTGTTATTTTTGTTTTTGTTTTCATTTTCATTCACTTCTCTTTACTTTTCTTTGTCTTCTTTAATTTTCTGGTTAGCTCATGGATGGGTTGTTCTTTACTTATGGTAAGATGTTCTTTAATCACAATGTATTTGTGGTCTTTCCACATTTTTTCTTGTGTTTGATAGTAGTGTAGTCTGAAAATACGCATGCTATGATCTCAATCTTTTTGTACTTCTTGAGGGCTTATTTGTGATGCAGTTTGTGATCTATTATAGAGAATGTTCCATGTGTACTTAAGAAAAATGTGTACTCTGCTTCTTCAGAATGAAATGTTCTGACTATATCTGTTAGTCCATCTGGTCCTGTGTGTCATTCAAAGCTATCGTTTCCTTGTTGATTTTCTGCTTCGATGATCTGTTCATTGATATGTATGGTGTTAAAGACCCCTACTATTATTGTATTATTATCAGTGAGTTTCTTTATGCCTGTTTTTAATTGTTTTATATATTTGGATGCTCTCAATGTGTATCATATCGATTGATTTGCAAATACTGACCCAGCCCTGCAACCCAGGAATAAATCCCACTTGATTGTGTTGATCTTGTTGGATAGATCCCTTTATTATGATAATATTCCCTTTTTCATCTCCTATTACAGTCTTTGTTTTGAAATCTAGCTTGCCTAATATATGTATGTCTACTCTGGCTTTCTTTTGATGTCCAATAGCATGATAGGTTATTCTCCATCCCCTCATTTTCAATCTGGAGGTGTCTTTAGGTCTATTATTTTTAGTAGACTTTATATTTGTAGGGGATATATATTCAGAGCAAACTTGAGCAGTAACTACAGAGTGCCCTTATGAATCTTCAACCTCACACATTCAGTCTTACCCATTATCAATCCCATCACAGTGGCACCTTTCTCAAAAACCATGGCCCTACTTTAACAAAGTATTGTCACCCAATGTTCATCATCTACGTTGGTTTACTCCTTGATGATGTATATTCTGTGGTTCTTGACAAATGTTTAATGACATGGATCCACATTTAAGGTGTGATAGGGAATAACTTACTTCTTCTCAAAAATCCTCTGTGTTCATCTTGTTCACCCTCCCCTCCTTCCAATGCCTGGAATCCAATAATTGTGTATAGCCTGCATGATTTTATCTTTTCCAGAATGTCATATGGTGGAATCCTACAGTATGTAGCCTCTTCAGATTGACTCCATTCACTTAATAATACATAATTAAGTTTACTGCATGTCTTTTTTCCCCCCTTGATAACTCATTTCTTTTTAGCACTGAATAGTATTCCAGTTTTTGGATGTACCACGATTTCTCTATCCATTCACCTACTGAAAGGTGTCTTGGTCATTTCCAACTTTGGGCAATAGTAAATGAAACCGCTGTTAAGCATCCATGTGCAAGACTTTACCTGAACATAATTTTTTAACTCCTTTATGTAAATACTAAGAGAAGTGATTGATAGATTATATAAGAGTATATTTAGTTTTATAAGAAATTACTGCACTGTCTTCCAAAATAGTTGTGTTATTTTGCGTTCCCACTGACAATTAATGAAAGTTCCTATTCCACACAATCTCACTAGCATTTTATATTGTCCATGTCTTGGTTTGACCATTCCAGTAGATGTATAGAAGTATCTTCTTGTATTTATAATTTGCATTTGATTCCCTAATGACATATGATGTTGAGCATCTTTTCATTTATTCATATCCCCACATTCTTATGTTGCTTTTCAGGATTTAAATCCCTTTGAGCACTAAAACACAGAACTAACCAGAGCCAGAGAATTAATGATGCTAACCCTTCCTGGCCCTGGTGACTTCTATTAACTAGGATCCCTAATCTGTCAATTTAGAAAAATACTTGCCTCAATTCTACGCTAAATTCTCCTTTGGCATTTCCCTTGATAAATATACATGCACACTTAGCTTAAAACATTCCCAATTTTGTTGTTCAGGGAGATACTCCTTTGGGAAATATCCCACTATGTACATGCTGTCCCACTCTCTCTCCATTTATGTTATTTATTTATTTATTTATTTCCTAGCTGGCTCCCTTGGCTAAGTGTCTGTCTTCAGCTCAGGTCATGAACCCAGGAGCCTGCTTTTCCCTCTCCTCCCCATTCATGCTCTCTCTTTCTCTTTCTCTCTCAAAAAACTTTTTAAGAAATCTAAAAAATAAATAAATATGTATTTATTTATTTGAGAGGGGAGGAGGGGAAGAGGGAGAGAGAGAGAGAATTTCAAAATGGACTCCTCACTGAGCAATATCAAATTTGATGTTTTGAAGCAAAATCCTTCCATTCCCAGTCTTTGGCTTGTTTACATCTTTTGGCTTGATGGCCACCAAGAGGAAAATCCAGTTTTGGATTGCAATATAAATGCGATTGCATCCATTTTGTATGATGATAGCAAAACTATCTTCCCACACTGTGTGAGGTCCTATGTGTTCTAAACTCTGTCTTCCATCCCCTCCTTGTTTCACATCAACTGGAATTGATGTGTGCATCACTCTGTTCTATTTTAAAGGTGGTTCCCTGAAGGGTAGATATCCAGGAACTGGAGAGGGAAAGGCTGTTGGAATCCCTATTAGGAGATGCACCTGTAGCAAGTGAGGGAAGCAGAAATAGGCCAGTAGTGAAACTGCCCCACAATGCATCTGTACCTGGGAAGTCAATGGAAAACTAGGCCAAAACGGCAGGTCTTTGTATCTAGTCAGTGGCTACAGAATGCCCCTGGGAGGACATCAACTCAAATTCAGCAGTCCAGTGCACATTACATAGAGGGATGCAGGTGTGCACCATTATCAGAAGGTGGTTGTTGTGGCCTGAATTGGGAACCTGTCTAGAACATCAACAGAGTCACTCTATAGAAGTGCCCACTAGTTATAAATTGCCAAATGTATGCAGAGATCCCTCAGGGAATTTGAATAGAAACTACTATGGGTGAATAATATTTTTCTTTTTTTTTTAATTGGAGTTACTTAAGAGTGGTATTGATTAAATGGTATGTGGCATGCCATGGTCCCTGTGTGTGGAAGAGCTAGACTTTGAAGAAATGACTGATTCCCAAAATGTCTTTTTGACCACTGTATTATGTAATGTTTGCACTTTATAACACTGTGCACTAAATGAATGTCGATCTAATCAGCCCAACTCCATTGCAGATATGAGAGGGATTATAAGAAAATAGATCAATTGGAGCACCTGGATGGCTCCTTTGTTAAGTGCCTGCCTTCAGCTCAGGTCATGATCTCAGGGTCCTGGGATGAGGACCTGCATTGGTCTCCCTGTTCAGCAGGAAGCTGCCTATCCCTCTCCCTCTGCCTGCTGCTCCCCCTACTTGTGCTCTTTCACTCTCTCTATCAAATTAAAAAAAAAAAAAAAAGAAAGAAAATAGGTCAACAAACATGAGGGCTGGTATAGGATTACCAGTAGCTAGTTCCTCCTGGTTCGCCTCTCTGGCCCTTCACCTGTGTCTACTTATGTGCTGCCTGTTGAGAGTAGGACTATAAGTTAAAACCAGGCATTAAGTCATAGTCCTTGTTCTCAAATGACAGGTTTAGAGGTAATTTGATCCTCAAGAAAACATTTTAAGTCATGTGATCACATAAAAATGGTTCAGGATCTAGCTGGAGCCATTAGGGATTAAAGTTACATTTAGTTCTGTGTTTGTTAGAGATAGAAATGATCAAATGTCAATTCCCTTTTTCTTCACTGTCATAAGGTTGTTGGTAAAGTGGTATATTTAACAAAAAAAAAAATGATGTCTACATCATAATGAATGTTATTTTTATTGTGCACAGTTAATAGATCAAGAACCAGGAAAATTATATAGTTTCCATGTTAACATATATACTTAAAATTTATTTGTAGTAGTAGATGGACTTCATTAGAAGTTCCATATAATTTTCCTATACATGCTATAACAATTTTCTGAAATGTTTCCTTAAAAATAAAATACCCTTGAGTGTATCATAGTTCTTGAACAACCAAAACTAGAAGTAAATAACAACACATGTAACAATGGCCCTTTTAATGCCACAACACAAAGGTCTAGAGACCTTTTTAAAAGGAACTGAGAATCAAATTGTGTTTTATTTAAAACATGTTAATTGTACTTCCATTGAAGATCGCATACTCCATGCAAAGCGGGAGTGGTGCCTTGAGAGAACAGTGATAGGCTCACCCCCCACAAGAGGCCTAGAAAAGCTGACAGCCATGGTCAGTCACAGTTAAGCCTCCCTTTGGAACTCATGTCTCTTGTTTAGCCACTTCTTGATGCATCTTATGGCACCTCCTTGCCTGAATGGAAACTGAGCACTAATTGTCTTAAGTGGAATTGCTTAACGTTCCCTTTCCCTGTATCTCAGCATCAGTCTATGCACATGATAAACTCCCTGCTCTTAAATGATACTCCTTGGATATTGTTCTCCCCCTCCTTTTAAAAACTATATATGTTTTAAGACTCATGCTAAAGAGGTAGTGAACCTACCCACCCCTTATTGAGATAATTTACTAAACTACTGACTACCTCCTCTCATTTACGAAAGACACCAGGACCATAACTTTTTTTCCCCCTACTAGAATGTTTGTTCTCAGCCATGTGACCAACCCATCTTTCTTTTCATGATCCGATTTATCTCACTTATTCTTATGGTCATACTTACGGCTTTGTCATCTCCTAAAACTAAACCCTGTCTTTAGTTTTTTAAGCCACTAAACTTCTATGCGTCACTTCCTATCTATCCATGTAGCACAGAGAGTTCTATTACAAATAACAAAATCCTATAACACAATCCTGCTGGGTTTTTTTCTTAACCCTGTATTTCTGGTCATTGTTTGCTTCACTTCCCTCCCATATTGATATCTCTTCCTGACAATCTGTGACTCTTGAATCTATCATGTCTTTCCTTTTATATATATGACTCTATCCACAGAGCTAAGTCTTAACGCAAAATGAACTATTTTATTATATGGTCCTGAGCACAAACAGCTGAATGGTCTTAAAGCACAGTGCACAAGGCAGGCAACTCAACATCGCAATAAATCAGTGTTATCCTACTTCATCTAGGCAATCATTTTTGCCCCCAATCCACCTGTCTTTAGAAATCTATCAATCCCATTTTACCATATGAGTTTGGAATGACTTCATCACCTTCTTCAAACCTAGACCTGCATTTTCTGTGCTAAAGGAGAGCTGCTACCTGATCTCAAAAACATAAACCCACAGGTTAAGTCCTGTGATTAAGTCCACAGGTGAGGAGGTCTACAAGTCCTAACTAATTATTTGAATACCCATCAGATTGCAAAGTCCTCTCCCTTCTGTCTCTCACAGTAAATAAATGCTTCTCCCTTTGAATGCTGATTTGAGTCATATTTGTCTCAGATCCCTCCCTCTGCAACCCCAGGCTGTCAGTTATCACCTGGATATCCATTCCTCAAGTTTTCGCTCACTACTGGACTCTTATTGGAAGTGTTCAGACTTACTCAGCTGCTAAAATCTTACCTCTTTTGAAACACAGTGACACTTCCAATACTGGGCTCAGTTTTATCTCAGGGTTCACTTTTATCTCGCTCTTTCACGGGTGCATTTCTCAGGGTAATTGTTTGCATACACACAACTGCTTTCCTTGGAAGCCATTCCCATTCCCATTCCATTCTCTTCCCCCTAGAAGAGTCAGTACAATCACCTTACGAATGCTCTCCCATTTATGTGGTTGCTCCTTCTTAGTTCCCCTCAGCTTCCTCTTCTCTACTAAAAATTTATGTTTTGTAATTCCTGCATGCTCTTCTGTTTTCAAATAGGATCTACATGTAGAACAAAACAAAACAAAGCAAAGCAAAAAAAAAAAAAAATTCACTTTCAGCCAAGCTACTACTCTAAGCTCCAGATTTATGTACCCAAATGTCCATTTGAAATAATTTTTTGAAATCTTTCATATGTGGTCAATAATCTTTCTCCCCTTACACAGAGCCAAATTACCTATCAAGCTTAAAATTAGAAAGAAGCTTTTGGTAAGATAGCAAGTCTAGTTAAACATAGGTTGCTTTCAAGATATTTATCAGAAATGACCATATGAGATATAGGATATTTGATTATTTCTTCATATTATATCCAAAATCCCAGAGTAATGATACTTTCCTTTCTGTCACCAACTTCCTGCCCTATCTCAGATTCTACTGTATCATTTTCCTTTTATTCAATGTTTGAAATGGATGGGTCTGATAAAGACTAACAACAGTCCTCACAGGTCAGATTCTGGAGGAAGAGGAAACAAGGGTTGGAAGAAGGAGGGTAAAAAGAATTAAAAACATGTGCCAAAGGGTCAAAGTGCACTTACCCCTAAAGCTCAGGGATTGATGTGGAACGTATCACAAATGGGCTACTGGACTGGGAAGAGACTACAGACTGACCCCACTGCATGGGCATGAGTGAATGAGTCTAGAATTTTCATGCCTAGCCTTACTATCTGTGAGGCATCATCAAACCTAAAATCTAGCCAAGCTCCTCTCTCATGTGGATTACTGCTATGACACCAGCAGGTCTTGCTTTCTGTCACTCCTCTCTCTAAACAGCAGTAAGATTTGCAAATGCAAAATATATCATGTCATTTCCTATTTGATGCCCTTTGATAATCCATCATTTGTCTCAGTGTAAAATCAAAAACCCTTATAGGGCTTTCAATGATCCAGACTTGTCTCCAAACTCATCTCCTTCCTCTATCCCCATGTTCCCCAGGCTTCTTTTCCTGACATTCACACCATGCTCCCTGCCTGGGATACCACCTCCATTCTTATTCTCATCTGAAAGTGTAGATTAAAGTACAACATAAACATAGAAATCATTCATAACACTCTATGTTGATTCAGACCTTACTGTTCCATGTAGATAAACCTGCTTATACTCTATTGTTTCACAGCAAACATCACAAATAGTCATAAATCCATTACTCCTTAAAAAAAAAAATCCATTACTCCTTGGGTAAGGCATTTTATGTGTGTGTGTGTGTGTGTGTGTGTGTGTGTCCTTCAATACTAGAGGCTCCATTCAGGCCAAATATCCCTTGGCAGTTTCTTTACCATTGTGTCCCTGGGCAATCAGACTGCAGGAAGAGGACTGGCATATATAAAGGGCTTGGAGATAGCTGTAGAATTTACGAATGAGATAGAAGGCAGGAGTAACAGAGGTCTTCTAAATATTGGTTGAATAAAAGAAAGTTTGACTCCTCTCTTCCCTCCTTCCTCCACTCCCATCTGTTATTCTTCCCTTCCCTTTCTTTTTCCCCTCTGTTTGCTTTCTTGCCCTTCCTTCCACCTCCCTCCCTCCCTCACTTCCTCCCTCCCTTCCTTTCTTCCTCTTTCTTTAGTGTTTCTCTTTCTTCCCTCTCCACCTGTCCCTCTCCCTCCATTTATGCCTCTGGCATGTTCCTTCCCTCTCCATAAAATAAAAAGCATTACAAAGTTAAATTCCTGTATCTAAATCCTTGGCACATCAAAAACCCTTCTTTGTTCTTGTCACTGGAAGTTAATTTAGGTCAGTAATTATTTATATATCTTCATTCATTCCACAGGCATTTAATAGTCACTAATAGCACCAGGAACTGAATCTATAAGGCCAGTCTCCTACCAGTACTTAAAAGTTGTAAAACTTTCTACCAGCATGCTTTATGAACTCAGGAGAAAAGTATGTAAAATCTGAAAGTAATGTGCGAAATCAACATGCCCTGAAATCATACAATTAGATTCTCATCAGAAGATGAAAGACTCAAAGGTTAGAATTGCCCCCAAAATCGTTTAATAGAGGCTATTTGTCTTCTGAACAGTTGTTGGCAAGGGGCCATGATGAAACTCTTTCATTATGGCTTGTGGAATTCCACACAGTGCCAAGGATGCATTTTGGTTTGAAGGCTCCGAACTTGCCACTCACATATTCCCCAAATTAATCCACTGTGTGATATTTTTTAATTACCTAACAAAGAAACTCCCCTTCACTCTTACTCCATAGATACTACACTTTTTTCTCACGACTTTTCTAACAACCTCTTTGAATTCTTGGTTCCTCAAACTGTAGATAACAGGGTTCAGAAGTGGGGTGACCACAGTGTAGAAGACAGAAATGATCTTGTTGATTTCAGGTGACAGGTGGTCATTGGGGCAAACATACATGGAGATCATGGTCCCATAGTAGATAGTGACAACAGCCAAATGGGAGCCACATGTGGAAAAGGTCTTCATCCGTCCAGATGCTGAAGGGATTCTCAGTATGGTAGATACGATGAAAACATAGGACACAAGTGTAAGAAGAAAGCAAATGCACAGCACTGCAAATGACAGGATGAAGATGACCATCCTAGTAACATACACATTGGAACATGAGAGCTGCATGAGGGGAGGGAGATCACAGAAGAAATGATTGATCTGCTTAGGACCACAGAAATCCAATTTGGAAATCATTAGGCAGGGCAGAAATCCTGTGCCAACACCTGTCAACCAGGAGATTGCCACCAACCTGGTGCAGATCTCAGGACTCATCAGGAAAGAGTAGTGGAGTGGGCGGCAGATGGCCAGGTATCGGTCATAGGCCATCATGGCCAGAAGAAAGCACTCAGTAGCCCCAAAGAACACAAAAAAGTAAAGCTGTGCCATACAGGCAGGGAAGGAGATGGCTTGGCCGTGAGAGAACAGGTTGGCTAGGAGAAGGGGCACGATGGTGGATGTATACCAGATCTCCAGAAATGAGAGGTGTTTGAGAAATACATACATGGGTGAATGCAGCCGCTTGTCCTGGCTCACCACTGCAATAATAACAACATTTCCTGTGACTGTGAGAAAGTAGATGAACAGGAAGATGGCAAAGAGCAGTGTCTGCCATCCAAGAAGGTTCTGGAATCCTAGCAGCTGAAATTCAGTGACACTGGACACATTTGGGGGCTTCATTGTCTGGGGAAAGGAGAACATTTTGGAAAATCACTATATAAAAGCCATACAAATATTTGTAGCTCTTCATGTTTAGCAGTTCAGAGGCTACTTTTTTATAGTTGAGATCTTTGCATATAATGCTTTATAAGGACAAGCTTTTTATAACAACAATTTCATCTTGGTTTTATAAGAAAATATTTTGATATCACAAGCTGAATGTGGATGTTAGGTCTTGGAAAGAACCTCAGCAAATTCCATTTCTTGTGTTCTCTGAAATTTAGAAGTCTCAGATCCAAAGATAAAAACAAAAACAGAAACAACAGAGCAAAACAAAACAAAACAAAGATAACAAAACAGAAGGAAAGCAAACTCGGAAACTAAGAATAACAAAAACAATTTTTTTTAAGCAGGCACATATGGATGCAATGACTTTCTTTTCTTGCATATGGGTTTTGTCTGATATAGAAGTCAGACATAGCATATCTCCTATGACATCTTGGGGAAGTTTATTCATTCTCCTTTCAAACAATATTTATGGATACCTTGTTCAGTATGTGTGTGTTTGTGTGTGTATGTGAAGCTTTGTGTGAGCTGACCTTTACCTCCATCAGTGTCCTTTCTTGCCCAGTTGGATACCATGCTCTGCCATTGAGCATGTATCCTGTATACATTAAATATGTCACCTTCCCTTTGCTTTCCTTTCATTCATTGTCAAAGCTGGTCCTGGTTAAAAGCAACATCCACCCACCATTCACGAGCTTCCATGCAATAAAAGAGATGAGAGACGACACAAAATGTTGTCATTTTAGAATTTATAATCAAGAACTTCAGTGTCTTTAATGCTGTGGAACAATAACTCCACCCTTCTTTCAGCTACTTACTCTTCCATTCTCTTGAGTGCCTAGTTCTTGTATTTTTTTTTCTCTTTTCAAATTTCCAGCACTTCCTTGTGTATCTATACCTTCAGCAAAGGTCCTGTTTGTTCTGAAGAAAAACCTGAAATCCTCCAATGGGAATATCCAGATACTCAGGCTACTAAATTCCCAACCTCCCACCTTCAGTTGCTCTGCATCGGCTTCCTACATGTTACTCCAAATGGAAGGCCTATTCCTAAGTTAAGGCAAATCCCTCCACTAATGCTTTAGTTCCTCTACACCCTCCAGCACAGTGGAAGTTTTTGCAGACATTACACTTTCTAACTCCCCCAAATTAACAATGGTCCTTCTCTGCTAGATCTTTTCCTCAGCATGTAAACAGTCTTGTTTTCTCTCCCTTTATAAAGAACAAACGGGGCACTTGCGTGACTCGGTTGGCCGGGTGACTGCCTTCAGCTCTGCTTATGGTCCTGGGGTTCTGGGATTGAGCCCCACATCAGGCTTCTTGCTCAACAGGGAGTCTGCTTCTCCCTGACCCTCAGCTCCTCCCCCCAACCCCACCTCCCCGCTCATGCTCTCTCTCACTCACTCTCTCAAATAAATAAATAAAATCTTTCTTTAAAAAAAAAAAAAGAGGAAAAAGATAAGGTCTTGATGTCATTCTGTTCTCTAAAACCTACTGCCCTCATCTGTCCACTCCCTTGTACTCCATCCCTTCTTGAAGGTGTTGTCCTTGTCAACTGCCTGTACCCCCCTTGAATCCACTGCAGTCGGGGTTTTCCCTCGGCATCCACCAAAATAGTAATGCCATATTTCAGTGGCTCTTCAAGCATCCCTAGTGGTCTTAATCTGTTTTCAGCATGGCTGAGCTGTTTCCACTCTGTTCCTGGGTCTATTCTTATCACTTAGCATGCCCAGCTACGTGCCCTCTGCATTCAACTCCAGACCTTCCACATTGCATATAATGTTTAGCATCTCTCCACGTCCTCAAGCCTGTTAATGTAGGACATCAGGGTTGAATACCTCTTCATATACCCACATTCCCCTTGAGGTCTGACACAGGCTCTGGATTATAAATGCTATCACCTGGCCCTCAGCACCAAAATGTGTTTATCAAGCTTGAGGACAAGCCTCATGGAAACAATTTCTCTATTTGAAAGCACACTGACATGTCTAATTAGCATCTGGAACTTAACACTAACTAACTAACTAACTATTTTTTTCTAACCCGTAATCTGTCTCCCACATCATCTCAGTGGTTACTCCATCCTCCCATGTGCTCAGGACAGAACACTTGACTTTTGTTTTTCTCACCCTAGTATCTGATTTCTCACCAAAATCACCTGGCTCCACCTAAAAATCCTTGCAGAAAAAGCGCCACTTCACCTCACCTGGATTGTTCCTCTCCTTTGTGGCCCGTCTGCATCCATCTGCCCTTGTTCAGTAAATATTCAACAAAGCAGCCCGAATGAAACTTTTAATTAATACAGAGGGAGGAAGGGGGGAAGGGAAGAAGGGAGGAAGGAGGGAAGAAAGGAAGGGAAAGGGAAAGGGAAAAGGAGGGCAGGAGAGGGAAGAGACAGAGACAGAAGGGAAGGAAAGGAAAGAGGGAGGGAGGGAGGAAGGAAGGAAGGAAAAAAGAAAAGAAAAAAAAAAAGAAGAGAAAAGAGGGAAAGAAAGACAAACAGAGGACAGCATGTGTTTCTCCTCTTCTCTGAGCCCACAGTGGCACACAGCTTGAGGGGTTTACTGAGAGCACACAGTACTGTGGATCATTCCTGATAAGTGAGTAAATCAATGTGGCCAGCCCGCTTATGCCCACATCAGGAACCAACAGTTCTCTTAATTCACTGTGGTTTTAGTTCACTATTTTTGCTGTGTTCTATTTCTTCCTCTCATACTTGAGTGAAATCATTGGGAATGTTATCTTCATTTGATCATGAAAAATTCATAAGGGGTGAAAACATTATCTTAATAAAATCTATGCACTTGTTCCCAGGGATATGATACTGGATGTCTCTTACACATACTGAATTATGTGGTATATGATTTCTTAAAGCTTAAGAAAGAAAAATCCAAAGCCTTCCCAGTAGAGCAGCCCCTACTTTTCTCCTCCCATCTCCTCTACAATCTCTTTGTCCACTTTTATCCTACCCCATTCTGCTCCCAGCACTCCAGCTCCCTTGGTATTGTTCAAACCACGTAGGTTTTGACTCCTTTTCAATTCAACACAGTCAGTTCCCTGCGATATTATCTCTGTATATTTCTAGGGGGGTCATACCCTATACTGCTCAGATACCTTCTCCATGGTATCTTTTCTGGTTTCTTTATAGCCATTCTGGGAGTTTAGGACTTCAACTCAATGTTCAATGCTAGAAGGACCTTAATTATATTAAGCTAAAAAATAAAACCAAGGAGCACCTGGGTGGCTCAGGGGTTAAAGCCTCTGCCTTCAGCTCAGGTCATGATCCCAGGGTCCTGGGATTGAGCCCCACATCGGGCTCTCTGCTCAGCAGGGAGACTGCTTCCCCCCGCTCTCTGCCTACTTCTCTGTCTACTTGAGATCTCTGCTTGTCAAATAAATAAATAAAATCTTAAAAACAAACAAACAAACAAAAATAAAACCTGGATCAAATCAAAATGAAAACATCTGCCTCCCAAAATGCTCAGTTCATATTAGCATTAAAACCACCAGCGTAACCTCAGATATAAGTTTGGAGGTTTCTTTGAAATTATATGAAAATAAACATTAAAACTGGTATTGTTGCAATCCTGCCTAGAGTCAACTAAACAGCCTTTGGCTCCTTAAAAATTCATTCTTGGTTATTTTTCCATTACTACAAATGTGTATACTAAACAATTTAGGCAAGACCATTTACTTAGTTTTCACACGGATAGAACATCAGCAAAGGCAGAAACTGCCTTGATAATGAGGAAGAATTTATTGATATCTATGTAATTTGAGAATTCAGTGTCAATAACCAAAGCAAACAACACAACAAAATGTACGTCAGTTGACACTAAAGCACACACCATGTTGATTTCCTTCTGAAAACCTTTGTGGCTGTCTACATGAGCCGCTCCTACCTGTCCTTCTCCCCAACATGGAGAGCCCTGATGTGTCCCTGTTCCAGGGTCTGCCTTGCCCTCCTTGAGCCCAAATGTGGGCGGCGCTTTCTTCATGCAAGTGGAAATTTCCCATCTTCTCTGCTGGGGTTTGACGCTGGATGAAGCCATCTTCTCCTTTTAATAACTGGGTTTCTTGGGGACCTGGCCCTTCTGAGAATCCTGATCCCCAGATATTTTGTCTGTAATTTGTCAATCGAGTTAGTAAACAATGGAGCCAATCTTCCGAGATTCAGCTCTACCCACTGAGGCTTAGATGTCTATAACATATTCAGGATAAGTGAATCTTCACATTCATTTTTTTAAAATTAGGATTGGTCTAAAAAATGTTGAGATAAAAATTGAAGCAAAAAGAGGGTTTTTCTAAAACAGAGCAAGCAGGCCATTACTGAATCACCTATCCTGAGAACTGGGTATTAAACAGCTGCTTTTTGTTGAATGGCATTTTGCCATCATATTTTAATTGCAAGTATAAGTAAATGAAAAACAAAAACAATTTATGATTGAAAATTAATTAATTTATGCAATGAGAGCAATCTGTACCCAAGCTCATTCTAAATGTGAATCTGTCAATTTATCAAAGAAAATGCAATATCTAAGTTTGTCTGAGAGGCTGTTTTAATTTGAGTTTTGGAAGATGAGTTGGAAAAGATTCTCATACCATCTGTAATTTAGCAGGATTAAAAACAAAACAAAAACAAAAACACATGGAAAAAATTTTTAAAAAATTGAAGTGTATGAAAGGTCATCTAATCTGAGGCATTGATGTTCACTTTAATACCATTTTTGGAAATAATATCATTGTCTGTATACTTTTCAGTAAACTTGGAAATGGAAAGAAGTAGACAAAAATATCAGTACATTTATTTTGCTGTGATATGTATAAAGGATTGTTTGGTTTTAACTCAACAACATAATTCTTAGCTAATATGCAATAAATTCTAGTAAAAATAATTTTTGTGTAAACTGTGATGAAATAAAATATGCAGCAAATGGCCCCAGTGGTATGTTCCTTAGGATATGTTGAATACTGCAGCATCAGAATCCAGGGTGCTCATAGGTAATAAAGGTTGTTGGGAAAACTTTCCAAGTTACTTGGGTGTGGGATCCATAATACTGTCTCCCAGAGTTAAGCACTTGATGTCTTACTTTCCAAACATTTTGTAAGTTATACATACAGGGAGATGCAATTAGGTTACTACTCTATAGGCTATTTTCATAGCTAATTATATAGCCTGGGTCATCTTGGCATTTTTTTGCAATGACTTTTATGACTACTTTCCACCAATAGTACTTTCCACTACTTTCTCATGCTATTAAATTTTATGACTACTTTCCACCAATAGTACTTTCCACTACTTTCTCATGCTATTAAATTTGGATGAGCAAAATAAAACACCATTGATAGACTACATGGTCGTCTTGTGTGAGGTGGACTTTTCATATCTAATCTCAAATCTAGATTTGTAATTTCTGCATGTTTCCAGATAAAAAAGAAATGAAAGGCATGATACAGTCTTCACATCAGCCACAGCTCTACTCATGTTGAGGGGGAGGGTATCCAGGCCTACACAGATCATCACTGTGTCCACATGAGGGACAGCCAGCTTGAATGACCAGTATTATGGTGTACCCACCATATGTGTGTACCCACAACCAGAAAGCATCAGGCTTCACAGGTCCACTTGGCTGCCTGCTGAGAGCCAACTATGGGACCAGCTTCACTCTAGTATTTAAACATGTGGTGACAAAAAAAAAAATGTCTCTTCTCTGGCAAGAGAAAATGTTAGAGCACCAGTAGATAAACACCACCTCTGGGACTGAACTACATAATGAGGATTAAAAACATATAATGAAATGTATAAATGGCGAGCTATGGTGCACATTGGTAGGTTTTGAAGGGTATTAATGACATAAACACTTAGAAACCTACAGATGTGTACTATATGGAATATATATAGGGTCTCTTTCACTGGGTCCTCTTTCTCTCACTACTCCTGGACATCAATTATCTTGGGTGTTCTTCCCAATGCCTTTTGTTTCCCATGAGCATCATGACTTCTGATAGAGCAATATGCAATCTGTAATAAGAAATGCTCATAAAGGCCATTTGCTCTGAATTTTATTTCACGGGCTGGCAAGAATCCTGTTTTTGATTTCTTATTTCAAACATTATAAACATTTTTACTAAAGTTTCTTGCATATTATTTAAGAATTAGGTTATTGTATTAAAAAAAATCTATTTCAGTGTAAGGGGGTAAAGGGATGGGTTGGCCTGGGGATAGTATAAAGGAGGGCATGGATTGCATGGAGCCTTGGGTGTTACAAGCAAACAATGAATCTTGGAACACTGCAACAAACACTAGTGATGTACTGTACAGTGACTAACATAATAAAAAATAATAAAATAAAATGGGTTTAATATTTAAAAGAAGAACAGTTACCCCTGCACACAATTGAACAGATGATGTTTCCCAAGATCTGCACTTTCCTTTCTTTCTGTCAGGTGCATTGTATGACTGAATGGTGAAGGGTTTGGACCAGAATTTGTTGAGTAGGTATTAGATGTCAGGCCCTCCGTGCACAAAAACTCATGTAAGCCTTATAGAAGAACCCACTTTCCCCACAAAGACACAGTCAGAGGGGCCCACATCACTCACCAGGGTCACCTAAGGGTTACTTGAATGACATAATATCACTCCCCAGGGTCAGAGCACCTGTGTTTGAATGCACATCTATTTTAGCTTCAAATCCACTGTCTTTCACTCTTATGCTCTGCTTTTAGGGCAATTCCAGGAATTGTGCAAGCTGTATCAGTGGACTCAAACTCAAGGGACCCCAAAGGAAATGAATAAATGTTAGTTTTACTAATGATAGAAGGTCTGCTTTCCTGCTTGGTAATTCAGGAGCTAGCAGGGGAGACAAATGAGGGAGAGACTTACTACACCCGCATGAAAGAGAATTTCCACCGTGGACATGGGCTGGGGTCTGAATGGGATGGGGAGTTGGGAAAACCCTCCTTGGGGAACCAGGAAAGATACGAGTTGTAGCAGCTGGGCTAATGGCACAACATTCATCCAGGAAAATCTGCTTTCCAGAGAAATTTCACCTTAAAATTGTTTCCGGCCTTTAAGGTTTTACTCTTAAAAGGGCCAGCTCTGGTATTATAGGTTGCCTCTTTTTGGAACTTTTAATTACTCCATTTCACTTTTAAGAGACTTGCAATAGCATCTGCTTTTGCAAATGGAAAGCAATCTGGACAGGATTTTTTGCTTTTACAAAAGAGGTGGAAAGCAAAACCATCAGGTACAGTGTCTGATTTGTAGGGCGCTGTCACAGGGATGACATGCCCTGTGACATGCCCTTCCCCAGGGGCCTCGCTCAACATCCAGCCATCGCAGCTCTGGTCTTTGGGAGCACCTGTGTTTCCCCTTGATTCCTGGAGTCCATTTGTCAGCAAGATGCATCCCCAGGCATCAAAAAAGCCTAAGAGAGGCTATTTTGGAGTCAGGAAGTGCTCAAAAATGTCTTTAATGGCAATTGCTTTTACTTTTTTAATGTATGCATTTCACAATTTCTTTGTTATGTTCAGTTAGCCAGTGTATAATCCTAAATTTTTGTTGTAATGTTCAACGATTCATTAGTATGCATTTTTGTTCACAAGACGTTTCATAGGAATGCCCCACTTTGAGAAGGAACGTATAAGTTCTTCATTAATACGTTGGGAATGTATTCATTTATTTAAAAAATAAGGTTAAACTTTGCAATCTTTGTTTGTTTGCTTGTTTGTTTGTTTTAAGTGCTTTTTGTCCAGTCTTGGGAAACACTTTTCAAATATCAGCATGGAAGCTTCCTGATTTGTCTCCCACCTTGCCACTAATTAAAAGCATGTATATGCCCTTTTCTCTTCCCTTAAATCTTTTTTTTAAGATTTTATTTATTAAAAAAAAGATTTTATTTATTCATTTGAGAGAGAGACACGAGAAAGCACAAGCAGGGGGAGAGGGAGAAGCAGACTTCCCAGTGAGCAGTGGGATGTGGGGATACATCCCAGGACCCAGATATCCTGACCTGAGCCAAAAGCAGATGCTTAATGACTGAGCCCCCCAAGTGGCCCTCTTTCTTTAAATATTATAGAAAGCAGGAAAAATCCTTCTCTATGATTCATGCTTTTCCTTGTTATGCTATAGTGTTTGTAGAAGACTCAAAAGCACAGACATTCTTAGCATGGGGTACATCCTGTATGTCCTAAATGTCAAAGCCTATTTTTTGTGTCAAAGTGATTTACAAGAATAGCATTCTGTGAAACACGAGATTCCATCCTTGGCCATTACTTGCAAGTGTGTGGAAGTCTACATATATGGGGAAATGCCTCTGCTTTTTCTTATGTATTTTACACAGAATGGACATTGAAAAAGGAGTAGAGCAGTTGTGCTCATGGAAGAGTGTTTCAGAGGCCTTGCTTGGAGGTCTGTTTTTATAGTTATTGGCCCTACAATAATGGACTCTATATGAGTACAGTTGGTTTCAGGCTGCCTCTGCCAGCAGAGAGAAATCCCTATGTCCCATGTCACCCCACACCCCTGGCCACATGGGAGCATCCCTGAGGACGGGCAGAACTCTAACTCCCAGTGACCCTCAGGGCTTCGAAACCCAGACCATGAGGAAAGACAGCCATGGGGATTGGATATCACACTCAGAGATGATAGCTGAAAATCAGTGCCCTTTGCCCACAAATAAAAATCTACACAACCTTGCAGAACATGCAGAATCAGCCATCGGTCTGTGTTTCCCCAGTCTCAGGTGGACTGGGAGCCACACTGAACCACCGGACCTTCTGAGACACCCAACATCCTTTCAGACTTAATGGGGTTTCTGCTCTCATGTTTCTTGTGCCCAGACCCCATGGGACCTGCAGACGGAAGCTGCAGCTCTAGGTCTCCCTGGAAACTGTATTCCAAGACTGGTGCCTTTGTGGTCCTTTTCTCCGTGACTATGCAGGTTGTATCTCCATTCTGGCCGGCCCCTTCATGCACCCTTGTGGGGACCCAGGAATATCAACCACTACCTTGTTATTCTATGCCCATGCCAGCTCTCTCCTACGGCTGGGTATAAACCCGGGGTCATCTTCTTTGTTAGGTTTGCACTTGATCCCAAGACCTGGTACCAAGCTCCTACAACCGTCTGTGGTGGGAGGAACGCCATCCCTGCATGGTTCTGGAGAGCACAGTAGTATCAACACTGAGCACTGCACAAAACAAAGACAGGCTCTGTGTCTATTACTTGCATTTGTTACATCTCAGGTTTCTCGTATCTAATATATGCGTCGGGTTTACAGTATTATTTCAGAGACCGATTCTGAATCTTAGATGGGATATTGCATTTATTAATCTATTCCAGAAGCTCTACTGAGCCATTACCCTGTGCAGCCCAAGGGAAGGACTTTGGAATAAAGCTATGAACAGGATGCATTTTTCTCAAGTCCCTCAAATTGTCTAAAGAAAATTCTAATGTAAATCATTTTTTTTTTAAATACAGCATGACTCCATGAATCAACCTTTGCTAACCTGCATGTATGGGGAGTGGAGGTCACGTGTGTGGGAAAATGGCTAAGCAGTGGCATTTCTCCCACAACCCATCCTGTGTCCCACACATGTTCTCTCTGCCTTAGAGTCGTGGGGACCTTCTCTGGTTCAGCTCTGTTTCCTGGGTTCCCTCCATGGAGACACAGAGCTCCATGGGCTATAGGTGCCCCTTACCTAACCAGGGAAGGCTGAGGCTGTGTGCACAAAGGACATCTACATACCTCAGCTCAAAAAGCCCCAAGGCAGAGTCTGGGGGAAAAGGAGCCATAATAATGCAGGGCATAATGGCTGAATGAAAACCCACCCAAATCCTTTTGAAAACCACAAACAGGAAGGAAAGTGCTGTGTCAGTGGCTGTTGCATTTGTGGTTTTTGAGGTTTGAACTTTTTTTTTTTTTTTTTTTTTGCTGTGGGGTGGAAGGAGCTTGGCTGGAGGAGATTGTGGGTCCCCAGAGCTGAACCAGACGCTGAGGCCCAGGGAGAGCTGAGAGTCTTCGGGAGAATGACAAGGGACCCAGCTAGGAATGACAATATGGATGCCCTAGGGACAGTTAGGGGAGGTAAGTGCGGAGGAATGTCCATAGGAGGGATGATCCCATGCTGTTGGAGAAGACAGGACACCAATGGAGAGGAGAACTAGACTAGAGGTACTGGTGAGAGTCAGGGTGGATCTGGAACGAGGCAAACTGAAAAGGACAGGTGAGACTCCAGGAGAGAGTGTGCCAAAATGAGGCCGTGTCCCCACAAGGACATGTTTTGTTCACCTTAGCAGAAAGATTGTGAGAAAATACAAAAATACAAAAAACTTCAGTTAGACCAACCCTATTAAACAAAAAAGCACCCAGGTGGTCACTTCGCATGGCATTTGTAAACACAACAAAATCAAATTATAATCCATTGCACTCGTTACCTGCGGGGACAGGCTCCAAGGGAAGGGTCTTTCTAAGAACAATGAGGGCACAGACTCATTCCTCAGCCAAGGAGTCTTGAGACAAAGCAGAGCTTAAACTCAGCTGCCCTAGAATCCTATGGGGAAGAACCGCTGTCTGACGTCTTCTTGCTCACTCAGCCAGGGTTTCCTGGGTGTACAAATGGGCATCGCTCTTCACGGTCCTGGGAACATAGCATTACATAAGGTGGAAAAAGCTCTCCTGATCCGTGGAATTAAGCTCTGTGTGGCCATCCTTCTCCCACTGATTGTGTCCTTTTTGTTTAGGTGACCATATGTAGGGACTCGTGCCGGAGCCTGGACCAGATGTGTGGTGCCCATGAGTCTGTCTTATCCTTGAACTGCACTGTCGGAGGGACACCAACCATATCCTCCTGTTTCAGAGGATGCTTGGCAGGCAGAGGGGGACACGGCCTTCTTGAAGTCCTCTGAGCTAGAAAGGGGCGCAGTCCTCAGCGCGAGCCAGCGTCTGTGTTTGCACTGAGAATCCCGGCACCCTTCTGCCTTCTTCTCTGACTTCTCATCTCTGCTGCTTTGCTCACACTCATGTCTGTTTGCACTCAGAGAAATCTAGTTTGTTTATGAAACTGGCCTTGGGCAGATGACCTTGAGCCTTCAGACAATGCCCAGCACCAAGCTTCGGGGCAAGCCCTCGTCCTTAGAATAAGGACCCACATATGCTGAGCAGGTGGCTCAGTAGGGGAAGCGTAGGACTTGGGGTTCTGCTCAGGTCATGATCTCGGGTTTATAAGATCAAAGCCCTCCTCCTTGTTGGTGGGGGTTCCTCGCCCAGCGGGGAGTCTGCTGGACAGTCCCCCACCCTCCACCCCTCCCCTCACTCTCAAATACATAAATAAATCTTTAAAAACAAATGAATAAGGGGCGCAGACCTCACAGGAGCCCCAGAGACCTGAGTCATCTGCCCCCGCCTCTGACTGGGGACCTTATCTCCAGCTCCTCCTCCTCATCTGGCCACACACAGCCCGCCTAAAGGGCTCTGCTCACAGGGCTGATTCCTGCTGCCTCCCACCACAGTTCATGTGTGTGTGCCCTGCAGCCTCTGAGTGCTCTGTCCTAGGCTTCCCTTCCTGCTTGCTCCTTAGATGGCCCTTCTGTTGTTAGCCCAGAGACCACTGGGAGCCTCACCCAACCCAGCAGGCTAGCTCAGAGTCCCCTCATGTTCCTGTAGCTGCTGAGCTTTCTCCCAGCCATTACTCTGTAATTGCACAAGGTTTCTTGATGCCCCCTGATGCTCCCTGGGACCTGGGATATAACGCTTTGAACTAGCTCTTGTGTCTGGGGCTCCGGTACCCAGAACACGTGTTGTGGTCAGACTGGATGACTTGGTACAGGCATTCACACCATCACTCCAAATTCAGCAGAACGGAAGTCACATTTTGCTCCAGGAGGGACCCTCCCTGCTTTTGCCACCTCACCATATTTTCCCAAACGGGGATCACATCCTCTCTTAGGTTTCTCCCACTCCTTCCTCACCTATCCAGGCATCACCACATAAGCCCATCTGCTCATGTCTTTATCCTGAGCTGAGTAGTGGAGGGTAAGAAGTTAAAGTTTGGCAAACACTATAAGAAATTATTATGCCGTATAAGAAGGGCTGGGTGGCTCAGGCGGTGAAGCGTCTGCCTTGGGCTCAGGTCATGATCCCAGGTCCTGGGATCGTACCTCATATGGGGCTCCCTGTTCTGCTTTCCCTCTCTGTAGCTTTCCCTGCTTGTGCTCTTTCTCTGTCAAATAAATAAATAAATAAATAAATAAATAAATAAATAAATAAAATCTTCCCAAAAAAGAGAAATTATTTTGCCTTACAGGATAAGGAGGCTGTGGGGTAGTTCAGAAAAATAATGGAAGGACAGCTCAGGAATTCTCCCAGTGCCCTAGCGGTAAGAACAGGAGTAGGGCTCCATTCAGACATCACAGGAGGGGTGGTTCCCCTACACATGCCCAGTTCCCTGGCAACCCAGGGGGACCGAAATGTGAATTCTGTCCTTGTAACTGAGGGCTGGGATGTGACTTGTTGCCAGGAGGGGCTCTGCTGGGCTCTTGAACTAGAGCCAGGGATGAAAGCCACGCTGTGCCGGCGTCTCCGGAGGCTGTGTGCTCCTCCCTTCCAGGCCAGACGGTGAGCGCAGATAACCGGGCTGCAGAGGAGGGTCGCGCTGCATTAGCAGGCGGCCATGGCCTCAGGGGCACCTGGGGAGCGGCTGCGCGACGAGGCCCGCTGCCCTGTGTGCCTGGACTTTCTGCAGGACCCGGTCAGCGTGGCCTGCGGCCACAGCTTCTGCCGCAGGTGTATCTCCGAGTTTTGCGAGAAGTCCACTAGCACGCAGGGCGGACAGTACACCTGCCCTCAGTGCCGCGGCCCCTTCGGGCTGGACAGCTTGCGGCCCAACCGGCAGCTGGCCAGCCTGGTGGATGGCGTGCGGCAGCTAGGGCTGGGCGTGGGGCCCGGGGGCGTGCACCAGTGCGCGCGACACGGCGAGGACTTGACCCTCTTCTGCGAGGATGACCAGGAGGCCCTGTGCTGGGTCTGCGACACCACCTTGGAGCACAGGGACCACGGCACCGTGCCGCTGCAGGAGGCCACCAGGGGTTACCAGGTGAGAACCCGGGCTCCGCAGGGCAAGGTGCAGGAGGCCACCAGGGGTTACTAGGCGAGAGCCTTGTGCTCTCCACAGGGCGCAGGTGCAGAAACCCCGATGGGACCAGCAAGGGCCGCGTTTTAGGGGCAAACCCAGAGGAGAGCATCCTGACCTGAATGACTCCTACCAGCTCCGCTCTCCCTCCCAGCTCAGTGCAAGCTGGGCCTCCTTGCCTGGCCCTATGGTGACACCCCTGGGACCTCTGTTCAGGAGCTCAAACGCACCTGCTTCACCTGACCAGATCACTGGAGAGGGTCCCCTGTCCCTGAAGCCTTCCCTTTCGCAGCCCTTGGCTGCCATCCTGGCTTCGTTCTCTGTGATGCTGACATTCCTATCCCAGACTAGACCTCTACTGTGGGGGGCCGGACTTGCCAGTGTGTGGGGTGGGAGCAGGCTTTCCAGTGCGGTCCGTGTTACAGTTGCCCATCTTTACTGCCAGTGCTTCCTAAGCTGGTCAAATAACGTCCTGTTTTTTGTAGTGCTTATCTCCGTGTTAGTTAAAACTGTCACCAAAACAACACTGGGTTCCGCACACTAGCATCTGCCCAGTGCACAGCTCTTATCTCCTGTAAGGCCTGCAGTAGCATGTGTCCTCTGAAGTAAAGATTCCAGGAGCTAAGTCCATTCAACACTCATTCTGGGACTGACAACGTGAGCACCCTCAGTGAAGAGGGAACTCGTATTGGAGGAGTTGGCACCCGAAGGGGCATCTGTGAAACTCTAATAGAATTCCCCGTGCTGGTGCTCTTCAAAAGCTCTTTGAATATTCTGATCACATTTCAATGCCCAATATCTGGAACACCCACTACCAGAAAGGAGGTGGTAGTGGTCTTCAAGTCTTCAATCTGCCTACGTGGTTAACTGAAGTATTGTCACAATGAGATAGATACATTGTAAACATTGGACCTCCTCAACTTTTATTATTATTATTATTATTATTATTATTATAACTTTGATTCTTTTAAATCAAGGTTTTGGAATACTGCCCACCTCAACTTCCTTCTTGACATACCTGGAAACATCTCTTAGCTTTTCTTTCTTTCTTTCCTTCTTTTTTTTTTTCTTACTTTGGGAGTCATCTACAAGATCCAGCTGCCAGGTCCTTTCCAGCTACACTTTTGAAGTATGCTGTTTCTGCTTTCTTTTTACCAGAAGTGACCTAAACGTAAAGTGGCTGTATGTAATATGTCTAAAGATGTTCCATATGTTTCAGTAATCCTTAACTAAATAGCAAATAAATATCCGTTAAATGCCTTAGCTTCTAAGTCAAGACTTCCTAGGGCCCTAAGTTCTGTTTTTACACTTCTTGTCTCAGCCAACCATGAAGTCCTTCAAAACTAGCCTAATCACTGTTGTCCTCAAACAAGCCGCATCTTTTTCATCTCCTCGCTTTTTTTTAAACATTTTTTAAAATTTCTTTTCAGTGTTCCAGAATACATTGTTTAGGCACCACACCCAGTTCTCCATGCAATACATGCCCTCCACAATACCCACCACCAGGCTCACCCAGCCTACCCCCCATTCCCCTCCAAAACCCTCAGTTAGTTCTTCAGAGTCCACAGTCTCTCATGGTTTGTCTCCCCTCCAATATCCCCCAGATCACTTCTTCTCTCCAACTCCCAATGCCCTGCACGTTATTCCTTATGCTCCACAAGTAAGCAAAACCATATGATAATTGACTTTCTTTGTTTGACTTATTTCACTCAGCATAATCTCTTCCAGTCCCATCCATGTTGATACAAATGTTGGGTATTCATCCTTTCTGATGGAGGCATAATACTCCATAGTATATATGGACCACATCTTCTTTATCCATTCATCCATTGAAGGGCATCTTGGTTCTTTCCACAGTTTGGCGACTGTGGCCATTGCTGCTATGAACATTGGTGTACAGATGGCCCTTGTCTACCTCCTTGCTTTTGATCACAGTTTCTTCTGCCTAAGGGAGCTTTTTCTCTGTCTATAGGTGTCAAAGTTCTATTTCTTACAAAAAATGCCACTTCTGGGACGCCTGGGTGGCTTAGATGGTTAAGCATCTGCCTTCAGTGCAGGTCATGATCTCAAGGGTCCTAGGACCCAGTACCACACCAGGCTCCCTGCTCAGTGGGGAGCCAGTTTACATGCTTCTCTCCCTCCTGTCCTCTCTCTCTCTCTTCTATCTCTCTAACAAATAAACAAATAACATCTTTTTTAAAATACCACTTCTCTCATCTTGTCAAATACTTTCATAAATCATCCTGCTAGTTTTTGTGCAACCTAATGGATAAACTTGTAACAATCTCTTTTAAAGGCAGTTGTTGTATAAGACTTACTAAATGACTTAAGGAAGAGTTTATTTTCCCCCATTCTTTTCATAAGATTTATTGAATGACTTAGGAAGAATATAAAAAGGTGACTATATGTGTAACTTTACGGTTGTTCTCTATAGATAAAATATATGTGTTTACCTCTAGCAGGGATTATAGGGTTGAAAAAAAAATAGTTTTATTTTTTTAATTCCTCATAGGGCTTATGATATTGTGTATCTCCTTTCCACTTAACAATTAGTACTTTACAAGGTTTCATTGATCAAATGACAATAAACAACTCTCTTTTTATAAAGCAATAAATAATTTCAAAAAGTTCAAATATATAGCTATAATAGGAATACCATCACTTACAACCAAGCATGAGTACTGAACATTTGTTGCTATGTAATTTTTTATAAATTTATTACACTTTTTTTCAAAATTAGTGCCATATTACATAAAATATACTTATCTTAATTGACTTTGTAATTGTGAATGTTTATTGCCATTCAATATTCTGCAGCATCCTATTTTGATCCCATCATGTCAATATAAAATTCATTTTTCTTACTTTCCTATTTTTCACATTTGGTAAGTTACTTCTACTATTTTAAATAATGCTGCAATGAACATATGTTTAGATAAATCCTTGATTATATCTGGCATTAGTATTTAAAAACATATTCATATTTTACTTGATTATTGATGAGGCTGAACATTTTTGTGTGCTTCATGGGGCCTGTTTTAATTGATCTTTGCATGTCCTGATATTCCTAGTTGATACGAGGTACTGAATTTTGGCATCTATAATGGGTTCAGCATATCTCTCCAAACAGGCAAAGCTCCAGATGGCCCTGGAGCTTGTAAGGAAGGAGATGGAGGAGACCTTCACTCAGGAGGCCAACCTGGGGAAGAAAACTGTCATTTGGAAGGTAAGAGAACCTTGGGACTACTGCCACATCCCAGTCTGGGTCATTAAATTACTATTCAAGCATCTTCCTGCTGCACACTTTGGTTTCATTTACATGGTTGCTCTGGGGAAACACCTGGGTCATCTTGGATCATCACATCCCCTCAAATTATATTGTGTGTGTTCTTTATCTCTACCAGTACTTCCCCAATCCAAATTATAAATATAGTTTTACTGATCTTGAGTGTGCTATAACTCACTGCTCCATTCCAGTACCTACAGAAGAGTCTCAGACTATCTTTACTAGTTTAAAACATGTGTGTATAAATGCATGTGTATTCATTGGAAAAATGACATAATAAATATTTAATAGGATATATATATACATGAAATATAGCTAATATTGATCATTCTACATATAGGAGGACAATCTGAACTTTCAGCCTCTTGTCAGTAATCCATACACGTATCTTTTTTTTACACTCCATCAGCTTTTTCACTTTCCTATTTACACACACACACACGCACACACACACATAGTGGTTCTCAGTCTTCCACTGACCTTCTCCTCTGCTTATGCTCTCTCTCTGTCAAATAAATAAGTAAAATCTTTAAGGTTTCACAGTTGCCATATTGCTAAGTAATGTTCAAGTTTCTAATGTCTGAGACCTTTTTTTTTTCATATTTACAAATCATGTCTCTGTAATCTCTCTTCATACTGATACAGTTGTTTTGACCCTGTTCTCATTCTAGTGATGTATGTTAATGTCCTTGTGATACTTATTCTGCTCAGCAGTTTAATAGATATTTCATCTTAATCCCTATACTCCTCTTGCCCCATAATTTAAGTATGGTGGGAATCCTTGTGTGTAAAATGCCTTGCCCCCAAGTCCATGGCAGGATGAGGACTCAGATCCAGCAGTCTCTCTCAGACTGTCCACCTGAAGGCCGCGTGTCCTCAGAGCAGTGTCTGCTTTCTGATGTTGATGAGAGACAGCTCATGAGTGGACAGAGTTAGGGTGCCAAGGTCTCTGCACCTTGCCGCCCCTGCCTGGCCCACACCTGCAGCACCCCTGGTGGGGGTCTGCTTCCGTATGTCACTCCAGGAGAAAGTGGAAATGCAGAGGCAGCGCTTCAGGCTGGAGTTTGAAAAGTACCGTGGATTTCTGGCCCTGGAGGAGCAGCTGCAGCTGCGGCGGCTGGAGGAGGAGGAGCGAGCCACCCTGCAGAGACTCCGCGAGAACAAGAACCGGCTAGGGCAGCAGAGCAGGGCCCTGAGGGAGCTGGCCCAGGAGCTGGAGGAGAAGAGCCAGCGCCCAGCCCTGGAGCTGCTGGAGGTGAGCCCGGGTCCCAAAGCAGCTGGGTCAGATGGAGGTGAGCCTAGGTCCCTCAGCGGCTGGGTCAGCATGAGGTGATCCCGGGCCCCTCAGCCAAGCCAGGGCCATGTGAGAGAACATGGTGACACTTGCCACCACAATCCACTTGCACCTTCATGCCTTTTAGGAAAAAGGACCCTTGACATCAGTTTGGAAAGCACCTGAATTCTAAGTCTTAGCATCAGAATGAGAGGAGACTCTCAAGAATTGTATAAGATGTTTCATCTTAGAGACCAAAATGAAATATTTATTAAAAAATAAAGTTAATTTGATATCTAACCTATAAGGTTATACAAAAATATGGACAGGCAATGCTATGTGGCCTGAAAAACAATTTAAAATCTCCCAGTTAATCTGTCAATGTGCATAACCAATTCCAGAAGTCTTTGGTAACCCTTTTCTGTGTCAGTAGCTGAATGTAAGAATGAGGTCTTAAATTGTCCATCTTGATGTTTTCTGGTTAAATTTTGTGGCAAACATGAATTTGCTTGTCCATATTGCTTGGTGGGAAGGGCTTAAATGGGCTCCTTGCCATTTGCTCAATGTCTGTAAGGGATTGTACAGTAGAGTCATAGGGAAGCTCTATTTTTAATTTCTTGAGGAATCTCCACACTGTTCTCCAAAGAGGCTGCACCAACTTGCATTCCCACCAACAGTGTAAGAGGGTTCCCCTTTCTCCACATCCCCTCCAACACATGTTGTTTCCTGTCTTGCTAATTTTGGCCATTCTAACTGGTGTAAGGTGGTATCTCAATGTGGTTTTAATTTGAATCTCCCTGATGGCTAGTGATGATGAACGTTTTTTCATGTGTCTGATAGCCATTTGTATGTCTTCACTGGAGAAGTGTCTGTTCATATCTTCTGTACATTTTTTGATATGATTATCTGTTTTGTGTGTGTTGAGTTTGAGGAGTTCTTTATAGATCCCAGATATCAACCTTTTGTCTCTACTGTCATTTGCAAATATCTTCTCCCATTCCATACAGCAGAGAGACGAAACAGGAAAAAAGGAAAATACTTGTTTTTAATCATGCATGAGGTCATCAAAATCCCAAGTGTATTGAGAAAGCCCTCGTTGATAATGCATGTGTATTATCATGATAGGGTGCACGGCAATAGGAAATTCTGGGCACAATGACTCAGGCAGCAGATTCTGAACGAAGTACCCCCACCCTCATCCACCTGCTGACCCTCAGATTCCACCTTGAGTTAGCTCCCGATGCTGAAACTGCCCTGAAATCTCCATATTAACTATCTTCACAGGTTACATAGTGGGCAGTTCATTAATGGAATGAACTTACAGAATGTTTTTATTGATTTTGTCTTAATAGTTCATTTTGTCTTCTATACAGTCATATATATAAGCAACACTTATATTTATTATTTTTTATTTTTATTATTAAAATGCTAGGCTTATTTCATACAAACAAACTGAGCATCAGAAGGGAAATAATTTCTGAATTTCAGATAGTAAATATACACAGAACTTTCATATTTTGCATAATGTCATCCATCACCTTATTTTACTGTATTTCAAAACACAACATTGAGAAAAAGAATTTGTTAGCAGAATTACACTACAAATCTTATGGGATAATTTATTCTATATTTATTTTCATCTTTATATCCACATTTTGCTTTCCTCCTCAGTACCAGTAAGCAACATTTTACCCCCAAAATGAGGCAGAGGTCAAAAACAAGGCCTGCCATCCCCATAAAAAGGAAAGTCAATTATCTTCCTGCTTTTGTGCCTTCTCAAAATTTATCTGACACTGTGACTATTTTTAGAGGGAAAAGGAAAATATAAAGCAGGTGATTTATTTAAATAATGTCCTTTGAGATAAAATATTTGTAATTAATTAGTAACTTCCTTTTTTATCCCATTAGGTAACAAACTCACCCATGAGTTCGTAGCTATGGTCTGGTGGTTCAAAGAAAGAGGAATTTGGGTTTTTTTTTTTTACAGAGACATTGGGAGTAAAATTTTTGGTCTATACCTTTCTCCATCAAGCAAATATCTGGAGATATTTAAGCTCTTAGACATTGGGAGTAACATTTTTTTGTCTATACCTTTCTCCATCCCTTAACTAAATTCTGGAGATATTTAAGGTCTATTTTTACCCTAGTTCCTTCTACATTTGTTACAGAACATAACTCTTTACTAATATATTCAAATGCCAGAATTATCAATTCAGAAAACAGTTAAAGTGGTTGATACCATTGGAATTAACCTAAACTTGGTGTGGTCTGACTCTCCTGTAGTAGGGGCCAACAGATTTTAAAATTGTTGAGAGACACTCACATCTCCTACAGTTTTATGTTCATACTGGACCATGTCTGGTTATTCCTAAAGCAGGGTTGGTGGTTTGTTTCTGTCAGACACAGTCTGGAGGTATAACTCATCCCTGCCTCTGTTTCCCCTTTCCTTTCAGGGTGTGAGAGGAGTCTTGAGCAGGTATATTCCTTTCTGAACCAGGGACCGGGCTAGGGAGGACAAGGATGCAGGTGCATGAACACTACTGAGAACTTTCACTTCTCTGACCTTCTCAGAAGTAAGGATGTCACACAGCCAGAACTGGAGCCTGTCCCCATGGAGCTGAGGACAACGTGTCGCATCCCTGGGATGAGGGAAATGTTGAGGAAGTTCCAAGGTGGGCTGCGTCTTTGAGCCGAGACAACCGCAGTGTCTATGTAGGGTTCAGGGATTTCTACAGTTTGTCACTGTGCAGGTCAGGCTGCAGTCACAGAACCCAAAGTTTAGTTTTGATTTTTAAGTTGCATTTATTTATTTGAAAGACAGAGAGTGGGAGAGAGTGACCCAAGCAGACTGTTCACTGGGAGTGGAACCTCATGTGGGACTTGATCTCGCGACTCCCAGATCAGACCTGAGCTAAAACCAAGACTGAGCCTCCAGGCTCCCTAGCAAATGCCTATTTTTAGATGATGTCACTGGTTTACTAGGGATTGCAGACAATTTTGTTTCACCTTACCTCCCTCTGGGACCCGTGCGGATAGGGCCCCACATCCCTTCTGTTGCTGGTGGCCCTGGAAAGGGTCAGGTTAGGGTGGATTAGGCACTGGTCCTAAGGGCATCCACACTAAAGTGGCACACAGCTTAACTGAAGATTTTAAGGACTGCAGGGGGTCCCATGGTCAAGCCAAGTTAGAAGGGGGGCCACAGAGAGCACCATGTTCAGAAGCAAGAGAACAGGGATATTTGTGTAAAGTCATAAAGGGTAGCAGAGTCCCTAACCCCCATTTAAGCTCCGTTTAGTTATCACAATAGGCTTGAAAGTGAGGTTCCCAGCTTATTAGCTATGATATCAGTAACACTAGTTCCAATGAATAATTATTTCCTTATTTATAAAATGCTGAAAAAATGTATACAAATGTGAAAAAGCAATACAATGTATACAAATGTATATAAATGAGAAAAATGTATACAATGTATGCAAGTGTATGCAAATGTGAAAAAACAATGCAATGCACACATTGCACACAAACTGACTAATTACTGTTTTCATTACTTAGAAGGAAGCTTCAACCCATACTGAGAAAACCCATTTTAGCAACCCTATTCAATGATGGGCAGATTAACATGTATTAACCACATGACTTCTTGAAATTTATTACACTCCCATAATCAGTGTCTGCATATTCCTATTTTAAATGAATTGAATAATTAATGGATCAATTCAATAAATGTCCTGTATTTTGTTCCACACACTTTTCTAAATATTGAAATATATTATTTGTCAATAACAAAAAAATCCTAAAAATCCATAACTTCATGTTTGCATGTTGTACATATTTATGTGAATTATGCAAAATGCACAGAACGTTAGAAGATGGACAGAATATTGGGAGAAAAAATAAGGTCAGGGTGGCCAAAAGTTTTCAGGTTAAGACATCTAATTTTGAATTTAATGATCAAGGAAGGCACCTTGGAGTTAACTCATCACACATCTGACGTGGAGGAAAACCTTTCAAGCAGCAGAAATAAGGAGTGCGCAGACTGGAGGCAGAAATACAGAAAATGTGTTCCAGGAGTTATGAGGAGTTCTGTGTGGCTGGGGAGGAGTAGGCAAAGGCAGGGTCAGAGAGGCCAAGGGAAGTCCAGCTAGCACAGGGTGCTATGGGCAGGGCACTAGGACCAGGATGATTTACCTTCTGGTGAAACAGGAAATCCAGGGAAAGTAGTAAATGCAAGAATAACATGACTAGATTAATGTTTTGAGAGTCTTACACTGAATTTGAATAAATTCGAAGGGGCAAGGCTTTCAGTGGGCAAAGCCATTAGGAACCCTTGCTATAATTCCGTCAGAGATGACGATGGTTCGATTAAGATGGTAGTATTACCCCAGGGGCTGAGATGTGGAGTGTGGACAGAATCTTGGTCAGATTCAGAGGTAGAGCTGCCAAAATCTGCTGGGGGATTAGATACATGTTTTCAGAGAAAGAGACAAGTCAGAAATGATGCCAGCAGTTGTTTTTTACATAGACAGTTAAAGCTGCAGGTGTGGCAGAGGGAGGAGTTGCATTTTGAATGTATCAATGTGGTGATGTATGTTAAAAATCCAGAGTTTGATGTCAGGTAAGAAGATGATTCTGCAAATGCAGTTTTGGGAGAAAGGTAAAATGTAGAGACATGCATTTGGAATCAGTAAGTAAATGAGAGGAATTGAATCAAAACAATGATCCAGCCAGCCCAGAACACATTGAGAGGGAGCTGAGAAAGAAAGAAGTCCCGGTCCTGGAGCTATTGGAGGGAGAAGAGGGGGAAACAGCCAAGGAGACCAGGAAGGAGTGATGAGTAGGGAGGGAAGGAAAGTGTGATGATCAGTGTCTTTGGGAAACAGAAAGGAGGTTTTCCAGAATGCAGGGATTCTCAACAGCACTGAATGCTGCAGAAAAGTAATTTAAGCTGAACTCCAATGACTACTCACCAGTGTGGAGGTCACTGGGAATTTGCATTAGAGTCCCATTATAGCATGATGAGAAACTGAGTATAGGAGATGATCCATGGAGACAGTGGACTCTGGGAAACAGAGAGGGTTTTGGAGGGGAGGGGGGTGTGGGGTTGGGTGAGCTTGGTGGTGGGTATTAAGGAAGGCATGTATTGCATGGAGCACTGGGTGTGGTGCATAAACAATGCATCTTGGAACACCAAAAAAAATTAAATTAAATTAAATTAAAAAAAAGGAATAGAAAAAAAGAGAGAGAGAGAGAAAGGTAGGGAAGCAATTGGGGATAGACCCTATTCACAACCATTTCACAGATTTATTTTCTTATAAATGGAACAAGGACATGTGCTGGGGTGGACATGATGTGTAAAGGCAACAGATATTGAGTAGGCCTAACACGGTTCCACGGTAACCCACCTGTCAGTCTGTTATGACCTCTAGATTTGGGGAGGTCACATGAACTCTGACTTCATGTCTCCTCCTCTATAAAGTGAGGATGATACCAGTCAGCTTGAGGGTGGTTAAACAGGTTAGTAGTGATGATATAGTACATACATGACCCACTCGGGTTGGGGTGTCAACACAAGACCCACAGATATGGATTTACAAATTTGTTATTATTATGATATTTTTAAAAACTATATTAATGAAATTTATCATTTTTGAATGCTTCTAAAGAGAAGACACAGGCTATTTTCCATCCTTCTTCCCTGCAGAGATTTTACTCATAAATGGGTTTACTAATGTGCCTGAGTAAAATGTCACATCCGTGTCCTGGGACTTCACAGTATTGGTATTGGTTTTCTATCGTTGTGTAACAAATTACCACGGAGTTCATTACTTAAATCCACCTGCATTTATTGGGTCACAGTTACATGGACCAGACATTTATGTGAGATCAGCTCATTTCTCTGCTTAGTTTTCACAAGATCCATATTAAGGTGTTGGCTAGGCTGGGCTCCTCTGCAGACCCTGGGGAGAGGTCTACTCCCAAGCTTATTCAGAAGAGCAGAATGTTGTTATGGCAGCTGTGGGACTGAGATCCCCGTGTCCCTGCTGGCTGTCTGCTGGAGGTCACTGGCCTTTCTCCTCATGTGGCCCCCTCTGTCTTCAAAGCCAGCAAGGGCACATTAGATTCCAATCTCTCTGATTCCCTGTTCTGCCACCAGCCTGACAGCTGGAGAGACCTTTCTGATTTTAAGGGGTCTTGGGATTAGAGGAGATCCACCCAGATCCTGTTCTTGTTATAAAATATAATCATGAGAGTAGCACCAGGGGCTGTAGGTCATGGGGCCATCTTAGAATTCTGCCTACCAGAGTGACATAACATTGGAAGTGGTAGGTTTCAAATTAATGACATTTTCCTGTGGATTTTGAGAAGAGAGTGAGTCAATACAGAAGATCTCCCTAAGAGCACCCAAGTACTCTGAATGCAGGTGACAGGGATCTAAATAATTGTGCTGATGGTTCATCATGTCATTGACAGTTGTGTGTTTACTGGCGTAGTAATGAGTCCTGAATGATGCAGAGGTAGCAATGAGGAGTCTACTAGTGACCTCCAGGGTCAAATATTACTTTGCTTTCTTTAGGACTCATTTGAGAGGGAAGAGTGAGGAGAGGTGTGGCTATTATATGAGCTATTGTACTTCCTAGGCTTTTACCAGTCTCCTCTGACCATTCCCCTGTCCCCCCGAATCCTTCCTACAGTTGATGTCAAGCTGGACCCCAGCACTGCGCACCCCAGCCTCCTCTTGACGGCCAATCTGCGCAGCGTGCAAGATGGAGAACTGTGGAGGGAGCTCCCCAACAACCCCGAGCGATTTGACACATGGCCCTGTATCCTGGGTCTGCAGACCTTCTCCTCAGGGAGGCATTACTGGGAAGTCGTGGTGGGAGACAGAGCAGAGTGGGGCTTGGGTGTCTGTCAGGAGACCATGCCCAGGAAGGGGGAGACCACACCATCTCCTGAAAATGGGGTCTGGGCCATGTGGCTGCTGAAAGGGAACGAATACATGGTCCTTGCCTCTCCATCGGTGCCTCTCCTCCATCTGGACCGGCCTCGTTGCATTGGGATCTTTCTGGACTACGAAGCAGGGGAAATCTCCTTTTACAATGTAACGAACGGGTCTTACATCTACACGTTCAATCAGCTGTTCTCTGGTATTCTCCGACCTTATTTCTTCATCTGTGACACGATTCCTCTTACCTTGCCATCTATGACAGACATGGAGTCAGGAGACTGGGCGTGCAGGGATCATCTTGACTCTGCTTCTAGTGTAAGACACGATTGCTCCTAAAATTCACTTCCTGAGGAGTTTATGCCCAGCAGAACTTCCTGGAGCGGAATGAGGATACAGACATGCTAGGCCCCAGCAAATGCCCCCATTCAGACCAGTTCTTTAATCCTTCCTGCTATGGACATTTTTTTCCATCAGGACAAAACAGAAAATATTAAATATTTACATTTGGAGGAGAATTATAGAATACACATGTATTTATAATATGTAAATATATATTATTTATATTTTTATGTTTATTTATACATGTATATATAAATAAATGTATATTTATAATGTACATTTAATTAATTACTTAATATAATTAATTAATTATAATTAATTATATATAATAATTATATATTATATTGATTATATTATAATTAATTGTATATTATATATCATATGATTATATATAATTAATTAATAATTAATTAACATACATTGATATAAATGTATATTTATGATATATATTTATATCAAATATAATTATAAATTATATGTTTATTTCTAATATATATTTACATATTATAAATATATGTGTATTCTATAATTCTCCTCCAAATGTAAATATATATAAATATATATAAATTTATATATAAATGTATATTTATATAAATATATAATGATTATATACATATATTATGACTTATATTTATATATAAATATATATTCACATATACTTTATAAATAAATTATATACAAATAATAAATATATATATTTAATTTTGTAAGTGATGATTTCTACAGCTCGCATGGAACTTGAACTCATTACCTGAGATCAGGACTCACATGCTCTTCTGGATGAGCTGGCCAGGCACCAACATAGATCATAATTTTAGAAATGGAGCAGACTTCCTAAGTCTTCCAAAGGGTGCTACCCATTTTCTTGATGAGGCTTTGTCCAAGTCAATGGAGTTTGTGTTAAAGATTTCTAGACATTCGTTATAATTTCTCATTCCTTTAAATCTCCTTTCATTCCAACTCTTATTAAGAAGAAGAAATGTCATTTTTTTTTAGAAATGGCAACACTTAAATTGGTGGAGCACAGTCCAATGTCACTCCAGCATCAGATCCATAACTCTGTTTCTCCTCCTCTCTCAGTCTGCCTCTCTCTGTCTGCCTCTGTCTCTTTCCTTCTTTCTTGCTCCTGACTTTTTATTTATTGTTTTATCCCTATGATTGATAATCTCTTTCCTTCTAGATTAACAGGTTCAGAACCATTTCTTTTTACATTCAATTCTCCTATGACTATATTCATTTACTTTCTAAATCCTCTTTAAATGGACTAATTTCTAAGGTTTATGAAATCCATTCATCTGATTCCAGTATAACTGATTATGACCCCAGATCCATCTAGGACTACAACTTTGTCCTTTATCTTTAGGGACATTTTTTATTTTAGAGTAGAAATTTCTCAGAATTCTGATTCAGCTCATTCTTTCACTTCGCCATTTATCAGTGGCAAGACCTCAAACAAATAAACCCTTTGTCTTTAGATCTGAGCAACTTCATATGGTTCCTATGAGGGAAATAATGATAGGGACCTTTCAATGCTCTGGCAAATACTTAAGATCATGATCGATATGACTGTTCTTAATTAGACTTATCTACTTAAATACAACATAAAGATGAATATGATGGTGAATGGATAATGATATTTGAGTTATTTTAAAGTGTACTCTACTTCCTAAAAAAAAAAAATTTAAGTCATTGAAGGCTAACTTTGCTGCTATGTTTCTATTCATCTGTGTCTAATAATTGCCAGACAGGGGGTAAAATACTTCAATGCTAAATGTTTAAATACCATACAATTGTTAATTAATGGGAAATTAAGTTAATATGACTTTGATAATAATCTGCCAACATTTTAATCCTCCACTTTAACTCCACATTGAACTTTAATATAATTTTCTCTTCCTAAAAGATCTCTTTGACTAAAATCTTTCATTTACTTTCCAATAACATCATTAACATAGTTTTCTTTCTAGAGTTTTCAAACATTTTTCTTTTTCTTGCCAGGCTTTTTACATTTGGAGGGTTATCCTAAAGTATAATAATTTTAATGGAACAATCACATACACTCTATTTCCCGATGGTTCTACATACTTTATTGATGAGTCCTTGTATTAAACAGATTTCTGTGTGTTCATGTGTGATGCATTTTGTTTGATCATAAGCAAGCAAGTCCTCTCTACATCTCTCTTCTCCAGATGGAGGTAATAATAACGTATTCTTTATGCCTCCTGTTGATATTTTATAGACCACACATACCTGAGGCCTCTTCCATGCATGGTCTGAGTAGAGAAGAGGCTCATGCCTGGTTTCTGTTCACACTTCCCCATCCTCAGGGATTAACCAGGAGCTGGCAATATATCGAGCATAACACCTACTCACATCGCTGTACAGCCAGGGGTCCATGAGAGGAGGCCATACAGAGAACATACCCTCAGAGAAGTACGGACCCTTGTCTCTGGGCTTCAAGAGGGACAGAGTCGCTGCTCTGAGAGCATGCTTGCCCAGGAGGTCCCACCCATCCACTGGAGCTTAACACACAGAAGGACTCCATGGCACAGTCTCAGACCTTCCACCATGTCCAAGGCATGAACAGAGAATTCTAGTCCCTAGACAAAGTTAACATAGGGCACCTGGGTGACTCAGTGGGTCAAGCATCTGCCTTCAGCTGAGGTCACGATCTCAGGGTCCTGGAATAGAGCCCCACGTCAGGCTCTCCGCTCAGCGGGGAGCCTGCTTCCCCCTCTCTGTCTGCCTGCCTCTCTGCCTACTTGTGATCTCTCTCTCTCTGTCAAATGACAGAGATATATTTAAAAAAAAAAAGCTACACAGTCTGAACCACCTCAGGATCTACTCAGATCCCACTCTCCCCATCCTTTTTACTAGGCCCAATGGAGGATTTTTTGCCCCAATATTATACTTAACAATTTCTAGATGCATTCTACTATATTGTTATCTTATTTATTGGATTTGTTTTTGTTTGTTTGTTTTGCCTTTTCTTGGTAGAATGCAAGCACTCTGAAAGAAGGGATCTTTGTCTATTGATAACAATGTTTTCTACATATCTCAAGCCCCTCAAATACTATTGGTTTGAATGTAGTTATCACTTAATGCATATTTGTTGAATAAAAACATGATTGACTTTCACGGGACAGAATTCAATGGTCTAAAAGTGTTTTGCAGAATGTAATATATTATTATTATTATTATTATTATTGTCATTATCATTACTATTATTTATAACTGCACAACCACTGAGCAAGGACATTTAAGGTCAAATGCTAAATGCATAGAATCAATTTTTGGGTATAGAGAAAATTGAATAGAAGGGTCAGTTGGAGCTAGTATTTTCCAAAATGGCAGGGAGTAGGGGGACCCTGAACTTGCCCTGTCCTCTGAATATAACCTTCAACTATTTTGAACAACTAGGAAGAAGATTAGAAGAGTAGAGAAACAATGTGCACATTCGAAGTGACTGAATTTGGCAGGAGGAAAGTTCAGAGCCCTGAACTGGGGGCCGGGAAGCTGTGGGTCTGGGAACGGGAGGAAGCCGGGTTCATGGAGCCAAGTCAGGAAGAGGGAGAACATTGGAAAGACTGCCCTGGTCTGTGACTCTGAGTACATCCTGGTGACCAGATCCCTGGGTTGCTCAAGGAGAGATCTCTCCCCTTCCTGGGAGCTGAAGAGCATTGTTTGTCTTCTCTAGAGACTAGGGACAGCTGAGGAGGCATGGAGTGGAGCCCCACAGTGGGGTCAGAAGGGCGTGCAGAGGTCAGAAAACCTCTTACTTTTTGGTGTGAGCCAAAGCAGGCTTGAACCTCTGTGTGTGCTTGAGGAAACTGATTTCTGGGACTGGCTAGGCACAGAGCAGAGAATGGAGTGGATAGCCGCTAGCCTGGCCACTGCTTTGCTGTCTGCCACACAGATTCAGGCCTCTGCAGCAGCTTTTCTGGGACACAGGGCAGGAGGGGACTGAGTCAGGGACACATGGCTGGTACCCTGGCTGCAGGTTTTTGCTGAGTATTACAATGAACTCTGACTTCCGTGTGTGCACTGTGTGAAGGCTTTTGGGGACTGGATAGTGCTGGGCAAGCCTGGAGTCTCCCCACCTGGAACAGCAGTGGGTACACCCATATAACCAGGCTCTTTCAAACTTGGAGTTTTGGATCCCAGGCACTGGCCAGAGATAAATCAGCATGCACCAGAATCGTTTCCTGAAGACGTGGTAGCTGTGGATAGAAGTATTGCTGTTTAGGCTGATTTATGTTTGTTTGTTTGTTTGTTTTTTTCCTCTCCTCCCCACCCCCATTCTCTTTCATCCCTCCTTTCTTCTCTGAACAAAACAACTAGAAGGAGAAATTCACAAGGAAAGAAAGAACCAGAGGTAATACTCCCTGCCATAGATTTAATCAATCAGGATGTGAGTAAGACGTTGGAGCTGGAATTCAGAACAATCTTTGTAAAGATAACAGGCTGGGATTGAAAAAGGAACAAAAGACACAGGAGAATCCCTCAGTGCAGAAATAATAGAACTAAGATCTAATCAGGTGGAAGTTAACAATGTTATTACTGAGATGAAGTAAAAAAAATGGAGGCCCTGACCACTAGGTTGAATGAGGTAGAGGAGACAGTCAGTGACATAGAAGACGAAATCATGGAAATCATGGAAAGAGGTCTGTTTACGGATTAACAGAAGCCTGGCAAGTCGAAGACCAAAGCGGGTAATGTCCCTAACTGTCAGGGGATGGCTTTTTTCAGGTGAGTTATGGAAGTAAGGCCATGATTCCAAGGTGTTAAGAAGGCACAGAATGAGGGGAACAGGGAGGAGAGTCATGCAGGACAGGGTGGAAGCAGGGAGTCCAAGACCCGGGTTAGTGGGGAGAGAGCACTCAGCAAATTTAGGGTGGTGATCTCAAGTCTGCATGTCTCCAAGGGTAGAGACGTTGGGAACACTGGGATTCCTTAAACCTGTCTGCCCCTCAAGCACGTGGGTTTCCTGGGTTCTGCTGGGGCCCAACACTGCTCCTGTTATACAGGAAAGGTGGTCTGATACAGAGAGGGTACAGTCCACCAACCTGCACGTCACACCTCTTACTTTATATGGGACATCCTCCTCATCCCCTGATTCTGTAGCTGTATGAATGCAGAAGCACCCAAACCATCCCTCTAATCCCCTTGCTGATTGACTCAAATGGGTCAGATGATTCTCTGATATCATGAGCTATTGCCCAGACTTGATTTCAATTTATTCACTTTATCATTATTAAAAAAAAAAAAAAAAACTAGCCACCTGAAGTCATATTGGCTTCTCCAAAAGCTTTAAAAAACGTGCTCATAGGCACACAATCTAATAAAATTTGGGGCTTATGATGCCTGCTTAATGTTCCTCTAGTTTTAAAATGATGTAGTATAGATCAGTATATGCTAACATCCTCCCTTCAGGTCCAAAAACAAGTAAATAAATGAAACAAATGACTTCACCCAATTACCTCCTTAAATTAATAACAAAATATTTCTTAATCAATGCACCTGTGTCATTTTTTTACTATTTCTACTATTATTTATATTTCTTCCTATTTATTTACTATTATTATAATAAGTAATTATTTACTATTTCTACTACTTTTACTATTATTTATATTTCTTACTATTTATTTACTATTTATTATAAGTAATTATTTACTATTTACTACTATTTTTACTATTATTTACTAGATAATGCACTCTTCTTATCATACATTACACTTTTAGTAAAAAAAAGTCAAAATACTTTTGCCATATTTTCCATAGATCCAAGGAGAAAAGAAAAAAAAAGGAAGAAGAAGAAAGAATAGATAAAGCATGATCCTATTCCAGGTTGTGTGGGACTGATTACGCCTCATTTGTTTTTTAGACATACAAAATTGGGAGCAACTTTTGGGAAATTTGAGGATTTGGGGGAAATTGGGGGGGCAATACTGATGGGAGCAAAGGGCCCATCAGTGTTTATGTTCATAGAACAACACACTGAGTCCCCAGATTTACTTACACGAAGGAATAAATCCCTTTTATATCAAGGGACAAATTCTCCTGGTCCTCATTTTGAGTCTAGACCCTACAGGGGATTGAACAGTTCGATGTCATGCATGCCTACAGCACAGCTCCGTACATGTACTAATGACCCCTGTGGGCTTACGGGTTCCCCAGAGCACTGGGCTGTTGATGAATCAGGACCACCATTAAAACCCCTCCCGTCTCTCCTCAGGACAGCCATCTGCACTGCCCTCCTGGCTCTCTGCACAAACATTGTGGTCCATTGCATTTATAGGGGTACAGCAAGCCCAGGAGAGGTGCCTTCCTTTCCTCCCATGTCTGGAATTACCCCTGCCTGGAGCAGCCGTGTGAACCCACAGTCAGGGAGAGGACAATGCACAATCCCCTAGGCCCCTCCACCTAGATCTGCACCTTCTGCCTTCTGACTTTTAGTGGCACCCAGTACATACAAGTAAAAATGGTGAGTAGATCTCTGGATTTAGGGGCTCAACTTATGAATCTGTACTTTGCTTTTGGTTTGTTTTAAAAAAAAAAAAAAAAGGAGAAGTTGTATGGAATGAACCAAAGGAACAGAAAAGTAGGAAATGAGGAGTATTGTTCTTGCTGTTGGAAAGCTTATAGGTTATGGCCAACAGATCAAGACAAAAGTTGCACACAAACCCAGACTTCACAACTCATGTTCTTTAACTACAATAGAACAAAAAAATCTACCAAAGCAAAATCACTTTAAAGGATAACAAGTGGTCACCTGAATGGCTCAGTCGGTTAAACGTCTGCCTTTGGCTCAGGTCATGATCCCAGATCCTGGGATCGAGCCCCGTATCAGGCTCCCTGCTTAGCAGAAAGCCTGCTTCTCCCTCTGCCCTTCACCCTGCTTGTGTTCCCTCTCTCACTTGCTCTCTCTCTCAAATAAGTAAAAAATCTTTTTAAAAAAAGGATAACAAGTAAAAGTGCTAACAAGACAAAATACGAAGAAACAAACATGTGAGTTCCTTTTTTTTTTTTTTAAATGTTGGAATCGGTGTTAATAAGGAAGACAGTCAGGCAAACATGAGAAAATGAGATCTGAGATGTGGGTTTCCTTTTGAAAAAAAGAAAGAAAAGGAAATAATGTTCCCAGTTTCTTGGAGGGAGCTGGGGTGATGTCAGCCCTTGCCTGGAGATGGGCCTGCCCCACCCCCACCTCAATACATCGATTGAATTCCTTATCATCCACCATTGGGGCCACAGTTCTTGTGAGTTTAAGTGTCTTTAAGATTAAAAATACTTGGAAAACAAGCTAAACTCTTGGATCATATGGCCCCTGCCCTCCAGAACTGAAAGGCAGTAGGTTTCTTTGACTTGCAGTTGGAAGGTGGGTGTTTCTGCAGTAGGATGGTGCATTTAGGTGCAATGGCATTCCCAGTGTTCAACCAGCACCTACAGGGAGAAACGTGTTATACCTTTCCATACCCTGCCAGAATACACACCCTGAAACACACAAAAATCAGTTCTTTTGCAAAGTAATAATCTCGTTTCTGCAAGCACGAGGCTCTTCTTCTAGCTCCAATTCCACACAAAACCAGGTCTGAAAAACCGAGTCATCAGTCACTGGGTTGATGTCCTGACCTTTCCATGAGTTGCCACCTGCATGGGTGGGGAGAGGTCAGGTCTTTGAGCAATGGAGAGGAAGTGCTTCCAGGGAGGGCAAAATTGAAATGCCACATGAGGCAATTAATTGTCTATTCTTTGAGCTACTAAGTTGTGTCCATGTACGAAAGGTAAAATAACGGTATTGCCCAATCTCTCCATCACCAGGAGAGTAGTGGCAAATTTGCATGACACACAGTAAGATAGGCTTTGTGCAGGGGTGGGTGCCCAATAAGGTCAAGTATGAAGACAGTCGCAGTGGCTCTAGAGGGTCCTTCTAACATGTGAAACGTGTGCTGGGAGGTTGTTAATGCTGAGCTAGTGCGCTGAGAAGGATCTCCACACAAGGAAAAAAAATGATCACATTCTTTCCAAAGTTTGAATTTAAGGGAAAAAATAGGCGTGACTTCTCCAGAATCATTCAGAAAATGACTGTACTCCATGTTCTTCGTGAGACACCAGTTTCCCCCATGGAGAGGAGCCTTTGCAAGCCTCAAGGCTCCTGCATCAGCCCTCCTAGAACTCCAGTGGTGGAACAAGGGACTCCCCTCATCCCAAACACAAGACAAGGAGCTGGGGATGTGCTATGACATTAACGGTGTCTCCTCATTGTCTCCCACACCTTCCCCTGGGGTCTTTCTTACCTCCACATGGGAGCTGTGGAAACAGTTCAGAAGGAGACTAGAATTCAAATTATCCTGAAAGGCAAACTCAGGCCCTTTCATTGTATTTGGATTATTTTCAGCTCCCCAGTCTTACTTTTCTCTTATTTCAGGGATTCATAATTTTACGGTGAGAAGCTTGTGCAGCTGTTTGATGTAAAACACTGACATTATTAGAGTGATTGGAAATTTGTTTCAGTCTTATTTGCCTCCTTATCTTCTATCTTTCTTCCTACGTTTATGTCCTTTATAGTTTGTTAATTAATGGGACAATGATTTCTGTAAAGAAGGAATGTCAAAGTTAAAAAGACATATTAACAGATTCAGGGAAAAAAATCATTCATAGGGGAATTTCCTGAATATCAAATCTTCTTTTTCTCCTGCTGTAAATATTTTATTTTACTTATGTATTTATATATATATATATATATATATATATTCATTCATTCATTCATTCATTCATTTATTAATTTTTACAATGTAAGAGCCCCTTTGGTTTTTGTTTTGTTTTGGTTTGTTTGTTTGTTTTCATATTCTTGGAAACAGTCCACAAAACAAAGAGAATTGGAGAAGATATTCACAAATATCTAGAGTCAAAGGGCTGACATCCAAGATCTACATATATCCTTTTTGATTTCCCAATACATGATTATGTATTATTAATTAATAAAGAATAGATCATGTAAAAATCAAAGTCTTTAAAATCCATCACACTCGGGGTATCTGGGTGGCTCAGTGGGTTAAAGCCTCTGCCTTCAGCTCAGGTCATGATCTCAGGGTCCTGGGATCGAGCCCGCCCTACATCGGGCTCTCTGCTCAGCAGGGAGCCTGCTTCCCTTCCTCTCTCTCTGCCTGCCTCTCTGCCTGCCTGAGATCTCTGTCTGTCAAATAAATAAATAAAATCTTTAAAAAAAATCCATCACACTCTCTGGAAGTAAGTCTCTTTAACAGTTCAGGGTATACTTTCAGATAGTGTTTCTATTTTAATATAATATATAGAGCAGTATTTTTTTTTAAGATTTATTTACTTATTTTAGAGAAAGAGAGGGAGTGCATGAATGGAGGGAGGGGCAAAGGAAGAGGTAGACCTGGGGAGCGGACTAATTAATTTTAAATTTTATGGAAGATAGGTGTTTCTATTGTTAAAATGACATGGACAATGTCAACAATGTCCAGATAAAAATTTTTAATTAATGATCTTTATCCTTCCAAAGATATTATCCCCATTTAATTCATATCAAAATTTAATGGGTTTATTTCCCCATACTTTCCCGGCTCTGTATATAACACGTGTTCAAATACTAACCTATCTAAAAAGCAAATAACCTTATATTTATATTTTAAAACCTTAATGTTTCAAATCGCAGTTTTGTAAATAACTTATTTTCTTGTGCGCTGTTTCTTTAAGTCATTACCTATTTCTCATTACATGTTTTCACTCCAATTTCTTGAAAAAAATGGTAAACAAGGTACCTTGTCCATTGTCATGTTGAATTCCTCTATTATTGTGATTATTTCTTAGGTGTTGTTAGTAGTAGTTCTTAAAGTTTTTTTTTTAAATATGCTATCAAATTGATTTGTATTTTGCCTCATAGCTTTTGAGAATTGCAACTTGTTTTGTGAGATCTGACTAAATCCAAGATATTCAGGAGGAAAAAAAAAGAGAACAACTGTCATTCTTCCTTATATACTAGTTGTTTGATTTAAATTTGTTTTTGTGAAAGTAGTGAATTAGGGATCCACAGTGACCCCATTCAAATTCCCTGTCAGTGATCCTATTTTAATTATTGTATTTCCGAGGTGACTGGGTGTCTTAGTGGGTTAAAGCCTCTGCTTTCGGCTAGGGTCATGGTCTCAGGGTCCTGGGATCGAGCCCCGCATCGGGCTCTCTGCTCAGCAGGGAGCCTGCTTACTCCTCTCTCTCTCTCTCTGCCTGCCTCTCTGCCTACTTGTGATCTCTCTCTGTCAAATAAATAAATAAAATCTTAAAAAAATTATTATATTTCCAAAGTATGTCTGAATATACTTAAAGGTAGTTTCCTCTCACTAGAATTTTTTTTTCTTCAGACATTCCTTTTCTAGGGGCGCCTGGGTGGCTCAGTGGGTTAAGCCTCTGCCTTCAGCTCAGGTCATGATCCCAGGGTCCTGGGGTCGAGCCCCGCATCAGGTTCTCTGCTCAGCAAGGAGCCTGCTTCCCCCTCTCTCTCTCTATCTGCCTCTCTGCCTACTTGTGATCTCTGTCTGCCAAATAAATAAATAAAATCTTAAAAAAAAAAAAAAGAACTTCCTTTTCTAGTCTCATGGGCTTATTTTGCCATTACCTGTTCATATGAGACATAACCTTTATGTCACATACATACAGACTTTCACACTGATTGACGTTCTTTCATTATTAAAAAAAAATCTTAAAACTCACCTGTAAAATAAACAATGTTGTTTATTACTATTTTAGATGAGAAAACTATGAAGAAGGTGAAGAACTTTCTGAGATCTCAAAGTTGTGTCTTGTTGGCTAAGAGATTGTGAAGAGGGAGATTGGAGCTGTAGCCCAAGATTTTTTACATCTCTTCCTCGACACTGATCTGCAAGAGTTGTGGGTTAGGATCTCTTTGGATTGTGATTCATTCTTGGTGTTTAAATGGGATTGATGTTTCTGCACATACGTGTGAATTATTGCCTTCAAGTTTTATTGTCTGTTGGATAATGTGATATTTTTTCCTCAAACACTATATAATGCTTTAAAAGAAAAAAATATACTCTTATTTCTTTCTTTTTAAAGATTTCACTTATTTGACAGAGGAAGAGAAAGTGTGTGAAAGAGAGTGCATGGGGGGAGGAGCAGATGGCAAGAGAGAAATGGGGTCCCGGCTGAGCAGGAAGCCCACACAGGGCTCGATCCCAGGACTCCAGCACCATGACCTGAGCCTAAGACAAACAGTTAACTGATGGAGCCACCCAGGCACCCCAGATACTCATTTCTTAAATACCATCCCCAATTGAGAGAAGGAGAGAGAGAAGTGTGGGGGGTGATTTTATGTGTATGTTGCTTTAGTAATATTCTATTGTTCCTACATTATTTATCTACTCAAAATCATCTCAGGAACATCACAATGAATGAGGTTTGTCTTTTGGATAAAGACTGGATAAAGTATTCCACATATAAGGGATAGTCTCTAAATACTATTAATTGGTTATTCTGGGGCTCCATTGGGGGCCTTTGAGGTTTGAGCAGGAGCTTAGGAAGTTGGCTTTTGAGAGGAATCAATGGTTGGGCTGAAGCAGCATTTCCTTTCCTGTCATGGAATTAGAATCTGTTCCAGCAAAGGATGAAGATTCTAAATTCCATTTCCTGGATTCAAAATCAGCTCTGCTCCATTCTAGAATATGGTAATTTGCTGAACACACATCTGCCTCGGTTTCCTCTTCTGTAAGTCATGGATAATAAGAAGCCCAACTCCATATCACTGATATTTGCTATTAGGGCTTAAATAGCTAAATAAGTCTAAAAAGCTTGAAGAAACATTTGAGTCATTGTAAGTGTTCTTCTTCTCTAATAGGTGCTACTATCACTAGTATCAATATTCCTCCTCAGGTACAGTAGAGATGGATGGGACCAATGAGAGCATCCAGGGAAATTTCATCCTTTTGGGGTTTTTCTGACCGCCCCTATCTGGAGAGGATCCTCTTTGTGGTCATCTTGATTGCATATCTCCTGACCCTTGTGGGCAACACCACCATCATCCTGGTGTCCCAGTTGGACGCCCACCTCCATACTCCCATGTACTTCTTCCTCACCCACCTGTCCTTCCTGGACCTCAGTTTTACCACCAGCTCCATCCCTCAGCTGCTCTATAACCTGAATGGGCGTGACAAGACCATCAGCTACACAGGCTGTGCCATCCAGCTCTTCCTGTTTCTGGGCCTGGGTGGTGTAGAGTGCCTGCTCCTGGCGGTCATTGCGTATGACCGGTTTGTTGCAGTCTGCAAGCCCCTTCACTACATGGTGATCATGAATCCACAACTCTGCTTGGGCTTGGTGTTGGTAGCCTGGGGCTGTGGGGTGGCCAACTCTTTGATCATGTCCCCAGTAACCCTGCGTTTACCCCGCTGTGGGCACCACAGTGTGGACCACTTCCTGTGTGAAATGCCTGCTCTGATCCGGATGGCCTGTGTCAACACAGCTGCCATCGAGGGCACTGTCTTTGTCCTCGCAGTGGGTATTGTGCTGTTACCTCTGGTGTTCATCCTGGTGTCCTATGGCTACATTGTACAGGCCGTGGTGCACATCCAGTCATCCTCAGGGAGGCACAAAGCCTTCAACACCTGTGGCTCCCATCTCACCGTGGTCTCCCTTTTCTATGGAAACATAATCTACATGTATATGCAACCTGGAAACAGCTCTTCCCAGGACCAGGGAAAGTTCCTCACCCTCTTCTACAACATTGTCACACCACTCCTGAACCCCCTGATCTACACCCTCAGAAACAAGGAGGTGAAGGGGGCGCTGAGGAGGCTGCTGCTGGGCAACAGAGAGGTGGGGAAGGATTGAGAGTGAGTGGGAGACAGGCATCTCCATCAGGTGGTCAGCTCCTTCAGAAGCCAGTGATGGCATCTGGAACCATTGAGTCAGACCTGCTCTTCACCTGTCCTTCCAAACTTACATAACTTTTCCTGAACTTCTATAACCATTTCAGTCCCAAATGATTTTTCAATGCACAACGCATGGCATTCAAATCCCCCCAAATGATCTATAAAGCAGGACTGAAGTACAGAGTGCTGAGTTGTTATATTTTTCACTACTTACACCAGAGTGCCAAGTGGAAAACTACTTTTCTTAATCAGAATTTTGCCTTTTTCATCTATTTGTAACTTATTAATATTTTTAACTTGTTAACAACTTGCTGGATCTTTTAGTTAGAATGATCAGGAATGATAAGTTCTCTTAGGTGAAAACCATCAAACATGGGCTATTTTAACACATTGGGCATTTTTTTTTCCCCAAATACCAAAGCCTTTCATCAAGTCATGTTTTTTTGTTTTTGTTTTTGTTTTTTTTCTCCTACCCTTTGTCCCCAATCTTCAGCATTTCCATCAAATCTGGCTTAAGTTGTAGACAAAACAATAAGTTAACCCATATAAATGACACATGAGTCATTTCAGTCTTAATGCAGCACTGTTTTTCAGGTATGTTTTTATTTCATTAGTGAGAAAAACCTGATGTTTATTAAGGTCCTGCTGTGAGTCAGTTGCCCTTAAATCATATACTCCTCTTGGCATTTGTCAGAAATCAGCATGATTTTCATTGTTTTTATTTTACCTACATGGTCTTTGAGGCTTCACATTAAATCACTCACTCATGAATAAATGAATGAAAGATTTACTCCAAGTTTCATCTGACTCCCAATTCCTGCTGTCTCTACTGCTACATTAATTTTTAAAGAGCAAAAATCCTTAAGCGTTTAAGTAGTGTCAAAATCTTTTAGGTCTATTAACAAGTCAGGAAATGACAGATGCTGGCGAGGATGCGGAGAAAGGGGGACCCTCCTACACTGTTGGTGGGAATGCAAGCTGGTGCAACCACTCTGGAAAACAGCATGGAGGTTCCTCAAAATGTTGAAAATAGAACTACCCTATGACCCAGCAATTGCACTGCTGGGTATTTACCCTAAAGATACAAACGTAGTGATCCGAAGGGGCACGTGCACCCGAATGTTTATAGCAGCAATGTCTACAATAGCCAAACTATGGAAAGAACCTAGATGTCCATCAACAGACGAATGGATAAAGAAGATGTGGTATATATACACAATGGAATACTATGCAGCCGTCAAAAGAAATGAAATCTTGCCATTTGCGACGACGTGGATGGAACTAGAGGGTATCATGCTTAGCGAAATAAGTCAATCGGAGAAAGACAAGTATCATATGATCTCCCTGATATGAGGGAGAGGAGATGCAACATGGTGGGTTAAGGGGGTAGGAGAAGAGTAAATGAAACAAGATGGGATTGGGAGGGAGACAAACCATAAGTGACTCTTAATCTCACAAAACAAACTGAGGGTTAATGGGGGGAGGGGGACTGGGGGGGTGAGATTATGGACATTGGGAAGGGTATGTGCTATGGTGAGTGCTGTGAAGTGTGTAAACCTGGCGATTCACAGACCTGTACCCCTGGGGATAAAAATATATTATATGTTTATAAAAAATAAAATTAAAAAAAAAAAACCTTTTAGGTCTAGAAGAGCAGGATTTACTGTCATTCCTTGCATAATACAGCACAGAGTGTGGGGAGAAAAAGGTTTTCCTGGACCCTTTTCATGTCCGGACTGGTTGTGAAAATTAAACCAACAAAGGTATGTTAATCAGAGAAAAGCATACAAATTTGTTTAATATAAGTTTACATGACATCATAGACTTCATAAGGAGATAAAAGCCCTGAAGAATGACTGTTATGCTAGATTTGATGAAGGGTGGACAACGATGGAGAAATATGATAGGACAAGTGGGGATATAAGGCAAATGTAATAAACAGGGGAAATCTAGCAAGGCCTGTGTCTTCAGACTCCTCTCTGGGTCCTGCCATCTTGGGAATAAAGATGTCTCTGTCCTCTAGGAATAGGGAGCAATCCCACATGAGCATCTTAGGACTTGATTCAGGGAGAAGATCAGAAAGTCCTTACTGCTCATACCGTTTCACAAATTCCTTCATTTCCAAATATTCAGTACACCAAAGTGCCATACTTTTAGGCAGCACGTACTAAACCCCATCAAGGGCGTCTTCCACTTAATATGCAAATGAATGATCTGTGGTCTTATTAACATGCAGATTCTGATCCAGCAGGTCTTAGGACAGGCTGAAGATTCTGCATTTCTGCAGACCTCCCTTGTTTGCTATTGGTTCTCGGACCACATTTTAACATCAAGACATAAAGATTTTGCAAATAATTGGAGGACAGACACCTTCTAGAATAAGCTGAAATGGGATGCATAGAACAAGGGGAGAGAGGTTGGGAAAGGAATGAGGAAAGGAGCCTGGCTAAGGGATGCCATCCCTTCTATTCTCAGCGGCTAAGCTTCATAGTCTCCCCTCTTTCACAATGGTCCTCGAATGCCACTATCCCTTTCTAACCTCCTTATTGCCTGACCTCACCTTATCTCGAATGGCACCAGCCCCAATGAGATCATTTAACTGTGGACAAACCAGGGCCTCTTTAAAGAAGGCATACCACATTTCAGGGTGACCCTGATCAGTATATTCAAAACTGCCGTCCTGCGGAAGTAGTGGTGTTCAGGATTTGATGAGTTACTTGTATGACAGGGTTTCCTCCAAAGAGTTTTAAAACTCCACAACACCTCCTTAGTACACAGCCCATGGGGCAGTGTGCCCAGCACTTCTGCAAACCCACCTTCATTTTGGAAAGAAATTGCAGGATGCCCCAAGGGGACCTGAGGTACAGCTATGTGGGCTCTGAAGTAGGCAGTGTTTCTACTTCTGGAAAAGTGCCCCAGAGAGAACAAAGAAGGTTTGCAGAACTCTAACAAAAGTAGTCGTGTGCACTGTGCTGAGTAGTTTTGTTATTTCCTATGTTAAGAGAAAAATCCAGTGGGGCCAATTTTAAAGATCTTATTGCTTTATTCAGTGTTAAAAGAATTGGGCAACATTCAGTCTGACAAGTGGATAGGAGCCCCGGAGAGCTCTACCAAATGAAAGTTTCTTACAGGCATGAGGGAGCAGGAACAGGGAAGTACTGCCAAGCAAAAGTGACCTGAGTATTGCAAGGCTGCTCTCCTTGTAGACGATGGCAGAGGCTTCCCAGGCAACCCTCTAAAGAAGGCTTACCGGGGGGCACCTAGGTGGCTCAGTGGGTTGTGGCCTCTGCCTTCGGCTCAGATCATGATCCCAGGGTCCTGGGATCGAGCCCCGAATAGGGCTCTCTGGCAAGTGGGGAGTCTGCTTTTCCTCTCTCTCTCGCTCTCTCTGCCTACTTGTGATCTCTGTCTGTCAAATAAATAAATAAATAATTTTTTTAAATCTTAAAAAAAAAAAAAAAAGAAGGCTTACCAGGAAATTCCCAATGAGCCAAAGTAAGATTCCATTTCTGGGAGAACTGAAACTGGAATTAAGTCTTGGTTTGGTAATGTGGGGCTTCTTGTAAGTGACTACATTTGGGGATCATTGTTTTGTCTTTAACTCATCCGATTCTCTTGTGACAGAGTCAGCATAAAGATAGTCGTGCAATCCTGGAAAAGACTCCACTTCCTGAAGCTGAGCGAGAGCAAAGTTGGCTTTACCAGAGCCCTGTGCTCCCAGAAAACAGGTACATGTAAGAAATCCCTCTACTCTTTCTTCTGTGCCCCAGGGGAATATTAACTATAGAGAAAAGACTTCTCTAAATGACTCAGATACATGCTCCCTCCTGTTCCTCAGAGTCAGGACACCCTTACATAGTTTCTAGATAGTCTTTAGGCCCCTTCCTTTTCTAGGTGATAGTCCTGGTGTTGAAATAAATTTCTAGACCTGAGATGGAGCAGGTGCCATGTCAGCAAACCGAACTTTTGTATTCCTGTAAATACTCTGGTTGACCAGAAACACCATATATCCAAGCAGCCAATCCTCAAATTCCAGGCAAATTCAGTTCAAAGGAAACAACAGGCCTCACATGGAGTCATGTGGGCTCAGCCCATGTCATCAAACCAAGGCTTACTGCTTCATCTAACTGCCATTTCATACTTCTCTAGGAATGTAGTCTTAACTGGACAGTCTGGGATTTTCTACTCAGCACCAAGAGGTAATCTGCCACAGAGACCCTTCCCATCCCCCCCAAAAAAATGAGCTAATCTGCTCTTTCCCTATCCCTTTTGCCTTCTGTCTAAAAGCCTTCCATTTTGTACAACTCCTTGGAGGGCCTTTCTACTTGCCAGACAGGATGCGGTCTGATTCATGAATTGTTAAGAAGCCCAATTAGATATTAAAAATTTACTGTGTTGAACTCATGTTATTTAACAGATTTGGGAAAATGATGGTAGGATCCAAAGGAAACTTCTCACACTGTTCCCATCTGGGGACAAGGAGAAGCACAGGTATATGGTGCCTATGAACCCTTTCCAGTTCTCTTTCTCGCTATTTCTGAGGGCTGTAGGTAAGTTGCTCCCAGTTCTGAGCTCTGTTCGTTTTGTGTTAAGCTTCCCAAATTAATTGGCTTTCCAGTCAGCTCTCCATTTGTTTGAAATCACTAGTTCTACCTTAGGAACTGCTGGACATTTGGACCACAATTCCCCATTTGACTGGAGCCCCAGCCCTTGCTTCTTCTGTCCGAGATACCTCCTTAAGAACTGCTGGCTGGAGTTCCTCATTTGTTTGGAAATCTTCTTCAGATTACACACGGAGAACTACTGGTGGCAGCTAAAGCCTCACATTTGTTTGAAATCAGCTTTGTCCTTGAGAACTTGGCTTGGGATCCATCAGGCTGGGGCCCCCAAATATGATTGGACAGAAACGTGGGCTGCACCCCATTTGTAGCCAGATATGGCTGAACAGAAATGTGGGTTAAACTCCATTTACAACTAAGGGTCCTACCGCATGGCTGCTGGCCCTCAGGGGATTTATAATGGTCATTATGAGGGAAATTCCAGTTAGATAAGATTAGTTAAGAAGTGCACTTGAGGGGCACCTGGGTGGCTCAGTGGGTTAAAGCCTCTGCCTTCGTCTCAGGTTATGATCCCAGGGTCCTGGGATCGAGCCCCACATCGGGCTCTCTGCTCAGCGGGGAGCCTGCTTCCCCCCCACACTTCTCTGCTTGTCTCTCTGCCGACTTGTGATCTCTGTCTGTCAAATAAATAAATAAAATCTTAAAAAAAAAAAAAAAGAAGTGCACTTGAAAGTAAGGGTTCCCAAATTAAACAAAGAAAATGGGATACCAGGAGCCCTGGAGGCTCAGTTTGTTAAGTGTCTGCCTTCTATTCAGGTCATGATCCTAGGGTCCTGGGATCAAAATCCCTGTGTTGGGCTCCCTGCTCAGTGTGGAGTCTGCTTCCCTCTGTTCCTCTGCCCTCCCCCTTCTCCTGCTTGTCCTCTCTCTTTGTCTCTCTTTCTCTCTCAAATAAATAAATTATTATATATATATATATATATATTTTTTTAAAGAAAGGTAACCTTAAAAAAACAAATAAATATGCAAGAGGTACCTAATTAAAAAAAAAAAACATAAAACCGATATAATTCTTACTGCTCCCTTATTTGAATATTCATCTTAGCAATCCTCTGTAGGAGTTGTCTTTCTACTCTGAAGAGACTTCTATAAACAGAAGTTGGCCAAGTTAATGGCCTTCGAGACAACCCCATATCTACCTTTGGAGGGTGGTCTCTGTGAGCGCCTTCCAGATTTGATGACACTCTGAAGGATTTTCTGGTAAATTGCTACATTATTCCCTTAAACAGCTGAGGGAAACCAAAATTAAAAGGAAAACCTTTCCAAACCCTGCTAAATTTTGAAGCTGTGATTCTCCACTGAAACTCCACTTAGAACCTACGCAGATGACCTCCTTGACAAAGTGATGAAAAGTATGTAAGTATTCTCCAAAGTCAGCCCCCCCAGATCTGCTTGTGGTTGTTCTGGGTAAAAATTATAAGATATTTAAATGAAATTTTTAAGTGGCTCTGCAGTCAAATATTGTCCAAACTGGAAGCTGATATCCAGAGCCTGATGCTAACATTTTTTTAGGTGTCTCCCCTAGACATACTGAAGGGAGAGTAGTTCAATGGATGGGTGTCATTTTGATGCCATTTAGTCTGCAGTTCAGTTCTTTGAGGAATTGAGAGCAACTGATCTTTCTTACACATCTTTGCAAAAGTAGAAATGCAGCTCCAGAGGCAGTTCAAAGTCTACCTATTTCTTTTTACCACTCTTAAAACCTCCCTTATTTATCTCAAAAAGGGTTTGCAAATACTGACCTTGAGAAACCAAAATCTTACTTGAAGAACTTGCCTCCCTTCTTCGTGATTTCTTTAGGAATTCTTATCTATAGCATCCCCAGTTACTGAGACTAAAGAGAAAATAATAATAAAGGGGATAAGGGGTTAAAAAAAAAAGGCTGTTCACAGCTTCCATAAGATTAGTTGTCAGAACTCTACAAATCTTAAGTGTCCTCTTCACAAATACTAGTGATAAAAAGCTTTAGCTACAGAAACTGTAGGATGAGGATTCTTTATTTGCCCATATGTTCATGTGTGTCTATCTCTAAGTGTCTTGTAGATGTGGAGCCGTTTCTAAATCTGGATGGTTTTGAAAAAATAAGTTGTAAAATAGTGGCATCTAATTGGTTTAAATATAAACAAGTGGTTATATGAATGAACTATTCCCCAAATTCTCAGAAATATAATAAAAAAAAAAAAAACCCAAATGCTTTTCAGGTCCACACAATCTGGGAAAATATTCAATTAGACTTTGTTGGTTTAATTAAATGGAAATGTCTAGTGTTTAGAACATTGAATATAATGTAGACATAAGCTGTTTGTCTATTTCTGTTTATTTGTCAAGTAATTCATATCATCTCTGCCAAAAACTTGTCATCAAGAAAAACAACTTATTATGATGAAATTTTCATAAGTAATTAAAATGTAATTGTTGAGAATAAGTAAATAAATGAATGTGAAATAAATAAAGGTTTTTAAGTGATTTTTAAACTCAAATCTTTTTGGTAACCTGAAGTCTTACAGTTTTACCAAGTTAAATTAAATGATGGTTAATCATTAAATAGATCACTTTAAAAAAATCTAAAGCAATGAAACATTAATTAGTGAGCATAGCATTATCTACTTTTGACTTTTTATTACAAAGAAGTAAAGATTTTGGGTCTGTTAGTAAGTATATTTTATGCCATGTTGAGAAATTTTCATCAAAAAACTGTTTCTAGAAATTATAAAAACTATTTGTGTCTGCCAATCTACAGAATGCTAATGTAAAGGACAACTCATAATTGCTTGCTTCTTATTTCCCACTAGAAATCAAAGATCTTTAAGGCTGAAAATGATAATATGTATAATTAAAACTACTAGAAATAATAAAGAAGTTAGTGTTGACTAAGATTGGAATAAATATAAGTGAATTTAGATAAAAGATTTTTAGTATCAAAAGCAATTGGGGGGGGGTAGTTCCTGGGTGGCTCAGTCAGTTAACTGTCCACCTTTGGCTCCGGTCATGATTCCGAGGTCTTGGGATAAAGCCCCACAAGGGGCTCCATACCAGGGAAGTCTGCTTTTCCCTCTCCATCTGTCCCTTCTCTCTGCCTGTGCCCTCTTTCTCTCAAATAAACAAATAAAATCTTTTAAAAAGAGCAAGTTGGTTTAAAAATTATAATTCCATTTTCTCTGTATTAAAAGGACAAGTTTTCTTAAATTTTTTCTCTGCTTTTAATGAGGAATTTAAACAAATATATATGTATTTGTTTTGTTTTCTTTACCTTTTAAATCATTTGCCTAGAAAGAACATATTTTGAGTTTAGTCAACATAATTTCCTGCATTATTTTAATCAGGTCTCTGATTACTTTAAAAAATTGAGTATTCTCTCTTATAAAACCTAAGTATTATTTAACAGTGACCTATGTTACTGTTTGATCCAGTGCTTTAAAACCTTTTGATATTTTGACTTCCCCAAATCAAATTCTGAATGGAATCTTTTTGATCTCAAACAACTGAGAATTCTCATTAGGCCCCTGAACCAATCCCAATGACTTTCTCTATTTCTTTTTTAGTTATTTTTTTAAAAGGACATGTTAAACTAATTAGACTTATTGATATGTTAAATTATACAGGAAACATTGTCAAATAAGAAATGATACTAAGGTGCTTTTATGTTGTATTTGTATAACTTGTATATTTGTATAACAAAAAGAGTTTTAGAAATTGTGTGAAATTCCTAAAGTTTGATATGTCTTTATATAATATTATCAGTAGTAAGTTCAGTTATTCATATTAAAATGTGGTATATTAGAGAAGTTAAAAAAACTTCCTTGTCAATTTCATCGTAATGAACTCTCACTAGATCTCTAACAATGCACATGGTAAGAAGTTTTGCTTAATGTTGACAGTTACTGCTTTACTCTGATACTTTGCAAAAGTGTTCTTTGTTTTTTAATTTTGTTTTAGTTTTTCAGTGTTCCAAGATTCATTGTTTATGCACCATATGCAAAAGTGCTCCTGTGGAAGTGCTTCATCTTCAAGGACATTCAGGAAAAGGACTTTTGAAAAGTACAGTTTTCTCATAACTTCATGATCATAAAACTGAACTGGGTAAGAATTACCAAAACCAATAGAAATACTTGTTTCAAGCAGAATAAGAATTAATCACATAGGACTGAATGAATTGAGGGAAACCTTATAATTTTTATGACTTCTTGCTTGAAACATCATTTGTTCTTTAATGTTTTGCTTTTCCAGATTTAAGGAAACTATCATCTTAATCTATCTATGACTTACAACAACTCAAGTGTACATTTTAAGCAAAGGTGACATACTTACTTTTTCCCTAGCTTCTCCCAAGAGATCTCAGAAACTTTTGAGTATTCTTTTTCAGGGCAATATAGTAAACTATTTTTATAAGTGCAATGAGAGGCTCCTCTCCTTGTAACAGGACATAATTGACAATATCAGCTATATTGTCAAGGATTTAGCTGAATTGTCATATTTAATACAGGTGTGCATAGACTCAGATATGACCAGACAGTTTTGATAAATTAAGGTTAATTCTATAAAGCCAATAAAGTCCCTTGAAAAGTTTACCTGGTAGCTTATTTACAAGTTTTTAGCAAAACAATCTCAAAAAGAGCTTCAAATGTGTCACTCACTACTCCTGTTGTATGTACGTATGTATGTGAATACTTAGGCCACACTGGAGCCAAAAAAAACTTCATTTACTGTGATAATCTTTTAAAACTGTGGGGTAATTGTAGAAAGAAAAAAATATGCCTTTCAAGTTATTAGATTATTATCCTATTGCTTATTTTTGACATTTTGTTACATTCCTTAAACTGGGTTGGATCCTGAATTCCAATCTCCTCAATTCTCCAAACTAGCATTTTCAATTTTCTTTCACTGTTCAGATTTGGAGTCAATAAGAATAAAGATTGCCCTTGAATCTCCTTGGAAGGGACTCTACAAGGACCTCCTCACTACCCAGATGGCAACCAAACTTCAGGGACTTGATCCTCTAGATGTAAATCTCATAGCCAAGGAAGGCATTGCATGACATCGACCTAGACTGCTGTCTCCCAAGACACTGTATGAAAACGTCTTGTTTAAAAAACAAAAACAAAAGTGAAAAACAAATAAACAAAAAATCCTATTTATCTTTCTTCCCTTTATTCTAGAATTGGGCCAGAAAGATAATGCTATCACCTTCCAGGCCATTGCTAATGAGCATAAACTTTCAGTCTGTTGGATTTTTCCTAAAAATCTCTGATCTATTTATGATGATTGAGACCCCTGGACCATTTCCCTGCCTCTGGTTCAGAATCCCAAACTTAGGAAATCCTGTTCTAAGCTCTATTCTAAGAAAGGGATGCACATCAATGTTAACCAGAAGAGAACTACCTGGGTTCTGACTGACAGATTCAAATGGGAATTTAAGGAGGGACTCATGATTCAGATTCTTTTTCTTTAACAGGACCATATGTCCCTGGTAAGGAGAAATTGTAAATGAGGCTATGATCAGGAACCTCTTTTTAATTCCTTACAATGTTGTGGAATTTATCACTAAGACAATATCTGCTCAATAAAGACTCTTGGATTCTCCAGCCAAAGTTACTTTTGATAAAAGGATAGCCCTTTATCATCTTTTAGTTGAACAAGATATTTGTGTGTCACTAATCCCACCTGCTTAACCTGGATTAAAACTTTTGGGGACGTTGAAACTCAATTATGGAAGATCACTGAGCAAGCCACTTGGCTTAAAGATATGACTCTAATGGGGTCTTTTTTTGACTTACTGATTTTTGTTGGTTTGGGTCTTGGGGATCATGACTCTGCAGAGACCAAATATTGAAAATGGTCCTACTTCTAATAACCATAGTGGTCTCCCTGGTGTGTTTTATTCTCTCAAAAACCTTAAACACTGGCTTCCAGCTGTTAGCCACAGAGCAAAGGATTTCTGTAAGACTGGATAGCCAGGCAGGAATGAAGAAAATGGCTGACTAAAAAAAAAAAGTTTACCTGAAACTATAAGCTATGAATAACATAGGGGTTAAACGAAAATGTCATGACCTCTGGATACTAAAAAAGTTCAACAAAAGTTGCAAGCAATAGCTGAGATTAGTGCCAAGGCCTTGAATTCAGATCACCTCTCTCAGATAAGCTAAGAATTTGATCAAAAGTGAGGGGATTGTTAAAAAGAAAGAGCAGGCCAAAATGGAGTCACTTAAGCCAAGTCCACAACAGTGAAATAAGCTTGATGCCTCACCAAACTGCAGCTTCAACCTTCCCCAGGAAAGTAGTCTTGACCAGTCAGTCTGGAATTTTCTGGTTGGGACCAGTAAGGTAATCTGTCTCATGGACACTTCCTATCCCCCACAGGAAAGTGAGATAATCTGCTCTTTCCTTATCCCTTAGGCTTTTCCTTCTACCTTTCTAGGCTTCTGTCTGCTCTAACCCTCAAATTAACATAAGACAGATGAATAAGAGCTAAACAAATTTAATGACATGTGAAGAGGGTGCCCTAAAATACGAGACCTGAGGACAAATCAGCCAATTGAGTTTTATGTGCCAATCTGAACTAACAAATGGGATGGCACCTGGAGATTCAAAAAGAGGGAGGGTGATTCACAAGACAGTAAGAAGAGCAGATGTTTGGTAAGTAATGCTTTCCCTGCCATATTTGTAGGTCCTTCAGGTAACAGTTATCTCTGGTAATTTCTCTCTCTCTCTCTGATTCAGGCCACTTATCTAAATTTATTTAAGTAGTTAAGGAAGAGTGAAAAATCACTCCAGTAGCTGATATTTTTCTAAACTCATAGAACTAATTTTTGTCCCTTTGGGGGTTATATTACCAATGATATCAGATCTGGCAGAAATTATGAATTTCCTAGATGAGGAAAATTCCCATAATCTTTATAGAACATTTATAGTACACAAATTCAATGTTCCCTGAGAGGCCAAATCTTGTATTGTGGAATATTTTTAAAGGGAAAACAATTACAGCAGGGACTCTACTGCTGGCAATCAACAAAATTATGAAGATCCAAAGATAAGTCCTTTCACCTCTGATTTTGTCCCACTTTCTTACTTTTGCGTAAGTGTTGGTATCATTCTCACCGAAGATTCTTACTGACTTTTTATGATTTTTATGACTCTAAATTTTATGACTCTTTTTATGGCCATAGGGAGAACTCTCTGGGATTCTATGGAATCCCAATTAATCTCCTGGAATATTTAACATAAAATTATTAAAAACATTTTCTATATAAAAAAGTGTAAATACTTATAGCTATTTAATCTGTGATTTATGTTTTCTTTTGTTATGTTTACATATTACATGCACACACACACAGATAAAATATATATACATAATATTGTAGGAGCCAAGGACAGACTACCCCAAACAGGCCACTCTGTTATGAACATTACTTTGAATTGAAAGTAATCAAAACCCAGCAGATTCTGGAAAAGCTCTTTTATCTCCCCCTCAGCTACCTGCCTATACCAGGAAGAGAGCTATTAACAGAATCTTCGTTATCTAAAACACCTATCTACATAATAAGGCAACCTTTGTTTTCCAAACATGTCCTCTCACCTTCTCGTTCATGGTCTTCCTCCCCTTTGTTTTCTCAGACCCCTATCCTTCTCCTTAGCTCTTAAGCATCATATTGCCTCATTGCCTTTGGAATTTCCAAGTCTGTGTGAATTTCCCCTGTATACACTATTAACTTGATTTTCTCCACACTAATCTGCTTCCTGTCAATTTGATTCTAGGCTAGAAGGACCCTAAAAGGGCTAGAATTCTTGGTCACTGACAAAATATATATGTGTATAACTGTGTTTGCATATATATGTGTGTGTGTGCTTTTAAGATAGAGAAGTTAGTCAGGAAGTATGTTACAAATAATGTATATATAATCTACACCCGTTGGGGAACAGTAGTGGGGAAAAAGAATTCATTCATATTGCTTCATATGATTATTTTGGGGATTTTAGTCATCCCCCAAACAAGAAATATGCCATACACTTTGGGTTATTTATTACATATTTTGTATTCAATAACCACAAAACTTATGGATCAATTGACTCAGTAGTGTTCACATCAAACTTTCCACTTCTTGTGGGCTCATTTAAATTCTATCTTTGTCACGGCTATTTTTCTAGTTTGCAAAACTGAAGTAGTTTGCAATTCTTTATTCTCAAATCTGATTATTATAAGCTCATCCCTCTCAATTCCATCCATCTTTCCCAATTGTTTATTCTGAATATTGCTTGGGGAAAGTCACTTTTCAAAAAAAAAAAAAAATCTATCTTAAAAAAGAAGTCTCTGTTGATTTACTACAACAGCATTATTGTAGCTACTACAATCTGCTCTTTGGCACTACTAATATTTATAGCTTTTCTCTTTCCTTATGATCAATGTCAAAGACCTCCTATCCACAAAAGACACAGGCATTTGCAGAAGTAAAATGAGACATAAACCAGGAAGTTGCACTTCACTGTGTTTCGTTCCACAAGATCCTGGCAAAGCAGATGTCATAAACACTGGATTGGTTCCCAGCTATCAGACCAATCAACCTTCTTTGTTTCCATTGCAGGTTTGCCAAGGGGACCACAAATTCATCTTCCATCTACTTATTCACTCATCATTATAACAAGTGTAGAGAGCATCTACTCTGTGTTTCCTATTCTTTCAAAGACTAGGGTTATGAAGCGGTCTTGATAATTCTAGCCAGCATGGTGAGCTTTAATAGTTATTCTTAAGTTTATATGATTCATTTACTAACCATCTTGTGTATCTATAAATCTTGTACTCCTTCCTTAAAGGAGAATAGAAAGCCTCTGGATGTCACAGAACATAAATTAGACCTCCTGCACAACATTCACACATTGAAAGTTGTAAATAGTCACCTTAAAGGTACACGTAATCAAGAATTGTTACAGATCACTGTGCCCCCTCACTGATGATCAGCCTTCATCCCTTTAAAACCCTCTTGGCTAGACAGAAACCATAAATCTGGCTTTAGGGCAAGCATCTACCTTCTCCCCAGGTGGCTGTCCTCAAAAGGAAACTTCATATTCTTTTTCAATCAATAATCATCTCTTGAGTATTGGCCTTTTGAGTAACAAGAAGCCAAATGTGGGATTTAGTAACAGTTACAGAAACTAATATGACTGTTAAGGTCTTTGCAATTGGATAAAATTGAAAACACATGCACGTAGGTCTGCAATGTAAGTAAGCAAGATGATTATAGATGCAAGACTGTTAGATGAAAGAAACTGGGGTCAGGTTATCTCCTTGCAGGTTGCAAAATTTCAGGGAGTGCATTTTTTAAAGTAAGCTCTGTGCCCAACATGGTTTTGACCTCATGATCCCAAGATTGAGTCACTTGTATTGAATGAGCCAATCTGGTGCCAAAAGGTTGCAAATTTTGAGTATTAGTTGAACATCTTGAGTCAGAATTCCTTTTGGAGATTCATTTGTATAACAGTGAAAACTTCTACATAGGGTCTATGACAGATTTTTATTTGGGAATTGCTTTTTAAAATACTGGTTAAAACTATCTAGTTAATTAAGCCAAAGGAATAATTATAGGAAGAACAAATACTGATGTGGTCAGCTGAGGCAAAAGATTTGATGAGAGGGAAAACAAACAAACAAACAAAAACAAAAAAGTGACTTAAAAGGGGGTACAGAACTGCTAATGTGACCAAGGAAAATTTCCAAAAGGAAGCAGCATTCATGTGTCCAGTATGTCAGAAAGTCATTAAGGAGAGCTCCAAAATTTCCAATGGATCATTGGTGACAATCTCAAAGTATTAAATCCCTCTGTCAAAGCAGTTTTAAGAAAGTGTAAGGGAAGAAGCCAGATTTCTATGTTCTTGAAACTTCATAGGAGACAAGACTCCTTTTTTTTTTTTTAAGATAGAAAGGGAGTTATAAAGAAGTCCAGAGTTAGAGATGGAAGGAATGAGCTCTCTTCTAATAGATTTTGTTTTTTAAACAGTCAATAGATGGTATTGAGGCTGAAGTACTCTGAGAACATAATTAAGAGTGGACAGATGATGGAGTCAATAGAATTTCATAACAAGAAAAGTATTGAGAGATACCTTTGTGACCAAATTCACATTTTAATTCAAATAATAAACAAAAGAAAGTAAATAGATCCTGACAATAAAAAAAAAAAACTACTAGAAGTAGTTATCAATAAAAACACAGTTCTTGCTACTGAGAAGGAAAATTAAATCCTTCAAATGTGTAAATTCCACAAAAGTAGAGTTTGTTCATTTTGTATTTCAAGAGGCTGGCAGACATTAAATTCTCATGAATATTTGTAAATGGATGAATGAAGTAGTAACAGAATCAGTGATTGCAGAGTAACTGACACAAACATGTTTAACTGCTAATGTAAAGGATATGGGCAATAAGGAAGGACAGAATATGAAGGAAGAAGGGAGGATGTTCTTTAAGGAGAAAGGCGAGAAAGAGAGACAGATGGGAAAATCAGCCTTCTAGAGAATGAGACACATTTCCTGCTATAGAGCCACAGAAAGGAGAGAAGGAACAATTAGCTACAAGTATTGACAACAGAAACCAACATCCAGGAAAGGGTTACTTGTTCCAGTACATCCTTAAGTGCTTTACTTATGTTTTTTTAATAAAACATTAGAAATCGATGCAAGACTTGGAATTGGTGGGAAGCAGTGACGTGTCCTGCTGGAATCCCTTCCAACACCACGATTAGTGTTTGTTCTTTGCTGCCATTCATTGTGACACTTACTGCAGCAGAAGAAACAAAGAACCTTCCACCTCTCCTGTCCCTTCTTAAGCTACCCAAGACAAAACTGAGAACTATTAAGAAATAGCACCGGGGGTGCCTGGGTGGCTCAGTTGCTTAGCTAACCTGCTCAGTGGGGAGGTGCTTCTCCCTCTCCCTATCCCTCTCCATTCTGCTTATGCTCTTTATCTTGCTCTATCTCACATAAATAAATGAAATCTGTAAAAGAAAAAGCACCCATCATAATATCTGTATACTGCCAAGTTGTTAATCCCTATTCCTCTTGTTTTTAATGTTTTACACTGTGTTATCATACACCATGGCCATCACAGGAAAACAGCAGGGACAAATAAATATATGTTCTCTCTCATAGAATTATCATCTATTCTAATTGAGAAATTCCTTGGGATATACATATAATGAACAGAGAAAGATTATTTGAAGAGATTCATTTTCATGAAGAATATAAACTCAATCAAAAAAGTGAAACTGTGAAGAAATGTATATGGAGCAAGAAGAAAAATGAATCTTAGAGAAATGAATTGTAGACATATCAAAGAAAGTATAAAGGGAAACAATAGGTTACTTTAAGTATTAATTCATAAAATCAACATATATTCTTGCTAGTTAAAAATGTGATGATCAGGGGAACCTGGGTGGCTCAGTGGGTTAAGCCTCTGCCTTCGGCTCAGGTCATGATCTCAGGATCCTGGGATGGAGCCTCGCATCAGGCTCTCTGCTCAGTGGGGAGCCTGCTCCCCCCGCCTTTCTCTGCCTGGCTCTCTGCCTACTTATGATCTCTCTCTCCCTCTGTGTCAAATAAATAAATAAAATAAATAAATAAGTAAATCTTAAAAAAATGTGATGATCAATCTTAAAAATGTCAATAGAAGAGTTAAATGATCAAAATAAGGAAATATTTAGGATCATAGTATAAAAACACAAAAGAATGAAAATTTAAAAAATAGAAATTTAGTATAGGAAATCCAACACTGAGTAATAGCAGTTTTATAATTTGAGAACAGAGAAAGTAGAGGAAAGTCACAATTAATGAAATAAATCAAGAACATTTCTTCTAGCCAGAAGTCTTGTGCGATCACATTAAAGGGTTTCCTGAAACCCTTCAGGTGAGTTGATGAAAGTATTATAGTATTTGGTATGCTCAAAACATATAACAAGTTCACAAGTTTCTCTGAAGTGAAAAAAAAAAAGTGTCATAAACCAGAATGACTTTCAGCTTCTCAATAACAAACCAAAAGAAAATTGAGCAATTTTCAAAATAGAATATTATAGTTACCCACAATTTCATTCATGGAGTGGGTTAAAACAAATCCATCTTCTGTCTCAATAATTTGATCTCTCCAGCAAACTTTTTAAGAGCATATACTTCCCTAAAAATAAATTGTAAACAATGAAGGAAGAAAGTGAGAGTCATGGGAGATCCAAGACAACGGGTAAAGGTGGAGATTGGAGTTCACTGACAACAGTTTTGCATCTGAAATGGGGAAAACCAGTTCATATTGGAGCAGATCAACTCTCCCCAACCAGACACAGATGTCTCAAAGGTTCTATGTGAGATGGCTGTTGACTTATATCATACTTTGGGGCATATAAAAGTTGTTCAAAATGTGTTTTCTAAATTTCTTGCAAGCAAGGCATGACTAGGAAAAATATGTTTGTCATAAACTAATACGAGAATCTCATTTCTCTCTGTACTAAAATAACAAAATAATACATTCTCCACCATCATTGTACAGGTTGGTTTAATTTTCTTATTATTTTACTCTTTTTTTTAAAGATAGAGTTTTAATATGCAATTGAAGTTAAGTTGTTATCAATTTACAGTAGATTGTTATTTCTGTAATATGTTTTATGCAAGTCTTATGGTAACCACAAAGCTAAAACCTATAGTAGACACACAAAAGATAGAGATGGGAATCAAATAATGCTATTACAGAAAAATCATTAACAAATACAGAAAGAGGGACACCTGGGTGGCTCAGTCAGTTAAGTGTCTGCCTCTTTTCTTTTTAATGTGTTTTTATTTATTTATTTTTCATTTTATTTTAATTTTTTAAAGATTTTTAATTTATTTATTTGAGAAAGAGAGAGAGAGCAAAGCAGGGGAGGGGCAAAAGGAGAGGGAGAATCAGACTCCCCACTGAGAAGGGAGTCCAATGCAGGGCTCAATCCCAGGACCATGAGGTCATGACCTGAGCTGAAGCAGATGCTTAACCAACTGAACCGCCTAGGTGTCCCTTTGTTATTTTCATTTTTGAATCCTCTCTTTTGTAAAATTCAATTCTCCATTTTTGCATATTCTGATGATTTCCTATTGATATTAATGTTTATTTTATCTCTGACTTGATCTTTTATAAATTTTTTATTTATTTTTAATTCTTTTCAGTGTTCCAGAAATCATTGTTTATGTACCACACCCAGTGCTCCATGCAATACGTGCCCTCCATAATACCCACCACCAGGTTCAACCAACCTCCCAATCTTAATATATTTTATTAATATTGCTACTATTTCTCTATACCCTAATTTCAGTAGAAATGGAGATGGACTTTGGCTTTTCCTAAGTTATGCTGTAGTTCTTTGCTATCAAATCCACCAAGGAGAATAAAATGGAATGGGTCATTTACATGAGAAAAGGTGGAAAGATTTATAATATTTGTTTGAATTAAATAAAACAATCAATTATATCTCATTGTGGGAACTTTAGCCAACAGATATAAGGGCAGCCTGCTATGTGTGATTCTGTATGGGGAGAGTAAGTTAAGATTCTTTCTTTAAGGAGAGAATATGCTGAGCAAGTTTAGAAACTTGAATGGGCATGCTCCTGGGCAGAACTGCGAGCAGTGGGACTCATTAAAATATTCTGGCTTCCCTTTGTCTCCATCAAATAATTTGTGTATTCCTTGTGTGTTCCATCACTTATGGTAAAACCTTTCTTTTGTAGGAAGAGATGGAAGAAGGCATAGTATATCTTTTATTTGCTTGAAAGCATAAGACTAACACAATGAAGATTTTGAGGGATTCCTGTTTAGTTTTATTTAAGAAATGATTTGTTTATATTTGTGAATTTACTAAGTTGATGGATATGCCACATTATCAAAAACATTATGTCTTATTTTCACAAGCCCTGTAAGAAAATTAGGAATATATTTGCATAATAAAATTTACTACCTAACAGGATAGGTTGCTAGTTCAAATTAACTCCTGAGATTTTGGAATTAAATCTTTAGTCATGTCTTTTCCAGAAGAAATTAAACTCAGTAATTAACTTTCTTTACTACAGTCTATGAAAATAGCCTGCTATGTCATTTCCCATAAGCTACTCCATGGAAGAACTCCAGATGCCATTTGAGCCCTCATTCTACTGGTTTTGTAATAAAAGGGAAGAGAAGTGAAACATTGTTGTGCTGTAACTTCTGGTATGGGGATGGTTATGTCTTGCTTGGCTGTGATAATAAAATACTACTTGGAGAAGAGAGAACTAAATGGTTTATTGGATTTTGTAGAAATTATGAAATAATTTTATATTTTTGGCTAAAAGGAAGTTATAAGGGCATTTCCTATCATGACAAGACAAAACAGAACAACAACAACAACAAAAAAAAACCCTCAGATTTCATCTTTTGTGTCATAGACAGAAATATACATGTAGTTTAAGTTGTTATACTTATTGTTTTATATATAGTTATAGTTATGATTGTTATAGTTATGCCAAAACACAGAAGTATGATTAATTTCCCACTTGACTTCTGCTTCTGAACCTTCCAATTTACATGCTAATGATTCCTGGGAATTTGAAGTCCCCTGAGGCATCAAAATCCCTATTATTGTACATCCTCTCTGCACTGTCTCCCAGGCTTCTCTCCAGAGGTACTATCCTTCCCATGTCATCTCCATAAAAACCTTTCTACAGGGAAGTTGAAGTCCTTCAGAGTTAAATAGAAAAGGACAAAGGTCAGGAGGTATGTCCCTTATCTCTCCCTCCCATGGATTGCTTTCATGGTTTGTGAAATTGGAGAGAGTCACCTACAATCCACCGGCTTTAAGCTAGATCTCCTCTGGGGACATGATCGAGAGGATAAATGGCAGGTAGAAATCACAAAAACAGAGTGATTTGCTGGAGTTAAATCATCTGTTTCTTCTACTTCTGTAATCAGAGTTTAGCCACTTTGATTCTACCCTTGGCAACATGCCACCAAAAATAGTGAGTAAGGATCTCGTCTGCATATTATATTTCTTTGACACTTTTTTCACTTCTTAGAATGTCCATTAGTTTGCTATTTAACAATCTTCCTTGAAATCCTTCAGAGGGTGCAAATACACACACACACACACACACACACACACACACACACACACACGAGAAACATCAACTTCTTCTTAGAGAATTTAATTTAATAATGCAAGGACACACTTGGAAATGAACACATGGCACACATTGGTCAATTCAAAGTTAAATAGACAGCAATATCATATAAATGGTTTAATTATAATTTATTTCTATTGAACTTATCTAATCAAATACCCAATATAAAATAAACATTCAACTACACTTCAAATAAAATAATAGACAGGCATATGAAAACTGATACAAAATAGAAAGAGTAAAATATAACCATACCAAAGACCTATAAAGAAGATTTTTAACTGCAAACTTTAATCAAAGAAAATGACCTGCGTAAAAAATATAAATTGAACTTGAAATCAACTGATAGGTAAAAGTGTCAAGAGAAGATAGAAAGGCATTCCCAGGTGACAGGAAATGTGAGGGAACAACAAGAAAACAGCAGGAACAACAGAGACTAAATTAAAAATTGAGGTGCTAAAAATTGAAAGTTCTAGTAATATGAATGTATAATCAAACATTGTATTGATATGATGGGTAACCAGGCACCAGGAGTGCACTTCTGTCACTGTCACCAAACTAATTATATTCTACTAACATAGTGAAATATAGTATTTTTTTGAAAGAGAGAAAGCGAGCAGGTATGTATGTACATCAGTAGGGAAGGGGCAGAGGGAGAGAAAGAAAGAGAATCTTAAGCAGGCTCCATGCTCAGTGCAGAATCCGAAAAAGGTCTTGATCGCACAACCCTGAGATCATGACCAGAGCTGAAAGAAGAATTGAATGCTTAATTGCCTGAACTATCCAAACCTCCCTGAAATATAGCATTTTTAAAATTATATGTATAAAGATAACTGTGATGCAAACAATGTAGGCCAAAGAATTAGGTTTCTTGGCACAAAGTGACATATTATAATATAATATAATATAATATAATATAATATAACATAATATAATAATATATAAATGGGAGATTCACAGAGGATGATTGAATCTTGAAAAACATATGTGGCAAAATTATCCAGTAGTAACAGAAAAGATAAGGAATGATAAGCAGACATAACAGCATACATGACACAGAGTTTGAACAATGTTTAGCTCCAGAGAGTAATAACTCCAGAGAGTAATAACTGTAAGATATCTAGGATATTAGTAACTAAACTTAAAAGTAAACCAGTGCAAATTGTAGGGCTTTTGAAAACCAGGCTATATCTGTAGAATGTTCAAAAGATAAGTCAGGAAGATATTCAAATATTTTTGGGAGAGAGGGGTAATTCAGAAGACTGACTAGACATCACTAACAAAGGTAAGGACATATTAAGAATAGAAAGAGTTGGAGAAGGGAAAGAGATGAGTGGGATGGCAGTGGACATAAAACTGAGGCCAGGGTCAAGTGCATGAGTAGACAGAGTCAACAGTTATACACACTATTATTACACAGGAAATTCGATGAGATTCCTCAATACAAATTACTAACTGATCTGTTATTCTTCTACTATAGTTGTATTCTTTAGAAACCAGAATATTTTGGTCTCAAGTCTTTTCTTGTTAAATATTAAAGATATGGGGTTTAATCCCATTTTATATAAAATATGAGATTTATATTATTTATTTTTTTAATTTAATTTTTTTCAGTGTTCCAAGATTCATTGTTTATGCACCACACCCAGTGCTCCATGCAGTACATGCCCTCCTTAATACCTACCACCCCCTTCCCTCCAAAACCCTCAGTTTTTTTTCTGAGTCCACAGTCTCTCATGTTTTGTTTCCCCCTTCAATTTCCTCGAATTCACTTTTCCTTTCCTTCCCCTAATGTCCACCATGTTATTCCCTATACTCCTCTAGTAAGTGAAACCATATGATAATTGACTTTCTTTGCTTGACTTATTTCACTCAGCATAATCTCCTCCAGTCCCATCCATGTTGATACAAAAGTTGGGTATTCATCCTTTCTGATGGAGGCATAACATTCCATTGTATATATGGAACATATCTTCTTTATCCATTTGTCTGTTGAAGGCATCTTGGTTCTTTCTCCAGTTTGGCAACTGTGGCCATTGCTGCTATGAACATTGGGGTAAAAATGGCCCTTCTTTTCAATACATCTGTATCTTTGGGATAAATACCCAGTAGTGCAATTGCTGGGTCATAGGGTAGCTCTATTTGTAATTTCTTAAGGAATCTCCACACTGTTTTCCAAAGTGGCTGCACCAGCTTGCATTCCTATGAAGAGTGTAAAAGCAGCAGTTGTTTCCTGCCTTGTTAATCTTTGCCATTCTAACTGGTATAAGGTTGTATCTCAATGTGGATTTGATTTGAATCTCTGTGATGGCTAGTGATGATGAACATTTTTTCATGTGTCTGTTAGCCATTTATATGCCTTCTTTGGAGAAGTGTCTGTTCATGTCTTCTGCCCATTTTTGACGTGATTATCTGTTTTTTTGGTGTTGAGTTTCAAGCGTTATAGATCTTGGATATCAGCCCTTTGTCTGCACTGTCATTTGCAAGTATCTTCTTCCAGTCCATGGGTTTCCTCTTTGTTTTGTTGACTGTTTCCTTTGCTGTGCAGAAGCTTTTGATCTTGATGAAGTCCCAAAAGTTCATTTTCACTTTTGTTTCCTTGGCCTTTGGAGACATGTCTTGAAAGAAGTTGCTGTGGTTGATATTGAAGAAGTTACTTCCTATATTCTCCTCTAGGATTTTGATAGATGTCTGCCTCACATTAATGTCTTTTATCCATTTTGAGTTTATCTTTGTGTATGGTGTAAGAGAACGGTTGAGTTTCATTCTTCTTTAAATAGCTGTCCAATTTCCCCAGAAGCATATATTGGAGAGACTTTTTTTCCATTGGATATTTTTTCCTGCTTTGTCAAAGATTATTTGACCATAGAGTTGAGGGTCCATATCTGGGATCTCTACTCTGTTCCACTGCTGTATGTGACTGTTTTTGTGCCAGTACCATGCTGTCTCGGTGATCACAGCTTTGTAGTAAAGCTTAAAATCAGACAATGTGATGCCCCCAGTTTTCTTTTCCTTTTCAACATTTCCTTAGCAATTTCTTCTATACAAATTTTTTTATGTTTTCAGTTTTTATTTTTTTTATTTTTTTTAATTCTTTTAATTTATTTTCAGCATAACAGTATTCATTGTTTTTGCACCACACCCAGTGCTCCATGCAATCCATGCCCTCTCCAATACCCACCACCTGGTTCCCCCAACCTCCCACCCCCTGACCCCTTCAAAACCCTCAGATTGTTTTTCAGAGTCCATAGTCTCTCATGGTTCACCTCCCCTTCCAATTTCCCTCAACTCCCTTCTCCTCTCTAACTCCCCTTGTCCTCCAGGCTATTTGTTATGCTCCACAAGTCAGTGAAACCATATGATAATTGACTCTCTCTGCTTGACTTATTTCACTCAGCATAATCTCTTCCAGTCCCATCCATGTTGCTACAAAAGTTGGGTATTCATCCTTTCTGATGGAGGCATAATACTCCATAGTGTATATGGACCACATCTTCCTTATCCATTCGTCCATTGAAGGGCATCTTGGTTCTCTCCACAGTTTGGCGACCGTGGCCATTGCTGCTACAAACATTGGGGTACAGATGGCCTTTCTTTTCACTACATCTGTATCTTTGGGGTAAATACCCAGTAGTGCAAATGCAGGGTCATAGGGAAGTTCTATTTTTAATTTCTTGAGGAATTTCCACACTGTTCTCCAAAGTGGCTGCACCAACTTGCATTCCCACCAACAGTGTAAGAGGGTTCCCCTTTCTCCACATCCCCTCCAACATATGTTGTTTCCTGTCTTGCTAATTTTGGCCATTCTAACTGGTGTAAGGTGATATCTCAATGTGGTTTTAATTTGAATCTCGCTGATAGCTAGTGATGATGAACATTTTTTCATGTGTCTGATAGCCATTTGTATGTCTTCATTGGAGAAGTGTCTGTCCATATCTTCTGCCCATTTTTTGATATGATTACCTGTTTTGTGTGTGTTGAGTTTGAGGAGTTCTTTATAGATCCTGGATATCAATCTTTTGTCTGCACTGTCATTTGCAAATATCTTCTCCCATTCCGTGGGTTGCGTCTTTGTTTTGTTGACTGTTTACTTTGCTGTGCAGAAGCTTTTGATTTTGATGAAGTCCCAAAAGTTCATTTTCACTTTTGTTTACTTTGCCTTTGGAGACATATCTTGAAAGAAGTTGCTGTGGCTGATATCAAAGAGATTACTGCCTGTGTTCTCCTCTAGGATTCTGATGGATTCCTGTCTCATGTTGAGGTCTTTTATCCATTTTGAGTTTATCTTTGTGTACAGTGTAAGAGAATAGTCAAGTTTCATTCTCCTACATATAGCTGTCCAGTTTTCACAGCACCATTTATTGAAGAGAATGTCTTTTTTTCCACTGTATATTTTTTCCTGTTTTGTCGAAGATGATTTGACCATATAGTTGAGGGTCCATATCTGGGCTCTCTACTCAGTTCCACTGGTCTGTGTGTCTGTTTTTATGCTAGTACCATGCTGACTTGGTGATGACAGCTTTGTAGTAAAGCTTGAAATCAGGTAATGTGATGCCGCCAGTTTTATTTTTGTTTTTCAACATTTCCTTAGCAATTCGGGGTCTCTTCTGATTCCATACAAATTTTTGGATTATTTGCTCCAGGTCTTTGAAAAATACCATTGGAATTTTGATCGGAATGGCATTAAAAGTATAGATTACTCTAGGCAGTATAGACATCTTAACAATGTTTATTCTTCCGATCCAAGAGCATGGAATGGTCTTCCATCTTTTTGTGTCTTCTTCAATTTCTTTCATGAGTGTTCTGTAGTTCCTCAAGTACAGATCCTTTACCTCTTTGGTTAGGTTTATTCCCAGGTATCTTATGGTTCTTGGTGCTAGAGTAAATGGAATCGATTCTCTAATTTCCATTTCTGTATTTTCATTGTTAGTGTATAAGAAAGCCACTGATTTCTGTACATTGACTTTGTATCCTGCCACATTGCTGAATTGCTGTATGAGTTCTAGTAGTTTGGGGGTGGAGTCCTTTGGGTTTTCCATATAAAGAATCATGTCATCTGCAACGAGAGAGAGTTTGACTTCTTCATTGCCAATTTGGATACCTTTTATTTCTCTTTGTTGTCTGATTGCTATTACTAGGACTTCTAATACTATGTTGAACAAGAGTGGTGAGAGTGGGCATCCTTGTGCTCCTGATCTCAACGGGAAGGCTGCAAGCTTTTTCCCATTGAGGATGATATTTGCTGTGGGTCTTTCATAGATAGATTTTAGGAAGTTCAGGAATGTTCCCTCTATCCCTATCCTTTGAAGTGCTTTAATCAGTAACAGATACTGGATTTTGTCAAATGCTTTTTCTGCATCAATTGAGAGGACCATGTGGTTCTTCTTTCTTCTTTATTAATTTGAACTATCACATGGATAATTTGCGAATGTTGAACCATCCTTGTAGCCCATGAATGAATCCCACCTGGTGTGGTGGATAATCTTTTTAATGTGCTGTTGGATCCTGTTTGCTAGGATCTTGTTGAGAATCTTAGCATCCATATTGATCAGTGATATTGGTCTGAAATTCTCCTTTTTGGTAGGGTCTCTGCCTGGTTTGGGGATCAAGGTAATGCTGGCTTCATAGAAAGAGTCTGGAAATTTTCCTTCTGCTTCAATTTTTTGAAAGAGCTTCAGGAGAATAGGTGTTATTTCTTCTTTGAAAGTTTGGTAGCATTCCCCAGGGAATCCATCAGGTCCTGGGCTCTTGTTTTTTGGGAGGTTTTTGATCACTGCTTCAATCTCGTTACTAGATATTGGTCTATTCAGGTTGTCAATTTCTTCCTGGTTCAATTTTGGGAGTTTATAGTTTTCTAGGAATGCATCCATTTCATCTAGATTGCTTAGCTTATTGGCATATAACTGTTGATAATACCTTCTGATGATTATTTCTACTTCCTTGGTGTTAGTTGTGATCTCTCCCTTTTCATTCATAATTTTGTGAATTTGAGCTTTCTATCTTTTCTTTTGTATTAGTGTGGCCAATGGTTTATTGATCTTATTGATTCTTTCAAAAAACCAGCTTCTAGTTTCATGGATAAGTTCTACTGTATCTCTGGTTTCTACCTCATTGATCTCAGCTCTAATCTTGATGATTTCCCTTCTTATGTGTGGAGTGGGTTTGATTTGTTGTTGTTTCTCCAGTTCTTGAAGGTGTAGAGAGATCTGGTGTGTTCTGGATTTTTCAATTTTTTTGAGGGAGGCTTGGATGGCTATGTATTTCCCCCTTAGGACCGCCTTTGCTGTATCCCATAGGTTTTGGACCAAAGTGTCTTCATTCTCATTGGTTTCCATGAATTGTTTCAGTTCTTCTTTGATCTCCTGGTTGATCCAAGCATTCTTAAGCAAGGTGGTTTTTAGCTTCCAGGTGTTTGAGTTCCTTCTGAACTTTTCCTTGTGATTGAGCTCCATTTTCAAAGCGTTGTGATCTGAGAATGTGCAGGGAATAATCTCAGTCTTTTGGTATCGGTTGAGTCCTGATTTGTGACCCAGTATGGGGTCTACTCTTGAGAAGGTTCCATGTGCACTTGAGAAGAATGAGTATTCTGTTGTTTTAGGGTGGAATGTTCTGAATATATCTATGAGGTCCATCTGGTCCAATGTGTCATTCAATGCTCCTGTTTCTTTATTGATTTTCTGCTTCGATGATCTGTCTATTTCTGAGAGAGGCGCGTTAAGATCTCCTACTATTAATGTATTCATATCAATATGACTCTTTATCTTGATTAACAGTTTTCTTATGTAATTGGCTGTTCCCATATTGGGGGCATAGATATTTACAATTATTAGATCATCTTGGTGGATAGTCCCTTTAAGAATGATGTAGTGTCCTTCTGTATCTCTGACTACAGTCATTAGTTTAAAATCTAATTTGTCTGATATGAGAATCACTACCCCGGCCTTCTCTTGAGGCCCATTGGCATGAAAGATGCTTCTGCAACCCTTCACTTTCAGTCTGGGTGTATCTTTAGGTTCAAAATGGGTCTCTTGTAGACAACATATGGATGGGTCCTGTCGTTTTATCCAATCTGCAACCCTGTGCCATTTTATGGGTGCATTTAAGCCATTCACATTGAGAGTGATTATTGATAGATACGTTTTTATTGACATGGTGTTACCTTTGAAGTCTTTCTTTCTGTAGATTGTCTCTATATTTCTGTTCAATGCTATTCTTAGGATTTTTCCTCTTTTATAGAACCCCCCTTAATATTTCCTGCAGTGTTGGCTTGGTGGTTGCATAGTCTTTTAAGCCTTGCCGGTCTTGGAAAATCTTTATCTCTCCATCCATTTTGAATGTCAGTCTTGCTGGATAAAGTATTCTTGGCTCCATGTTCTTCTCATTTAGTGCCCTGAATATATCTTGCCATCCCTTTCTGGCTTGCCAGGTCTCTGTGGACAGGTCTGACATTATTCTGATGGGCTTTCCTCTGTAAGTAAGGAGCCTCTTTGTCCTAGTGGCTTTCAAGAGATTATATCTACAATTATGATTCCTCAAGTTGACTATCAGGCGCCTTGATGTTTTTCTGGAATCTATAATCTTGGGTGGAGACAGTTCGGCCTCTAGTACATGAACGCTGCTTCCATTCGCGAGATTGGGAAAATTTTCATGAAGAACTTGTTCCACTATATCTTCTAGACTTCTTTCTTTCTCCTCCCCTTCAGGGATTCCAATAATTCTGATGTTGGAACGTTTCATAGCTTCATTTATTTCCCTGATTGTTTTCATGGTTTCTAAGCTGTTTGTTCCAGGCTTCCTCTTGATCCTTTCTCTCTATCTGTTTGTCCTCCAGATCACTAATTCTATCTTCTGTCTCAGTTACCCTAGCTTTGAGAGAGTTTAGATTAGATTGGAACTCATTGAGAGCATTGTAAACCTCATCCCTGGTAGCTTTCAGCTCTGCCCTAACATTGTGAACATCAACTCTGGTTGCTTTCAGTTTGGCCTTAATCAATTCCATTTGGTCATCCATGGCTTTCTCCAACCTAGCTATTGCCTGGATTATTGTTAGCCTGAATTCTGTTTCCGACATATTGCCTATGTTGATAGCCCTCAGCTCTGTTGCAGAAGGTCCATCCTCTGTATTTTTCTTCTGTTGGGCATTCCTCCTTCTAGTCATTTTGGTGAGAGATGGCTGAATGGATGTAGCTGGATGTATTGACTGTGGTGCAGTCAAGGTGCACCCTGGAACGCTTCTGGGCAATCAGGATTCCCCACCCAAATGAGAGAAAAAAAAGAAAAGAAAAAGAAAAAGAGAGTGAGAGACAGGAAAGAAAGGGAAGATAAAAGAGAAGGTTCAGCCCAAATGGGCCCCAAGGTAAGGTTTATGAAGTATACAAAAAAAAAAACAAACAAAAAGACTGTTAAAAGTATATGACAACAGAAAAAAATATATATATATATAAGCAAATAAAGGAAGAACCTCGTCAAAAAGAATTCCAAGTGTAAGATTTATATACTATCAGGAGAAACACAAAAACACAGAAACACTGGTGGAAGAAAAAGATGGGAGAGTGGTTATAAATTCTCAGTGTTGGTGAGGAAGGTTGTTTTGATTCTCCCTGGATGTATCTTGATATCTTTGTTAAAGGACTCAACTTTCCTAAGATAAAGGGGGATTAAAAATTGGTTTACCTATAGGTGTAGCATTGATTGGGGGAAGGGGATTACCTTGAAGTTTAACTCTATATGAATATTAGAAAATAAAAGTAAAAATGGAATAAACTAGATTAAACTAAACTAAAATTTAAAAAAAAAGATACTTAAAAAATAGCAATGCAAAAGAAAAACACAGGTGTATGTATCAAAAAGTTCAGGTTAGAAGGTTATTATGGAATTTGATGTACTGGACATCTCACTGTGATGGTAAATAGGTTAAAAAATTATCTATATGAAAAAAATGAGCTAGAATAGTGGGAATGAATTAAAAATAAAAGTTGTTCTATGAAGTAGTAGTGGTTGTTCTCTTGTAGTCTTTTTTTTTTTTTTCTTTCCTGGTTGGTTTTCTGGGGGAAGGGGCCTGCCACGTGGGTTTTCAGTCAATGATGTTCTCTGAGTTAAGTCATCCTGCCCCCCTCAAGGGGGTGGGCTCTGAGGAAACTGGTTTATTCAGGCTTTTGTTCTACAGAGGTTTTTAGGTTTGTTCACTTTTTATTTTTCTCTCTCGCCTTGACAGCTTTTGATGTTTTTTGTAGGTTTAGAGGAAAGCAAACTGTACCCTGACCTCTGTCTCAGAGAGAAGCCTCAGTCTGGCTGCAGAGCCCAAATAAATTACCCCTTGGCTCCTGGCAGAGCAGGTTCAGAGTCGCGGTCCCTGGGGATGCAGGATTTTTTGCTTGTACCCAAAACCATGGCAGCAGAAGCTGTCTGGGCAGCTCCAGACTGCCAGAGAGCTTCCAAGCAGGGATTGCACACTGAGATTTTCCTGCTGGCCCGGGCTGGGAGTGCTTGGTCTTTCTGGGTCCGAGAGCACCAGGCTGGAGCCTGTGCGCACCTCTCTCAGGGGAGGGCACGGGGTGCAACTCGGACTCTTGATAGCAGGGCAGGGCACTCGCCTGGGGACTGCAAAAAGGCTGTGCTTCTGCCGGCTGGTGAGGCTCCCAGCCCTTCATGGTAGCCGGACCCCATGTGCTCTCAGGGACAGCGGACCCCACGCGCTGGTGGCTCAGGGACCAAGACCTGGTTTCTCTGCTGCACTCTGTCTGGCTCTGTGCCAGGAGTGGCTGTCCTGGGTCTGGGGACTTAAGTCCCTGTCCCTAGCTGCCCCGATTCCCACAATTTCCCTCCACCCCCCAGCGATCCTTTGCTCTTTTTGAGTGCTTTCTACCAGACTGCAAGTAAATGCTGGTCCCCAGACGCAGGGCACTCTCACTCTCGTATTGGGATATTACTTTCCAATGGGTCGACTCTGGTGGCTCCCTCCCCCTTTTGTTTATCTTCCGATATCAGTAGGACATTCCCACTCTGCTTTACCTGCCCACTGACGTCTTTTGCTCCTATAGAGATCCAGACGTGTATAATTCTGATCTCAGGCTGATTTTGTGGGTGATCGGAGTTCTTTGGAAGGTAATCAGCTCACTTTAGGGTACAGGTTGAAAGGGTGCCTCCTCCTACTTCCCCGCCATCTTGTCACCACTTCCATACAAATTTTTGGATTGTTTGTTCCAGCACTTTGAAAAATGCCAGTGGAATTTTGACCAGGATGGCATTGAAATGGTGGTATAGACATTTTAACAATGTTTATTCTTCTGATTCATGAGCATGGAATTTTTCCATCTTTTTGTGTCTTCTTCAATTTATTTCATGAGTGTTCTGTAGTTCCTTGAGTACAGATCCTTTACCTCTTTTGTTAGGTTTATTCCCAGGTATCTTATGGTTCTTCATGCTATGGTAAACAGAATCAATTCTCTGATTACCCTTTCTGTATTTTCATTGTTAGTGTATAAGAAAGCAACTGATTTCTGTACATTGATTTTTGTATCCTGCAACATTACTGAATTGCTGTATGAGTTCTAGTTATTTGGGGGTGGAGTATTTTGGATTTTCCATATAAAGTATCATGTCATCTGTGAAGAGAGACAGTTTGACTTCTCCATTGCCAATCTGAATGCCTTTTATTTCTCTTTGTTGTCTGACTGCTGTTGATAGGACTTCTAACTCTATGTTTAACAAGAGTGGTGAGAGTGGGCATCCTTGTTGTGTTCCTGATCTGAAAGGGAAGGCTGTTAGCTTTTCCTCATTGAGGATGATATTCACTGTGTTTTTTTCATAGATATATTTTATGAATTTGAGGAATGTTCCCTCTATTCCTATACCTTGAAGCGTTTTAATCAGGAAAGTATGCTGTATCTTGTCAAATGCTTCTACGTCAATTGAGAGGACCATGTGGTTCTTCTCTCTTCTGTTATTGATTTGTTCTATCACATTGATTTGTGAATGTTCGACCACACTTGCAATCCAGGGATAAATCCCACCTGGTCATGGTGGATAATCTTTTTAATGTACTGTTGGATCTTATTAGTTAGGATCTTGTTGAGAATCTTAGCATCTGTATTCATCAGGGATATTGGTCTGAAATTCTTTTTGGTGGGGTATTTGCCTGGTTTGGAGATCAGGGTAATGCTGTCTTCATAAAAGGAGTCTGGAAGTTTTCCTTGTGCTTCAATTTTTTGAAACAGCTTCAGGAGAATACATATTATTTCTTCTTGGAATGTTTGGTAGAATCACCCCAGAAATCCATCAGGTCTTGGGCTCTAGGGTTTTTGTTTTGTTTTTTTGTTTGCTTGTTTTGTTTTGTTGTTGTTTTGTTTTTTGTTTTTTAAGGATTTTATTTATTTATTTGACAGAGAGAGAGAGAACAGAAGCAGGCTGAGTGAGAGGCAGAGGGGGAGAGAGAAGCAGCCTCCCCGCCAAGCAAGGAACCTGATGTGGGACTCTATCCCAGGATCCTGGGATCATGACCTGAGCTGAAGGCAGCCACTTAACCTTGAGCCACCCAGGCGTCCTTCCTGGGCTCTGGTTTTGATTCAGATTTTTTAAAAATGAAAATTAAAAAAAAACTTTAACCTATATGAGATTCAATATAGTATTTTAGTTAACTGGAGTCTGATCTACTACCACTTTGACAAATAGTCAAGTCTTAGGAAAAAACTCTTTGTAACCAAATGGAAGAAGCAATAGGAAACCAGAAAGCAAACAAACAATAAAGACCAAAGATTGCCCCAATGTGGAGAAAATTGAGTGATAAGAAAGAAAAGTGCAAAAGAGCAATTTCTTTATTTTTGTGGAAATTCAAGGACTTGGTCTTTCATTTCACTCAGATATACAAAACAACAACAACAACAACAACAACAACAAAACAAGGAAGACATAAAAGGATATATTTTAATAATTATTTCACTTTGTCATGATTTTGTACAGTAACATTTTATCGAACTTCCCAAATTTTATTTTATTTCATTTTTAAAGATTTATTTATTTATTTTAGAGAGATACCACATGAGAGGGGGGAGGGATAAAGGGAGGAACAAAACCCTCAAGCTGACTCCGTACTGACTGTAGAGCTCCAAGTGGTGTTAATCCCACGCCCCCTGAAATCATGACCTGAGCCAAAGCCAAGAGTCGGACACTCAACCAATGAGCTACCCAGCTACCCCTAGCTTCTCCCAAATTTTAAAAATGGGCCTTAAAAAATCCTCTAGGGTGCCTGGGTGGCTCAGTGGGTTAAGCCTCTGCCTTCAGCTCAGGTCATGATCCCAGGGTCCTGGGATCGAGCCCCGCATCGGGCTCTCTGCTCGGCAGGGAGCCTGCTTCCTTCTCTCTCTCTGCCTGCCTCTCTGCCTACTTGTGATCTCTGTCTGCCAAATAAATAAATAAAAAAAAAATCTAAAAAAAAAATCCTCTAGAGTTGAGGTGCCTGGGTGGTTCAGTGGATTAAAGTCTCTGCCTTCAACTCAGGTCATGGTCCCAGGGTCCTGGGATTGAGCCCTGCACCAGGCTCTCTGCTCAGTGGGGAGCCTGCTTCCTCCATTCTCTTTCTACCTGCCTCTTTGCCTACTTGTGATCTCTGTGTGACAAATAAATAAATAAAAATCTTTTAAAAAATCCTCCAGAGTCATAGGGAATTTAATAAACTATTGCAAAAATTAGTTAATAAGTGAATCATTATGGTTCTTCTACTGAAAACAGGGCAAATATCAGGGATTGGAGTTGTCAGATGAATGTTGACTATAGTAATTTACATCTTCAAAAACTGTATTTAGAATGAAGAGTGGGGCAATTCAAGTGAGGTAAATACACAAGGCAACATATTACCATGTGGAAAGTATGACCTATAAAAGTGCTTATGTTAGGTATTCAGTTTCCAAAAGAAAGATAATGAAGGAAAACTGATATCATGTTTTGTGGTAGTATCTACCAGGTAGATCACTTCACATATGGTCCTGGTAATGAAAGATCACAAAAACCAGAGAACCCAAAATATGCTCTCTCAAACCTGATTTTTGGGAGAAGTTTGGGAAAAATTGGACTTTCACAGGAATTACTAACTGCCAATAGTTATCAAGCACTCCTAACCAGCTTCAGGAACATTCAGAAAATGTATTCACAGAAAAGGAGAGAAAATGAATTTATATTAGGATGATGTCCCAACTTTCTCCCTACAGTGAGGTGCAGTACAAATGGACACATTTTGCTTGTTCACATGTAGCCTTGTTCAGGGGATTTAAGAGCTAAAGGAAAAATATACAAATTTTCTATAAAAGACAAAGCAAAACTATTTTCTTAAAATGTTGCAAGATATTTACATACTCTAAACATTTTGTCCATTTTTTAGGAAAATGTCTCCAGTATATTGCCGGTTTACTATTTATTTTTTTTATCTTATTAAAATATTTTATTTAAGGGTGCTTGGTTGGTGCAATCAATTAAATGACCAATGTGGTTTTTGCTCAGGTCTTGATCTCAGGGTCTTGAGATTGAACCTGGCTCCATGCTTAGTAGAGAGTCTGCTTAAGACTCTTTCTCACTCTCTCTCTGCCCCTCCCACCTGCTCTCTCTCTCTCTAAGATAAAGATAAAATCTAAAACAAAAAAATTAATTTGTACCAAAAAATTTGTTCTTTTTAAAAAATATTCAGGTTTTATGTTTTGTTTTCAGTAGATTTTTATAACAAATTACAAAATTTTCCATCCAATTGTCTCTATTTTTAAGGTTTTAAGCTATGCACACAGAAATACACATACATTTTTATTCAAAGTTTCAAATAGTGTTAGTATGACAAACATACAGAATGATTTGTAGCTGTGAATTACCTTTTTTTCCCCCCAATTTCCCATGCTCCTGAAGACAGTAGAGATGGATTGGACCAATGAGAGCATCCAGGGAAATTTCATCCTTTTGGGGTTTTCTGACCGCCCCTATCTGGAGAGGTTCCTCTTTGTGGTCATCTTGATTGCATATCTCCTGACCCTTGTGGGCAACACCACCATCATCCTGGTGTCCCGGTTGGACCCCCACCTCCACACTCCCATGTACTTCTTCCTCACCCACCTGTCCTTCCTGGACTTCAGTTTCACCACCAGCTCCATCCCTCAGCTGCTCTATAACCTGAATGGGCGTGACAAGACCATCAGCTACACAAGCTGTGCCATCCAGCTCTTCCTGTTTCTGGGCCTGGGCGGTGTAGAGTGCCTGCTCCTGGCGGTCATGGCATATGACCAGTTTGTTGCAGTCTGCAAGCCCCTTCACTACATGGTGATCATGAATCCACAACTCTGCTTGAGCCTGGTGTCGGTAGCCTGGGTCTGTGGACTGGCCAACTCTTTGATCATATCTCCAATGACTCTGTGTCTGCCCCGCTGTGGGTACTGCAAAGTAGACCACTTCCTGTGTGAAATGCCTGCTCTGATCCTGATGGCCTGTGTCAATACAGCTGTCGTTGAAGGCATTGCCTTTATTTTGGCCGTGGGCATTGTTCTGTCACCCTTGGTGTTCATCCTGGTCTCCTATGGCTACATTGTGAGAGCTGTATTAAGTATCCGGTCATCCTCAGGGAGGCTGAGATTAGAATTGGTCAATCAGGAAATTAAAGAGGAATTAGAAAAAAATCGTGGAAACTAATGAACATGAAAATACAACTGTTTAAAACCTTTGGCACTTGGAATACAAGCCTCTTTCAAAAAATTAGAAAAAAAAAATCTCAAATATAAAGCTAACCTTAAACCTAAAGGTACTAGAGAAATAACAGCAAATAAAGCCTAAACCAAGCAGGAAGAAAACAATAAAATAAAATAAAGGTTAGAGCAGAAATCAATGAATTACTAACAAATAGAACAGTAGAACAGAACAAGAATATTCTACATGGCAAGATTATCATCCAGAATTGAAGTAGAGATAATGTTTCCTAGAGAAACAAAAATTAAAGGAGTTTATCACTAGATGAGCATTATAAGAAATATTAAAGTGATTTCAAGTGGAAAAGTAATGGTCATAATTTGGTGTAAGAGAAATATGAATAAAAAAGGTGTAAACTATATCAGCTGATACATTAAAATGTAAGAGAAAGTGAAAGAGAGTGCTTTTTAGGAAGATATTTTATGTTAAAGGAGTGGCAAAATTAATATAGACTGCTATACACCTAAGATGTTGAATATGAACCTCATGGTAACAACAACAACAACAAAAAACCACACAAAAGAAAAAGAAAGAAACCCTAACATAATGTTGAAGAAACTCATCAATCACAAGAGAACAAAAGAAGAAAGGATAGAACTACAAAAACAACCAAAAAACATATAGCCAAATGGAAATAACTACATATTTATCAATAATTACTTTAAGTATAAATGACACAAATGTTCCAATCAAAAGCCATAGGGTGCTGGACTGGATAAAGAAAGAAAAAAAAAAAAAAGACCCACCTACATGCTGCCTACAAGAGTCACCTTCACATGTGGAAGAACTCCACGGTCTGCTAATAATAGTTCACCAGTATTTGAAAACCTTCATACCTTTGGACAATAATTTTCAAATTGTGCTAATTTGCTTTATTTTATTTTATTTTTTTAAACTTAAAAAAATTTTTTAAAGATTTTATTTATTTATTTGGCAGGGAGAGAGACAGCAAGAGAGGGAATACAAACAATACAAACAGGGGGAGTATAAGTAGGAGAAACAGGCTGGATGTCTGGCTCAGTTAGATGACCTCATTCACAGTGCTGGCTGCTGGAATGGCTGGCTCATTCCAACAGGACCTATCTATTCATATTGCCTGTCAGCATTCAGCAGTGTAGTCTGAGCTCAATTTACATGGAACGTAGATCCCAAGGAAAAAAGTAGCAGCCAGGCCTCTGATGAACTGGGCCCAGGATGGGTACAGGAATATAACTGCCAAACTTTGTTGACCAAAGTGAGTCACATGACCAGATCGTATTGAAAGGTTCATCTGTGGATGGAGGGGGCCTACAGACATGCGTAGGATGGAGTTACCAGTAATAGTCATTTTTGGAATTTTGCCATTGACCACTCTGCCCAATACTGTTTTGCTGGTCCCTTCTCCTCAGTCTGATTTCTAAACATTAATTCATTTTAGGATTTAGTTCAAACTAAACACTGAGCAGGGAGCCTGATATGGGGCTCAATCCCAGGGCCCTGGGATCATAACATGAGCCAAAGGCAGACACTTAATGCCTGAGCTACCCAGGCACCCCTAATTTGTTTTATTTAAAATGCTTTTCCAAAAATGACAAAGAACAAGAAAGCATAGCAAGACATTCTTGGTTATGTCTACAACACTATTTCAATTTTCCAGTTCAAAACTACATTATACCTTCTTTCCACTCCTCTATCAACTTACATTCCCTGCCATCATTCAACATCTCACTATGCTTCAACTTGTGACTAATTATTACATTGTAATGAGGAAAAAGAGTGAATAACTCTGTGCATTATCTCCATAAAAAATACATACTCTTGCTTCTGTTTATATATACACTATATTTTACCCTATCACAACTGAAATGTACTGGTTCCTATTGAAAGCCTTGAATTCACCAAGATTTGCCATTTTTTAAAGACCTGTTCTCATACTAAATACATCTCCTGGCATCTATATATCCTTCTTCTGTATTTACATATTCACTTCAATTTATAAAACCATTTAGTATATCCTATTTTTAAATGAATAAAAACATTCCATGAGGCATTGCCTCACTTAAGTGTTTTGTTTTCTGTACCACAGAGTATTCTAGCAAAACTTTCACTTTTTCATCTTCTTTCTTTCTTCACTACAATCCAAATGGGATTTAGTACTCAACTGATCCTCTCAAACCATTGTCAACATCACCAACATCTCTTTTTGGGTCACTTACATGCTTTCTCTTTTAAGATTTTTTAGCAGTATTTCAAACACTTGATGACCCCATTTAGAGTTAGTTTCAAAAAACAAAAACAAAAACAAACAAACAAAACCCCACTACTTATTTTCCTTTCAGTTGCTGGTCATTATTTATTTCTGCCAACCAAACCATCTTCAAACCTAGTGGAAACTACATTATTAATGTTGTCATTTATGCATCAGAAGTCTTGACAGGGCTTAGCAGGAATGGCTCATCTTTGTTCCATGTCCTTGCTGTGTAGACCATTTGCAAAGCTATATTTCTATGCTGGTTTTCTTCTCTCTCATTTGTAATTTTATTTATTTAATTACTTTGTATTATCTTTTTGATAAATCTAGCTAAAAACTATCAATTTTTTTATTATTTTTTTCAAACAACCAGATCCTGGTTTTATTGATGTCCCTTTTTTTTATTTTTTAAGTTTCTATATCATTGATTTATGCTCTTAATCTTTATTATTTTTTCCTTCTGGCATTAGGCTTTGTTTTTTCTTTTTTGTAGCTCCTTAGGTGTAAGATTAGGTTGTTTATTTGAGATTTTCCTTGCTTCTTTACATAAGCCCATATTGCTACATACTTTCCCCCTTGGGACCACTTTTGCTGCATTCATAATGTTTTCAACTATTCTATTCTTATTTTTATTTGATTACATGTATATTTTATTTTCTTTCTGATTTCCTGGTTGAACCATTCATTTTTTTTAGTAGCATGCTGTTTAACCTCCCTGTATTTGTGGTCTTTCCAGATTTTTTCTAGAAGTTGACTTCTAGGTTCATAGTGCTGGGGTCAGAGAAATTGTGTGGCATGACTTCAATCTTTTTCTGTGTTGAGGACTGTTTTGGGATCTAACACATGATCCTTTCTGGAGAGTATCCCATGTACACTTGAAAAGAATGTCTATTCTTCTGTTTTAAGATGGAAGGCTTTGAATATATTTGTTAAATCCATCTGGTCCAATGTGTCATTCAATGCCATCATTTTGTCATTTATTTTCTTTTTACATGATCTGTCCATTGATATAAGTGGGGTATCAAAGTTCTCTACTTTTATTTTATTGTAATCAATTAGTTTCTTTATGCTCATTCTTAATTGTTTTATATATTTGGGTGCTTCCAGGATGGTTGTATAAATATTTTCAATTGCTTTCTCTTTTGTGGGATTGTCCCCTTTTTTGGTGATACCATGCACTTTGTCTCTTATTACGGTCTTTGTTTTAAAGTCTAGTTTGTCTGATATTGGTGTTGTTAATCCAACTTTCTTTTATCATCTATTTCTGTGATAAATGACTCTCCATCCCCTCATTTTCAATCTGCAAGTGTCTTTAGGTCTAAACTAAGTCTCTTGTAGGCAAAAGGTAGATGGGTCTTGGTTTTGTTGTTGTTGTTGTTGTTACTGTTGTGTGTTTGTTTTTGTTTTTGTTTTGTTTTGTTTTGTTTTGTTTCCCATTCTGACACTCTGTATCTTTTGACTGGAACAATTAGTTTATTTACATTCAGAATAATTATTGATAGATATGTATTTATTGTCATCTTATTACTTGTTTTGTCATTGTTTCTGGAGATTTTCTGTTTTCCTTTCTTGTTCTTTTCACTTTGGGTCTCTCCTTTTCACTCAATGTATCCTTTTTAATATTTCTTTAAGTGCTGTTTTAGTGGTCATGAACTATTTTCATTGTTGTTTGGTTAGGAAGCTCTTTACCTCTCCTTTTATTCTGAATGATAACCTTGCTGAGAAGTTTTCTTGGTTGCAGATTTTTCTCATTCAGCACATTGAATATTTGATACCACTCTTCTGGCTTGCCAATTTTCTGTTGAGTAATCTCCAACTAGCCTTATAGATCTTCCATTGTAAGTGAAGGATTTCTTTTCTCTTGTCACTTTTGAGGTTTTTTTTTCTTTATCATTATATTTTGCAAATTTAATTACAATATGTTTTGGTATTAACTTGTTTTTGTTGATTTTGCTGAGAGTTCTCTGGGCTCCTGGATCTGGATGTCTGTTTCCTGCCCAAGTTAGGGAATTTTTGAGCTATTATGTCCTCAAATAAATTTCTTCACACTTTTCTCTCTCTTCTTCTGGGACTCCTATAATGCAAATGTTATTACTCTTGATGGAGTCATAGAGTTCCCTAGATCTATTCTCATGTTCCATAATACTTCTTTCTCACTTTAATTCAGCTTCATTATTTTCCATTATTTTCTCTTCTTTTTTTTTCTTAAGATTTTATTTATTCATTTGAAAGAAAAAGGAAGAGAGCAAGAGACCTCAAGCAGGAGGAGGAGCTGAGGGAGAGGGACAAGTAGATTCCCTGGTGACCAGGGAGCCTGATGTGGGGTTTGATCCCAGGACTCCAGAATCATGATCTAAGCTGAAGGCAGATGCTTTACTGATTGAGCCACCCAGGCATCTCCATCATTTTGTCTTCTATATCACTTATTTATTCCTCTGCTTCTCCTAGTTCATTACATCAAGCTTTTTTCCATTTACAGTTTTTGCATTTGTCATTTCTGACTGATTCCTTTTATTCAATTCTTTTATCTCTGAAGTAAGGGGCTTACTAATGTCTCTGTCTCTGTCTTTCTCTCTCTTTTTTAAACTAAATCCCAGCATGTATCATTATTATTGCTGCTTTAAATTCTCCATCAGGTGTATTACTTATATCTGTTTTGGTTAGTTCTCTGTTGTGGGCCTTATATTATCCTTCAGTTTGGGATGATTTCCTCCATGTTGGCATTTTGTCTAAGTCTCTGCCTTCTTTTATGTGTAGAAAAGCCCTTTATGTTTCCTGTTCATAAGAGAAAGCTCTATTAAGAAGAGGTCATGTATTATTTAAAGGCTGACTCCTCAGGGAATGTGTATGCATGTGTTGCATGTTCTCTGCTTTTATGTTTTGGCTGCCATATCCTTCATCCAGTCATGTGAAGAGGCTCTCCTTGCCTGCAGTGGCTAGTGTTTGGTACTTGGCCAGAATGTGGTGAGTTTTAACTAGGTGTGCTCTGGTCTGCTTGCTAAATGAGACAAGATACTACTTCCAGTAGAACTGAAGCCTTGTAGAACTCTCTGGTTCTCAAGGACATACTTCAAGAAGATTAATACTCCAAGATTACTAAATCAATTTCATTGCTAATAATCACAATTCTCAAAATTTCTTTTTCTTCCTCATTTAGTTTTGGAAGTTTATATGCTATAAGAAGTAATCCATATTGGGGTGCTGGGTGGCTGAGTCAGTTGAGCATCTGTCTTCAGTGTAGGTCATGATCACAGGGTCCTGGGATTGAGCCCCACATCAGGCTCCCTACTTGGCGGGAATTTTGCTTCTCCCTCTCCCTCTGCTTGCTCATTCTCTCTCTCAAATAAATAAATAAATAAATAACTTTTTTAAAGAATTAGCCAATTTCTTCTAGATTTTCTAATTTGTTGGTACATAATTTTCCATAATTTTCTGTTAATAATCTCTTATATTTCTGTGGTGTCAGTTGTTACGTCCTCCTTCATATTTTTATTTCATTTATTTGAGTCCTCTATATTGCTCTCTTTCTTTCTATTTTAAATATTGATGAGTCTGGCTAAAAGTTTATTAATTTTATTGATCATTTCACAGAACAAGCTCTGGGTTTCATTGATCTGTTATATTTTTTAACATCTATTCAATTTGTATCTACTCTAATTCATATTATCTTTTTTTCCTTTTACTGTTTCTGATTTTGTTTGCTCTTCTTTTTCTAACATCTGCAGTTGCAGGTTTAGATTATTTGAGATTTTTCTTGCTTTTTGAGGGACGCTTGTAGTGGTGTAATATTTCTTCATATAACATATTTCACTGCATCTGAAATATTTTGGGACTATCGTGTTTTCATTTTCAGTTGTCTCCATGTATAATTTTATTTCATCTATGATTTATTGGTTGACCCATTTATTGTTTCATAGCATGTTACTTAACCTTATACATTTGTGTTTTTCAGATTTTTTCTTGTGGTTTGATTTCTAGTTTCACAGCACTGTGGTCAGAGAAGATGCATGAGATAATTTCATATTTTTTTAATTTATTGAGACTTGCTTTGTGGCTTAACATGTAATCTATTCTGGAGAGTGTTCTTTTTACATATTAAAATAATGTGTATACTGTTTTGGGTTAGAAAACTCTCAATATATTTGTTAGATCCATCTGGTCCAATGTGTCTTCCAAAGCCACTCTTTCCTTTTGATTTTCTCTGGATGGTAAATTCATTGATGTTATTGGTGTATTAAAGACCCATATTATTATTTTATTACTGTCACTTTCTTCCTTTATGTCTGTTAATAGTTTTTTTTTTAATAAAGTGAGATTCTCATATGTTGGATGTGTAAGTTTTTACCTAACTTCTTTAAGCAAAAGCCAGAATTACTATAGCATCTACTCATTCCTACATACACCACAAGGAAAAGAGGAGAATTGAATGATCTCATTGCCAGACTTCTCAAAAATTAGATATCAAAGTATATTTTTGACTTTTGAAGTCACCTCTTTCTGCCCATCCCCATTTATTGGATGACTGCAATCTCAGTGCCTGAAGGAAGATGGCTGGTAAAGAGAAACTTAGTATTCTTATTTTTCCCTAAAGAATGCCATCCTCTGCGTTATCCAAATGGGTAGTTCACTTTAACCCTAACTTGAGGCAATACATTCTGTGAAAATGTCTTGAATTTATGTATCAAAACCTTAAAAACTATGCTATCTTAACATTTATTAATTCCCATTTTGTCTCTCTTATCCTTATTGGCTTATTCCAAAGGAAAAACAGTGATTTTTAAACAAACCAAGTATATGTGAAATTTAAAGGAATGCAAGAACATTAATAGAAGAAACAAAAACATATTGTACAGCCTACATATTAAAAAAAAATAACTGGATAGAAACAGGTCAATATCTAACTTACGGACTCCTGGGCAGCTCAGTTAGTTAAACATCGCTTCTTGGTTTCAGCTCAGGTCATGGTCTCAGGTTTGTGAGATTGAGCTCCACATCAGGCCCCATGCCTAGTATGGAGTCTGCTTGACATTGTCTCTCTCTCTCCAAAGAAGCATATCCACATGAAGTATCATGTTCTCTGTGAAGAGTGAGAGCTCGACTTCCTCGTCAATTTAAATACTTTGTTTTAGCTGTCTGATTGCTTAGGCTAGGACTTTGAGTATCTGTTGAACAGTAGTGGTGAGAATGGGCTTCACTGTTGTTTTCCTGATCTTAGGGGCAAAGCTCTTAGGTTTCCCCATTAAGAATAATATTCACTGTGGGCTTTCTGTAGATGGCTTTAATGATATCGACATATGTTCCCTCTATCCCTACACTGTGGAGAGTTTTAATTAAGAAAGAATATTGTGTTTTGTCAAATGTTTTTCTGCATCAATTGAGAAGATCATATGGTTCTTGTCCTTTCTTTTATTAATAAGATGTATCATGTTGATTGGTTTGTGAAGGTTGAATCACCCTTGCAGCCCAGGAATAAATCCCACTTGGTCATGGCCAATAATCCTTTTAGTGTACTTTTGGATCCCACTGGCTATTATCTTGGTGAGTATTTTGACATCCATGTTCATCAGGGGTATTGGTCTGTATTTTTCCTTATTGAAGAGGTCTTTGGTTTGGGGATCAACATAATGCTGGCCTCATAGAACAAGTTTGGAAGTTTTCCATCCCTTTCTATTTTTTTTTTTAATAGTTTCAGTAGAGGTAATACTTATTCTTTAAATAGTTGGTACATTTCCCCTGGAAAGGCATTTCCTGGCTGGTTATGTGTCTGTTCAGATTTTCTATTTCTTCCTCTTTCAGTTTTGGTAGTTTATAAATTTCCAGGAATGCATTCATTTATTTCAGTTTGTCTAGTTTGTTGGCATATAGTTGCTCATTGTATGTTCTCATAATTGCTTGTATTTCCTTGGTGTTGATTAGGATCTCTTCTCTTTCATTCATGATTTTACTAATCTGTGACTTTTCTCTTTTATTTTTGGTAAGTCCCCAAGGGTTTATTGATCTTATTAATTCTTTTAAAGAACCAGCTTCTAGTGTCATTGATCTGTTCTACTGTTCTATTTGTTAGTAATTCATTGATTTCTGCTCTAACCTTTATTTTATTTTATTGTTTTCTTCCTGCTTGGTTTAGGCTTTATTTGCTGTTCTTTCTCTAGTACCTTTAGGTTTAAGGTTAGCTTTTATAGTTGAGATTTTTTTTTCTAATTTTTTGAAAGAGGCTTGTATTCCAAGTGCCAAAGGTTTTAAACAGTTGTATTTTCATGTTTGTTAGTTTCCATAATTTTTTCTAATTCCTCTTTAATTTCCCAATTGACCCATTCATTCTTTTGTAGGAAGCCCCTTTAACCTACATGTCTTTGAGCTCCCTCTAAATTTCCTCTTATAATTGAATTCAAATTCCAAAGCATAGTGGTCTGAAAATATGCAGGGAAAAGACCTGATTTGTAACCAAGTATTTGATCTGCTTTGGAGAAATTTCTATGTGCACTTGAGAAGAATGTGTATTCCATTGTTTAGGATGGAGTGCTCTGAATATATCTGTGAAGACCATCTGGTCCAATGTGTGTCACTCAAAGCCTTTTTTCCCCCCTTAATCTTCTGCTTAGATTATCTGTCTATCGCTGTGAGGGGGTGTTGAAGTCCCCTACCATTTTTGTTTTATTATTAATGTGTATCTATAATTTCCTTATTAATTCGTTGATATAATTGGCCATTCTCAAGTTTGCTGCATAAGTATTTGGAATTGTTGGATCTTCTTATTGGATACACCCCTTAAGTATGATATATATCTCTCTTCATCCCTTATTACAGTCTTTGGTTTAAAATCTATTTTGTCTGGTATGAGGATTGCTACCCCAGCTTTCTTTTAAAGTCCATTAGCATGATAAATTGTTCTCCATAACCTCACATTCAGTCTGGAAGTGTCTTTATTTCTAATGTAAGTCCCTTGTAGAGAGCATATGCATGGATCTTGCTTTTTTTTTTTTTAACCAATCTGATACCCTGAGTCTTTTGATTTGAATATTTAGTCCATTTACATTCATATTTACATTTCATATTGAAAGATATGAATTCAGTGCCATTGAATTACCTGTAAAGTCCCTGCTTCTGTATATTGTCACTGTTTCTTTCTGATCTATGTGATTCTTGACCTCTCTCTTTACTTATGAGAGTCCCCCTTAATATTTCTTGCAGGGCTGGCTTGGTGGTCACATATTTGTTCAGTTTATGTCTGTCCTGGAAGCTCTTTATCTCTGTTTCTATTCTGAATGACAGCCTTGCTGGATAAAGTGTTTTTGCCTGCATGTTTTTGTTTTTGTTTTTCTAATTTAGTACCCTGAATATCCTTCTCACCTTTCTGGCCTACCAGATCTCTATAGATAGGTCTGATGTCAGTCTAATGTTCTTAACTCTAGAGTTAAGAGTAGTTCAAGAACCTCTTGTCCCATGCTGCTTTCAGGATTTTCTCTTTATCTCTGAAATTTGCAAGCTTCACTATTATATGTCAGGGTGTTGATCTATTTTTATTAATTAGGGGTGGGGTCCTCTCTACCTCTTGGACATGAATGACTGTTTTCTTCCCCAAATTAGGGAGGTTCTCCACTATGATTTGCTCAAATATACCTTCCATCTCTGTTTCTCTTTCTTCACCCTCAGGGACCCCAATAATTCTGATGTTGTTTCATTTTATGCCATCATTAATTTCTCAAATCCTCCCTTCATGGTTTATTAGTTGTTTTTCTCTCTTTTCCTCAGCTTTCTTCCTTTCCATCAACTTGTCTCCTATGTCACTTATTCTCTCTTCTGTCTCATTTACTCTAGCTGTTAGAGCATCCAATTTAGACTGCATCTCAGTTAGAGCATTTTTAGTTTGGCCTGATTAGATACCATTTCTTCACTAAGAGATTCTCTAGTGTCTTTTATAATTTTTTTTTCAAGTCCAGCTAGTAACTTTATAATTCTTATCCTGAATTACAGCTGTGACATTTTACATATATCAATATTGATCAGATCTGTGGCAGAGTAATACCTCTGGTTCTTTCTTTTATTGTGAATTCCTCCCCCTAGTCATTTTGCCCAGAGGAGAAGAGATAAATATGTGAACAAAATAAAAATATCAACCTAGACCCAAGCAAAATAAACACTAGACAAACCCAAAGCGGGCAGGAACCAAAATAAAAGAAAAAGAAATAGAAATAGGAAAAGATAAAAAAATGGTGGGGGGAGAGGGAATATAATATTATAGGTTGGGAAAAAAAGGGTGATCCACTTGGTCTTGAGAGTATTTTGGTCTGTGTGATAGAAGATACTAAACTCCAAAATTGTAAAGAAATCAAATGTTATATATATGGAAAAATTTGAATAGAATGGAAGTTATAAAAACTTAAAATCAAAGAGTTGATAAAGGGGTGCCTGGGTGGCTCAGTGGGTTAGGCCTCTGCTTTCAGCTCAGGTCATGATCTCAGGGTCCTGAGATCAAGCCGTGCATTGGGCTCTCTGCTCAGAGGAGAGCCTCCTTCTCCCTCTCTCTCTCTGCCTGCCTCTCTGCCTATTTGTGATCTCTCTCTGTCAAATAAATAAATAAAATCTTAAAAAAAAAGAGTTGATAAAATAAGGAACTAGTTGAAAAGGGAAAAAAATGGAAAATTTTAAACTGAAACATAAATGAATCATGAGAAATAACCTCGAATTCTATATACTATTTTCCCTTGATACTGGAGTTCTATAGTCCTGCAAAGTCTAAACTTTCTGTTCACCTGTTCTTCCAGCTGGCCTTCTGGGACAGAAATCTGTAGCATTGATTCTCAGGTGTCTTTGCTAGGCGGGTTTGCATTGCCCCTAGCCAGGGGACCAGATTCAGTATGAGCTATTTTTGGCTGCTCTGTGCAGCTTTTGTTCTCTGAAGTCTTTCTGTACCTCTTTAGGAGATCAAAATAGAAAATGCTATGCCCCAAACTCCAGCCCTAGAGCAAAAGATAGTGGGCCCCTGTCTTCAGTAAACCCTTAGGGATAAATGGTCTTCACTTCTGTGTGTGCCAAACTCTGCAGATTCCTGCTATGTTTACCCACACAAATCCTCCCAGGGGATGGTGGAGGGCCCTGCACTATTGCACTTTGTAGGGCCCAGGCATGGAGAGTGGTCACTGGATCATGAGTGCACTGGCTCCACCTTTCCCATAGGATGGAAAAGGGTCTCCATATTTCAGTCCTCTGCAAGGTCCGCAGGGAGAGAGAGGTCATCCTATTAGATCCAGCTTTCAGTTTATGGCTACCCAAGCTGAGAGTACCCTCCTCAGCTCACTAACCATAAGCAATTCCCCCACTCCAATGCTTGGGAACTCTACCCATTATTTCTGTGACTCTGGGGATCCTGAGACCACACTGTCCCACCTAGAATTCTGTCCATTTTACCACCTGAGCACTTTAAAGCAAGGATGTCTCTCACTGGAGTAGATTTCTAAGGATTCTGATTTTCCCTTTGGGATGTTACTTTCTGTTAACTGGTCTATGGAGGCTCTGTTCCCCCACCGTTTATTTTCTGATATCTCCCCTCAGATTCACATCTCTGCACCTCCTACCTTGCAAAAGGGGATTGCTTTTCTACTTGGGGATTTCCAGATATTCTTTTCTTACATCTTGGGTTGAATTCACGGGCATTCAGAATGATTTGATAGTTATCTAGCTAAACTCAAGGGACCAAATGAAAGGAGGTCTTCTTTTCTTCTGCCATCTTGCTTCCTCCCAGCTTTTGTTTTTCTAATAAATTGGTTTTTTTTTCCTTTAGTTTATAGGATAATTTCAGTCATTATGAAACTCTATGTAAATATGTTTTATTTTAATTTTATAATTATAAAGAAAATTCAATCCTCTCTCTTTTACTTACATGGTTTTCAATAAGAAAATCTGTAATTTTCCCTTGTTATTGTGACAAATAAGTGTCCTACTTGGTGTATCTCATGATTTTCCTTTTGAATTTGGACTTTGTACTTTGAATCTGAAATACTGAGGTTGTAGATTTTTTGACATTTATTCTTTTTTTTTTTGTATTCTTTGAATTTCCTGGGTATTTGTTTTTGTCTATTCATCTATAATTTTGAAAAAAGAATATTAGCCATTATTATGGCAAATATATATTTGTGTTCTTTTTTCTCTTGCATCACATTTTAGAATTCTAATTACATATGTTACATTTTTAAAATGGTCTCTTTCTTAAATGTCTTGTTCTGTTCTTTTTTTCATTGCATTGATCTATGAATTTCAGTTTAAAAAATTCTAATTTAAAAAAAATAAAAGATTGACATACATTTAACTAATTTCCTCAGTTTGGGTCAGTCTACTAATCAGTATATCATAGCATTTTTTTTAATTTTTTTAGTGTTTTTTGATTAAAATTTCCTTTGATTTATTCTTATACATTCCATCTCAATATATGCATTACACAACTGATTTAGCATGTTGTCCACTTTGTTCCCTAGAGCTGTTGGCATGTAAATCATACCTATTTTAAAAGCCCTTTTTGATAATTCTGATATCATTACTATGTCTGAGTATAGTTCTGGGTCTTGTCTCTTCAGACTGTGTTGCTGTTTGCTGTTTTATTTTCTTTGATTTTAGCATGTCTTTTTTTTTTTGGTTAGTTTTTTTATGTGTTTTTGCTTTTTGTTGTTGTGGTGGTGATGGTGGTGGTTGTGTGTGTGTGTGTGTGTGTGTGTGTGTGTGTGTGTGTGTCTTGAGAACTGGGTATATAATACCAGGTTATAAAAGCTGTGGTAGTTTAAAGTGGAGAAGGGGAGGGATGCCTGGGTGGTTCATTTGGTTAAGCATCTGCCTTCAGCTCAGGTCATTATCCTAGGATCCTAGGATAGACATCCATATGGGGCTTCTCGCTCAACAGGGAGCGTGCTTATATAACTATGCCTGCCACTCCCCTTGCTTGTACTCTCTCTCTCTTTCTCTCTCTCTCTTGCTGAAAAATAAATAAATAAAATCTTTAAAAAAATGAAATGGAAGAGGAGAAATGTTCTGTAATCTTACAATTTAATTGTATTTATTTTAGTGGGCCTCTTTCCTGGAATGTGATCTTTATAAGTATTTCTTACCTTCTTCCTCATGTTGCTCAAATAAATATAGGACTTAATGCAAACACAAAGAAATCACTGGTTTAAAAATAACTATTTATTCTGTTTGTTTATTATTTACTTATTTATTTATTTAGTGAATTTGAAAGGCAACTGAGTAGTAAAGGCTTAATCTAGAACACATCAGGATTAATTATAAAATTATATACAGAAAATCATTTTGACTATGGGAAGGTCAGAAAATAAAATTTAGAAACCTTTTTGTTTATATAAAATAAGAACTTTTTAAGACAGAATTCATGAGTGACACCTGGGTGACTCACTGGGTTAAGCATCTGACTCTTGATTTTGGCTCAGATCATGATCTCAGAGTCATGAGATTGAGCATCATGCTGGCCTCACTGGGCATGGAGCCTCCTTAAGATTCTCTTCCTCTCCTTCTCACACAGTCTTTCTCTCATGACAATTCATGACTGCAAACCAGTATGTTAAAAAAAAAAAATCCTGTTTAATAATAATGTTGGGATTTGCAACAAAAATTTAAAAAAATAAAATGAGTTTTGCCTTTTTCATACATACCAGTTATAGGAATTGATTACAAATAGATTTTAGATCTAAATATAAAAGATCAAAGTAACAATGTTCTGGGGCACTTGGGTGGCTCAGCTAGCTTGCAATTCTTGATCTTGGGGTTTGAACCCCACATTGGGTATAGAGATTACTAAGAAATGAAATCTTTAAAAAATAAAAATAATGCTTCTAGAAGCTAATAGAAAAGAATATATTTATGGTGTCCTAATGACTAGATCTTAAATTTACTTTTAAAATGTTTCAGTGAAGTATAGTTGACACACAATGTTATAGTTTCTTTTTCTTTTTTGTCACATTAGTTTCAGTTGTATGACATAGTGACTTGACAACTCTACATTATTTTATGCTCACCCCAAAATAAGCAAACATCTTGAAATTTGTAGAAAGCACTAATCTTAACCTTGACTCTTTTCCTACATTAAAGTTGAAGAATTTACAAAACTAAGTAAAAAAGTCACAATGTGAGAGCATATATTTGTAATATGCATAAAACAACACAGACGATGTCTAAGGTATATAAAAACAACTCCCATAAATCATCAAGGGAACACAAACTCACAGATATAAACTATGGCAGTAGCTTGAATAATCATTTTACAAAAGAGATACAGAAATATGTTAATACATACAATAGTATACATATTGTTATGTTAATATGTATGTATATATGTATGATACATATTTATATGCATCATAGCATATGCTAATGATGTTAATGTCTATTATAATCCATTAGAAGGGTCACCATAAATCAAACTGACAGTAATAAACTTTGACCTTTATATTTTCATTAATCAATGCTACAAATACAACATGAAGAGAATTTTCCATACTGAATATTTTTCATGTATGTGGACTAAAAGTTTAATTTTTTTATTTATAGAATTTACAGAATCATTTTTTAGTGAAAATTCATAAAGTGTTGACTGGAGAAGCACATGGAAAGACAAAAGAAGCAAAAACAATGATTTAATTTAACATAATTACAAAATTCCAGTAATTGGGAATGTTTTCTGTATACAAGAGTGGTAGACTTAGGAACAAAGTAAATACACCATAAATAAAAAGATAGGCATATAGATAATTTATAAAAATAAAGACATTTTGTAAGAGCTGGAGGATTTTATTTTTCAAATAAAAGTTTGATGTCAATTAGATATCTCTTTTTGAAAATAATGAATTTGATATTATTATTACCCAACACAAATATAATGAGATTCAGACTTGTTATAAAACATATTTGAGATGAAAAATTTGGGAAGATGTCATAGATGAATAGCTTTTTGATGGAAGGATATGAAATAATTTATTTGATAAAATGCAGAAACACTAATCTTGAAGGTAGGTAGTGATAAATATGAAACTAATGGTAATGATAATTATTCGTATTTCACAGCATTAAGAATGTGAGAACTCAGATCAAAGAGATGGTAATATAGTTATAGCATGAGTAATTATAAAATGCTTTGTGTCTAGAGTCTGTAAAGCACTTCTATAAAAGCTAAGTACACAATCCAGTATTATTTTTTGAAGAGGCAAATTAGGGGTGCCAGGGTGGCTCAGTCAGTTCAGCATCTGTCATCAGCTCAGGTCATGATCTCATGGTCCTGGGATTGAGCTTTTCATCAGGCTCCCTGCATAACAGGAGTCTGCTTTTCCCTCTCACTCTACCCCTCCCCCTGCTCATGCTCTCTTTCTCTTAAATAAATAAATAAGTTTTTTTAAAAAGCAGATTATTTGAATATAATTTTTGAAACAATAAATGACAATTAATAATATAATCATATTAAACATTGCACAACTTATTAGTAACCAGTGATATGCAAAGTACAAGGACATATGGCTACACTCTCATGATACAGGCAGAAATCTAAATTGGACTAAAATATGATAAAGGTTGTCAAATGATAGGAACTCATACAAGAATGTATTAAATTAACATGGCCAATCAGGAAATCATTTGATGTTACCTAGTGTAGTAGGCCACATGATGTGCCCCCTAAATTTATGTTTACCTGGGACATTAGAATGAGACCATTGGAAATAGGTCTTGACATACTTGAGATACTTAGTTTAGGATCTCACGATGAAAACATCTTGAATTAGGAATGGATATCAAGTCAAATGGGTGAATTATTTTTAAATAAAAAGTGGAAAGGATACATAAATATATACAAAGGGAATAAAGCCATGTACAGATGAAGATAGAGATTGAAGCTATGCTGCATAAGGAAAAGGAACACTGGGAGCAAGCAGAGCTGGAAGAAACAGAGGATTGACCCCACTAGAGCTTTGACAGGAAGCCTGGCCCTGTCAACACCTTGAAGTAAAATTTCTGACCTCCAGAAATTTGAGAAAGTAAATTTATATTGTTTTAATCCATCCATTATTCTGGTGATTTTCTTTTTATTCTTTATTTAAATTCAATATAATTTACATGTACCATATTAATTTCAGGGGTAGAGTTCAGTGACTCATCATTTCCTTATTCACTCATATAACACCCTGTGCTCATTACATCAAGTGCCCTCCTTAAGGCCCATTACCAAATTAACACTTCCCTCCATGACCTCCCATCCAACAACCCTCAGTTTTATTGCTAGATGTTAGTGTCTTTCATGGTTTGCCTTCCTCTCTATTTTCATCTTATTTTATATTTCCTTCCATTCCCCTTTATTCATCTGTTTTGCTTCTTAAATTCCACATATTAATGAAATCATATGGTGTTTGTCTTTCTCTGACTGACTTATTTGGCTTAGCATAATACCCTCTACATGTCATTGGAATTGGCAAAATTTCATAATTTTTGATGGCTGAGTAATATTCTATTGTATAAATATACATCTTCTTTATCTATTAACCTGTCAATGGGCATCAACACCCAATAAACAAACAAACAAAAAAAAAGATCTAGTCAAGAAATGGGCAGAAGATATGAATAGGTATTTCTCCAAAGAAGACATACATGGCCAATAGACACATGATAAATTGTGCAACATCACTTGGCATCAGGGAAATGCAAATCAAAACTACAATGCGATATATGTCATAGCTCAGAATGGCTAAAATTAACAACTCAGGAAATGGCAGGTGTTGTCAAGGATATGGTGAAAGGGAAATCCTCTTACATTGTTGATGGGAATGAAAACTGGTACAGCCACACTGGAAAACAGTATAGAGGTTCCTCAAAAAGTTAAAAATGGAACTACCCTATGACCCAGCAATTTAACTATTAAGTATTTTCCAAAAGATACAAAAGTGCTGATTTGAAGTGGCACATATGCCCCAATGTGAATTATCAACAATAGTTAAATAATGGAAAGGGCTTCAATGTCCACTGACTGATGAATGGATAATGAAGATGTGGTACCTGTATACAATGTATACAATGACGCAGGAAAGCATAGCCAATGGCAAAATTCTTTTCAACAAACAGTATTGTTAATAAGGATTATAAGGATTATAATGATTATAGGATTATAAGGATTATAATGATTACAGGATTACAAGGATTATAAGGATTTTCTTCATTACCAATTCAGACGCCTTTTATTTATTTTTCTTGGCTGATCACTGTGGCTAGACTAGACTAGGACTTCTAGTACTATGTTAAATATAAGTGGTGAGAGTGGGCATCCTCGACTTTTCCTGACTTTAATGGGAACTCTCAGATTTTTTCTCATTGAATATCGTATCATTGAATATGATATCCTCTATGGAATTTTCATATATGGCTTATTATGTTGAGGTATGTTCCCTGTAAAACTTTGTTGAGATGTTTTTATCATGAATGGATGTTGTACCTTGTCAAGTGTTCTTTCTGTATCATTTAAGAGATCATATGATTTTCGGGGCGCCTGGGTGGCTCAGTGGGTTAAGCCGCTGCCTTCGGCTCAGGTCATGATCTCAGGGTCCTGGGATCGAGCCCCGCATTGGGCTTTCTGCTCGGCGGGGAGCCTGCTTCCTCCTCTCTCTCTGCCTGCCTCTGCCTGCTTGTGATCTCTCTCTGTCAAATAAATAAATAAAATCTTAAAAAAAAAAAAAAGAGATCATATGATTTTCATTCTTTCTCTGTTTAATGTGATGTATCATCTTGATTGTTCTGCAAATGTTGAATTACTCTTGCATCCTTGGAATAATTCCACTTCATTATAGTAAATGGTTTTTCTTTTAATATATTGTTGGATTTGTTCTGTAAATATTTTGTTGAGAAATTTTGCTTCTATGTTCATCAGATATATTACCTGTAGTTGTGTGTGTGTGTGTGTGTGTGTGTGTGTGTGTGTGTGGTGTTTTTATCTGGTTTTGGTATGATAATAATGCTTGCCTTGTATAATGAATTTGGTGGCTTTCCTTTGTCTTTTTTTTTCTAACAATAGTTTGAGAAAAATATGTGCTACCTCTTCTTTAATATTTGGTAGAAGTCACCTGGGAAACCATCTGGTCCTGACATTTTCTTTTTCCTTTCTTTTTTTAAAAATTTTAATTTATTTTTTTAAATTTCTTTTCAGAGTTCCAGAACTCATTGTTTATGCACCATACCAAGTATGCCATGCAAAAATGCCCTCCATAATACCCACGACCAGGCTCACCCAGCCTCCCATCTCCCTCCCCTCCAAAACCCTCAGTTTCTTTCTCAGAGGGCACAGTTTCTCATGGCTCATTTCACCCTCCAATTTACCCCAACTCACTTCTCCTGTCCAGCTCCCCATTTCCTCTGTGATATTCCTTATGCTCTACAAATAAGCAAAACCATATGATAATTGACTCTGCTTGACTTATTTCACTCAGCATCTCTTCCAGTCCCATCCTTGTTTTTGTTTTGTTTTGTTTTGTTTTTTTAATCATTTTTTAATTTATTTTCAGCATAACAGTATTCATTGTTTTTGTACCACACCCAGTGCTCCATGCAGTCCATGCCCTCTCTAATACCCACCACCTGGTTCCCCCAACCTCCCATCTCCCCACCTTTTCAAACCCTTCAGATTGTTTTTCAGAGTCCATAATCTCTCATTGTTCATCTCCCCTTCCAATTTCCCCCAACTGCCTTCTCCTAACTCCCATGCCCATCCTTGTTGATACAAAAGTTGGGTATTCATCCTGGAAACCTATAAACTTCCAAAACTGAATCAGGAAGAAATTGACAACCTGAATAGACCAATATCAATGAGATTGAAGCAGTGATCAAAAACCTCCCCGAAACCAAGAGCCCAGGACCTGATGGATTACCTGGGGAATTCTACCAAACTTTCAAAGAAGAAATAATACCTATTTTCCTGAAGCTGTTTCAAAAACTTGAAGCACAAGGAAAACGTCCAGACTCCTTTTATGAAGCCAGCATTACCCTGATCCCCAAACCAGGCAAAGACCCCACCAAAAAGGAGAATTTCAGACCAATAACCCTGATGACTTTGGATGCCAAGATTATCAACAAGATCCTAGCTTAAAGGATCCAACAGTGCATTAAAAAGATTATCCACTATGACCAGGTGGGATTTATCCATGAGATGCAGGGGTGGTTCAACATTCACAAATCAATCAATGTAATAGGACAAATCAATAAGAGAAAAGAGAAGAACCACAAGGTCCTCTCAATTGATGCATAAGAAGCATTTGACAAGATACAGCATCCTTTCCTCATCAAAACGCTTCAACATATAGGGATAGAGGGAATATTCCTCAACTTCATAAAATCTATCTACAAGAAACAAAACAAAACAAAACACACAGTGAATATCATCCTCAATGGGGAAAAGATGACAGCCTTCCTTTTGAGATCAGGAACATGACAAGGAGCCCACTCTCATCACTCTTGTTCAATATAGTATTAGAAGTCCTAGCAACAGCAATCAGACAACAAAGAGAAATAAAAGGTATCCAAATTGGCAGTGAAGAAGACAAAATCTTTCTCTTCACAGGTGACATGATACTTTATATGGAAAACCCAAAAGACTCCACCCCCTAACTAGTAGAACTCATACAGCAATTCAGTAATGTGGCAGGATACAAAGTCAATGTACAGAAATCAGTTGCTTTCTTATATACACTAACAATGAAAATGCAGAAAGGGAAATTAGAGAATCAATTCCATTTCCTATAGCACCAAGAACCATAAGATACCTGGGAATAAATCTAACCAAAGAGGTAAAAAATCTGTACTCAAGGAACTACAGAACACTCATGAAAGAAATTTAAGAAGACACAAAAATAGGGAAGACCATTCCATGCTCTTGGATCAGAAGAATAAACATTGTAAAAATCTCTATACTGCCCTAGAGCAATCTATACTTTCCATCTAGCCATTCCAATCAAAATTCCACCAGCATTTTCCAAAGAGCTGGAGCAAACAATCCTAAAACTTGTATAGAATCAGAAGAGAACCCAAATCGCTAAGGAAATGTTGGAAAAAAAAAAATAAAACTGGGGGCATCACATTGCCTGATTTTAAGCTTTACTACAAAGCTGTGATCACCAAGACAGCATGGTACTGGCACAAAAACAGACACATAGACCAATGGAACAGAGTAGAGAGCCCAGATATGGACCCTCAACTTTATGGTCAAATAATCTTTGACAAAGCAGGAAAAAAAATCCAGTGGAAAAAAGACAGTCTCTTCAAAAAATGGAGCTGGGAAATTTGGACAGCTATGTGTACAAGAATGAAACTCGACCATTCTCTTTCTCCATACACAAAGATAAACTCGAAATGGATAAAAGACCTCAACGTGAGGCAGAAATCCCTCAAAATCCTAGAGGAAAACATAGGCAGTCACCTCTTAAACATCGGCCACTGCAACTTCTTTCAAGATATGTGTCCAAAGGCAAAGGAAACAAAAGCGAAAATGAACTTTTGGGACTTCATCAAGATCAAAAGCTTCTGCACAGCAAAGGAAACAGTCAACAAATCAAAGAAGCGACTCACGGAATGGGAGAAGATATTCACAAATGACACTATAGAAAAGGAGGTGATATCCAGGATCTATAAAGAACTCCTCAAACTCAACACACACAAAACAGATAATCATCACAAAAAATGGGCTGAAGACATGAACAGACACTTCTCCAAAGAAGACATACAAATGGCTAACAGACACATGAAAAAATGTTCATCATCAATAGCAATCATGGAGATTTAAGTCAAAACCACATTGAGATACCACCTTACACCAGTTAGAATGGCCAAAATTAACAAGACAGTAAACAATATATGTTGGAGAGGATGTGGAGAAAGGGGAACCCTCTTACACTGTTGGTGGGAATGCAATTTGGTGAAGCCATTTTGGAAAACAGTGTAGAGATTCCTTAAGAAATTAAAAATAGAGCTTCCCTATGACCCTGCAATTGCACTACTTGGTATTTACCCCAAATATACAGATGTAGTGAAAAGAAGGGTCATCTGTACCCAAAAGTTCATGACAGCAATGACCACAATCGCCAAACTGTGGAAAGAACCAAGATGCCCTTCAGTGGACAAATGTAAAAAGAAGATATGGCCCATATATACTATGGAATATTGTGCTTGACACTTTCTTTGTTGTGAGGTTTGTTTTGTTTTGTTTTGTTTTGTTTTCCCAGTAGCGTTTCATTATTCATTATAATCTGTCTGTTCAGTTTTAATTTTTTTTCCTGAGTCAGTTATGGAAGGTTATATATTTCTACAAATTTATCCATTTCTTATTGGTTTTATAATTTGTTGGCAAATAATTTTCCATAGGATTCTCTTAAAAGTCTTTGTATTTCTGTGGTGTCAGTTGTTATTTCTCCTACTATATTTCTGATTTTATTTATTTAAGTTATCTCTTTCTCTCTGATGAATCTTGCTAAATTTTATCAATTTTGTTGCTCTCAAAACAAAACAAAACAAAACAAAACAAAACGTGGTGCTTCTGGGTGGCTCAGTTGGTTAAGCATCTGCCCTCCTCTCAGGTCATGATCTCAGAGTCCTGGGATTGAGCCCCAACTCAGGTTCCTTGCTCAACTGGGAGTCTGCATCTCCCTCTGCTTCTCTCCTTCACCCCAATGCTTGTTCTCTTTCCCTCTCTCAAATGAATAAATAAATAATTTTTACAAAACAACAAATAAATATTCTGGATTCATTAATCTGTGCTCCTGGGGTTTTGTTTGTTTGTTTGCTTTTTCATTTCCATTTCATTTATTTTTATTTAATCATTCTGATTTTATTTCCTTTCTACTGGCTTGGCTTTTGTTTTGTTTTCCTAGTTCTGTTAAGTGTAATGTTATGTTGTTTATTTGAGATTTTTCTTGCTCTGTGAGCTATGCCAGTATAATTATAATGTTTCCTCTTAGAGGAACATCAGAAAACTTAGAACAGTTTTGCTGCATTCCAAAGATTTTGGATCCTTGTACTTTTATTTTCTGTTTTTCTCCCTATAGTTTTTCATTTCCTCTTATTTCTTGCTTCACCTATTTGATATTTAGTAGCATGCTATTTAGTCTCTATGTATTTGTGTTCTTTGCAATTTTTTTTTCTTATAATTACGTCCTAGGGGTACCTGGGTGGCTTAGTGGGTTAAAGCCTCTGCCTTCAACTCAGGTCATGATCCCACGGTCCTGGGATCAAGCCCCGCATCGGGCACTCTGCTCAGCAGGGAGCCTGCTTCTCCCTCTCTCTCTGCCTGCCTCTGTGCATACTTGTGATCTCTGTCAAATAAATAAAAATCTTTTTAAAAAATTACTTCCTAGTTTCATCCATTGTGGTGAGAAAAATGAATGATACAATTTCAATCTTTTTTAATTTGAGTCTTTTTTGTGGCATAGCATATGACTGATTTTGGGGAATGTTTCATGTACACTTGAAAATACTGTGTATTCCAATATTTTTTGAATGGAGTGTTCTATATGTATCCACTAGGTCCACCTGGTCCAAGGTGTTTTTCCAAGCCACTCTTTCCTTGTTGATTTTCTGGCTAGATGATCTATCTAAAGATGTGAGAGAGGTCTTAAAGTCCTCGATTGTGTTACTGTGAATACCTTCCTTTATGTCTCTTAAGAGTTGCTTTATGTATTTCAGTGTCCCTATATTACGTGCATAAATATTTACATTTTTTAGGTTTTCTTGTTCCTTTCAGCACTTTGAATGTAACATGCCACACCCATATGGCCTACAAAGTTTCTACTAAGAAATTTACTGATAGTTTTATGATGTTTCTTGTAGGTAATTCTTTTCTTTTCTAGTGCTATTTTTTATACGATGTGTCTTTTTTTGGACCTCCTTGGGTTGATTTTGGGGGGGGTAGTTCTTTGTGTCTCGTGGATCTGGATACCTCTCTCCTTCACTCAAATTAATGAAGTTTTCAACTATACTTTCTTCAAATAAACTTTCTGCCCCTCTTTCCCTCTCTCCTTCAGGATTCTTTATAAAGTGAATGTTATTAATCTTGATGTTATTGCTGAGTTTCATCACCTAGTCTCATATTTTATTATTCTTATTTTCTGTCTTTTCTGCTGTTCATCTTTGTTGTTTCTCATTAATCCATCTTTAGTTCCTTGATCCATTCCTTTACCTCATTTTATATGTATTGCTTCCCTCTACTGTATTTTATTTCAGTTACTGAGTTCTTTATCCACGACTGGCTCTCTTTTGAGTATTTTCTTTCTTTGTCAAAGGTCTCACTGAAATACTGAAATATTTTCTCAAATCCCATGAATATCTCATAACTGTTACTTTCAATTTATAACAGTTATATTGATTTTTCCTGTTTCATTTAACAACTTGATTTAGTTTTGTCCTTGTTCATTTGGGACCCATTTCTCCACCTCATTATTATGTGTAAACTTCTGTGCTTGTTTCCTATGTATTTGGAAAATAAGCTACATTTCTTGACCTTAACAGTAGTGGCTTTATGAAGAGATCCTGTAGTGTCCAGTAGCAGAGTACCCCTGTTCACCAGATCCAGGCACTCTAAGGAGGTCCCTATGTGGGTTGTGTGCAGTTTAGTATTGTGACCGAACTATATTTTCCTTCAATCCATTTGACTGAAATTGATCACTGTACTTGTTACACCATGAAGGTATTTGTCCCTGTGCTGATAAGGGATGAGTCTTTTCCAACATAGGCTAGAAGTTGGATGGTGTCAGCAGTCAGCCAAATGCCTGTCCTAAGCTCATATGCAGCGACTATATGAAGGATGTTGTCCTTGCTCGTGTCCTTAGGCTTTAATTGTGGACCTTAATAGGGGTCATACCTGCTAGGGCTGCAGTTGCTCTGATTGGCAGTCTACTCTTTGTGTTATTAGCCAGTATTTGGCTGCAGGGACTGTGGACACAGTTGTGTACATGTGTATATTCCCCTCTTCCCAGGGCAGGAGTTAGTTTGGAGTATCACATCTCACTCTTGGGGCTGTTTGCTGTGTGTTTTGTGGCAAGAGATGCTTTGGATGGACACCTGTGTAATGGGAGGAGTTGGATAAGGTGGGTCGGCAGGAGAATGTGGGGATGGAATTCATGGTGGTCCCTAGATAGGTGAAGAGTGTTCACACTTGCTTCTTCACATGTGGTGCTATCTTGACTAACAAGTGAGGAAATGGGACTGGCCAGCTCTTTTGTTATTGGAGAAGTCACCCATAGATTCTCCCCACCCCCAACACACATACACCCAAGCATGTTTTAGAAGAAGCATATAAATCTCCTTCACTTATGTTCCAGATGCTGTTCAAAATGCTGTTCATATCCATTTGTGCTAGCCCTTTAGCAAAAAGGACTCAGTTTCTTCTTGCCTTCAGCCTCTTTCAGAGTTAAACCTGCTAACTTCTAAAATACCAAGTTATTCCCAGCTGACTGTAAAGATTCAGAAATTTAAGCCTCACTGTTTTTTCAAAGCAATATAGTACAGGGACCCTTAATCCTGGTGTCGGTAACCCATTATTGGGGTACTTGTTGAAGGTTCTGATTCCCTCTTTTCTCCATGCTTGTAGTGTACCTCCTTTTTATGGTTAGTCTCATGAAGGGTTTGGTTTCCAACTGCATCTACACTTCACCTAACATTTTTTTTTAATGTGGCCTCCTCTCTATGAGTAACTGAAGAGTCTGCTCTGCAAATCTTTGGGTTATTTTCAGAAGTAGTTGCAAGGATGTCGTTGTTATTTTGTGTATCTCAAGGACTAGGTTAGCTCAGGATCCTCCTACGCTGCCATCTCCATAGAGTCTTAAGCTGTCAGTCTTTTTTTTTTAAGATTTTATTTATTTATTTGACAGATAGAGATCACAAGCAGGCAGAGAGGCAGGCAGAGAGAGAGGAGGAAGCAGGCTTCCCTCTGAGCAGAGAGCCCAATGCGGGGCTTGATCCCAGGACCCTGGAATCATGACCTGAGCTGAAGGCAGAGGTTTTAGCCCACTGAGCCACCCAGGTGCCCCAAGCTGTCAGTCTTCTAAAGGAGAAATCTTACAACTGTAAATTCCCTCTTAACATTATATTTCTTGTATCTAATAAAATTTTGGTACATTGTGTTATTTTCATTTGTGTCAGGATATCTTACAATTTCCCTAGTGTTTAATTCTTTGACCAGTTTGTTGTTATAAGAGTATGTAATGATATTTTCACAGATATTCTTGATTTCCCAGATTTCCTTCAACTAATGATTTTTAATTTAACTCATCATGCTAAGAAAAGCTAGTTTGTATGACTTTACTGTCCTTAAAATGTTAATAAATGTTTAGTGGTCTTACATAAAGTCTATCTTGGAAAATGTTCTGTATTCACTTAAGAAATTATGTCAAAATTCCCATATATATATTTGATATATTTGATGTTTGGTATACATATATTTAAAATTGTGAAGTATCATCATTATTACTATAAATATCCTTTTCCTTTCTTACAGTTATGTGTGTGTGTGTGTGTGTGTGTGTGTGTGAAATTAGTATAAATGCCACTAATTTCTATTGGTTACTACTTCAAAACAATCTTTTTTTTTTAAGTCATTTCATTAACAATCTATCAACCTCTGTCCTTAGAACTAAGGAAAGTATTCTGTAGAGAGCATAGTTATGTTCTCTTTTTAAATCCATTCCATTCTGTCAACCATTATCTTTTGAATGGGACATTTAATATGATTACTGGTGGAAAAATAATTGTCAATGTTCTTTTGTTAAGTGTTTTCTTGATATAGCTCTTGCTGTCTTTCATTACATTTTTTAATGCCTTCATTTTCATTTTGTTGTTGTTGGTTTTTTTTAATAATAAAATGTTTTTATATACCTCTTATTTCCCTTTGTCTATTGTTTTTGATATTTGTCAATTTGTCTATTGATATTTTCTTTGTCATTATCATAGGGTTTTTGTTTGTTAGGGCTGCCATATCAAAGTATCACAGCCTGGGTTATAATTAATAATAGAAATTAATTTTCTCTTTTCTGGAGGCTACAAGATGGACATCAAGGGGTTGGTAGAGTTGAATTTTGTTGGGAACCCTTTCCTTGGCTTGTAGACATCCATCTTTTCTCTCTGTCTTTACATGGCTGTAATTCTTAAAGTGTTTATACCTTAAACTCTGCTTATATGAAATCATACATATTGGATGAAGGTGACCCATATGATCCATGTTGACTTAATTGTCTATTTGAGGTACTATTTCCAAATACAGACACTATAAAATAGTGGAGATTAGGATTTCAACATATGAATTAAGAAGGGACACAATTCAGGCCACAGCAATTGCATAAAAGACTACCTCTACAACACATTGTGTTACTGATATCATAGATAAGACTTTTACATATGTGGGCCAATTAATATATATGTACATTAATTTTTAGTTTTTGTCTTTCAAATCTTATAAAAGTAAAGGTGGACTTATGTGTGTTTTGGTCAAGTTCCCTACATACATGACACTTTTAAATTTCCTTAGAGTTTTGTCCCTGCGTTTTTGTTTTGTTTTGTTTATTTTTTTTTTCCTAGAAGTCTTGCTATTGCACTACTGGGTATTTACCCCAAAGATACAAATGTAATGAAAAGAATGTGGAAATATCCAAGATACCCTTCAACAGATGGATGGATAAAGAAGATATGGTCCATATATACAATGGAATATTATGCTTCATCAGAAAGGATGAATACCCAACTTTTGTATCAACAGGGACGGGACTGGAGGAGTGAAAAGTGAAATAAGTCAAGCAGAGAGAGTCAATTATCATATGGCTTCACTTACTTGTAGATCATAAGGAATAACACGGAGGACATTGGGTGAAGGAGAGAAGTGAGTTGGGGTAAATCAGAGAGGAAGATGAATCATGAAAGACTGTGGACTCTGAGAAACAAACTGAAGGTTTTAGAGGAGAGGGGGTTGGTGAATGGGGGAACCTGGTGGTGGGTATTAAGGTGGGCATGTATTGCATGGAACAGGGGGTGTGGTCCATAAACAATGAATATTGGAACACTGAAAAAGTAAAATAATTTTTTTAAAAGGAAACCTTGGATTTATATTAAATGTCTCTTTGTTAATTTCTTGCTTCCCACCACAAATTATAGCTCACTGTTGCTCAAATTTTCCACTGCAAATGCCACTGCTGTCAGAGGCTTCCAAACTATGCCACTTCCCCCATCAGGGTCCTGAGCCAGGTGAGACAGACACAATCACTTGGGCAGTACTTTCACAAATCATAACCTTATAAACAAGTGGAGTCTTCTTTTGTCTAAAGGATGGAACTGAGAATTAAAAAGTGTCCTCCTGACTAAACCACATTGCTCAGATGGGGAATATAGCAGGGGGAGGCAAAATGCCACAAAATTTCCTGACATTTTGAGTCATGGATTTTGTTGGTTGAGCATTCACTTGGTTTTTGCAGCTTTTTAACTGGTTGCTGGAATTCTGACAAAACTGTTTGTCCATATATTGCTCTTCATTGAGTGTCTGTGGGAAATGAGGGCTGGAACATTTTAGCCCATTGTCCTGATGTTCTTCCAGGATTCAAGGGACAGATATGTCACAAGGTGTTAGTATGCCTTAAAGAATGTCAAGATATGCTGATTTATCTAATCTGTTCTCCTCATGATACATCTGCTCTTACTCTCTTCCTAGGACTTGATCAAAGGAAATTGGATACTGCTCCATGTCTCTATTGTCATTACTTAATTAATTTAAATATGTAATGAAATTAAATTTAATGAATGTAATGAAATTAAATTTAATGACTTGATCAAAGGAAATTGGATACTGCTCCATGTCTCTATTGTCATTACTTAATTAATTTAAATATGTAATGAAATTAAATTTAATGAATGTTATTTTCAGCATAACAGTATTCATTGTTTTTGTACCACACCCAGTGCTCCATGCAGTCCATGCCCTCTCTAATACCCACCACCTGGTTCCCCCAACCTCCCATCTCCCCACCTTTTCAAACCCTTCAGATTGTTTTTCAGAGTCCATAATCTCTCATTGTTCATCTCCCCTTCCAATTTCCCCCAACTGCCTTCTCCTAACTCCCATGCCCATCCTTGTTGATACAAAAGTTGGGTATTCATCCTGGAAACCTATAAACTTCCAAAACTGAATCAGGAAGAAATTGACAACCTGAATAGACCAATATCAATGAGATTGAAGCAGTGATCAAAAACCTCCCCGAAACCAAGAGCCCAGGACCTGATGGATTACCTGGGGAATTCTACCAAACTTTCAAAGAAGAAATAATACCTATTTTCCTGAAGCTGTTTCAAAAACTTGAAGCACAAGGAAAACGTCCAGACTCCTTTTATGAAGCCAGCATTACCCTGATCCCCAAACCAGGCAAAGACCCCACCAAAAAGGAGAATTTCAGACCAATAACCCTGATGACTTTGGATGCCAAGATTATCAACAAGATCCTAGCTTAAAGGATCCAACAGTGCATTAAAAAGATTATCCACTATGACCAGGTGGGATTTATCCATGAGATGCAGGGGTGGTTCAACATTCACAAATCAATCAATGTAATAGGACAAATCAATAAGAGAAAAGAGAAGAACCACAAGGTCCTCTCAATTGATGCATAAGAAGCATTTGACAAGATACAGCATCCTTTCCTCATCAAAACGCTTCAACATATAGGGATAGAGGGAATATTCCTCAACTTCATAAAATCTATCTACAAGAAACAAAACAAAACAAAACACACAGTGAATATCATCCTCAATGGGGAAAAGATGACAGCCTTCCTTTTGAGATCAGGAACATGACAAGGAGCCCACTCTCATCACTCTTGTTCAATATAGTATTAGAAGTCCTAGCAACAGCAATCAGACAACAAAGAGAAATAAAAGGTATCCAAATTGGCAGTGAAGAAGACAAAATCTTTCTCTTCACAGGTGACATGATACTTTATATGGAAAACCCAAAAGACTCCACCCCCTAACTAGTAGAACTCATACAGCAATTCAGTAATGTGGCAGGATACAAAGTCAATGTACAGAAATCAGTTGCTTTCTTATATACACTAACAATGAAAATGCAGAAAGGGAAATTAGAGAATCAATTCCATTTCCTATAGCACCAAGAACCATAAGATACCTGGGAATAAATCTAACCAAAGAGGTAAAAAATCTGTACTCAAGGAACTACAGAACACTCATGAAAGAAATTTAAGAAGACACAAAAATAGGGAAGACCATTCCATGCTCTTGGATCAGAAGAATAAACATTGTAAAAATCTCTATACTGCCCTAGAGCAATCTATACTTTCCATCTAGCCATTCCAATCAAAATTCCACCAGCATTTTCCAAAGAGCTGGAGCAAACAATCCTAAAACTTGTATAGAATCAGAAGAGAACCCAAATCGCTAAGGAAATGTTGGAAAAAAAAAAATAAAACTGGGGGCATCACATTGCCTGATTTTAAGCTTTACTACAAAGCTGTGATCACCAAGACAGCATGGTACTGGCACAAAAACAGACACATAGACCAATGGAACAGAGTAGAGAGCCCAGATATGGACCCTCAACTTTATGGTCAAATAATCTTTGACAAAGCAGGAAAAAAAATCCAGTGGAAAAAAGACAGTCTCTTCAAAAAATGGAGCTGGGAAATTTGGACAGCTATGTGTACAAGAATGAAACTCGACCATTCTCTTTCTCCATACACAAAGATAAACTCGAAATGGATAAAAGACCTCAACGTGAGGCAGAAATCCCTCAAAATCCTAGAGGAAAACATAGGCAGTCACCTCTTAAACATCGGCCACTGCAACTTCTTTCAAGATATGTGTCCAAAGGCAAAGGAAACAAAAGCGAAAATGAACTTTTGGGACTTCATCAAGATCAAAAGCTTCTGCACAGCAAAGGAAACAGTCAACAAATCAAAGAAGCGACTCACGGAATGGGAGAAGATATTCACAAATGACACTATAGAAAAGGAGGTGATATCCAGGATCTATAAAGAACTCCTCAAACTCAACACACACAAAACAGATAATCATCACAAAAAATGGGCTGAAGACATGAACAGACACTTCTCCAAAGAAGACATACAAATGGCTAACAGACACATGAAAAAATGTTCATCATCAATAGCAATCATGGAGATTTAAGTCAAAACCACATTGAGATACCACCTTACACCAGTTAGAATGGCCAAAATTAACAAGACAGTAAACAATATATGTTGGAGAGGATGTGGAGAAAGGGGAACCCTCTTACACTGTTGGTGGGAATGCAATTTGGTGAAGCCATTTTGGAAAACAGTGTAGAGATTCCTTAAGAAATTAAAAATAGAGCTTCCCTATGACCCTGCAATTGCACTACTTGGTATTTACCCCAAATATACAGATGTAGTGAAAAGAAGGGTCATCTGTACCCAAAAGTTCATGACAGCAATGACCACAATCGCCAAACTGTGGAAAGAACCAAGATGCCCTTCAGTGGACAAATGTAAAAAGAAGATATGGCCCATATATACTATGGAATATTGTGCTTGACACTTTCTTTGTTGTGAGGTTTGTTTTGTTTTGTTTTGTTTTGTTTTCCCAGTAGCGTTTCATTATTCATTATAATCTGTCTGTTCAGTTTTAATTTTTTTTCCTGAGTCAGTTATGGAAGGTTATATATTTCTACAAATTTATCCATTTCTTATTGGTTTTATAATTTGTTGGCAAATAATTTTCCATAGGATTCTCTTAAAAGTCTTTGTATTTCTGTGGTGTCAGTTGTTATTTCTCCTACTATATTTCTGATTTTATTTATTTAAGTTATCTCTTTCTCTCTGATGAATCTTGCTAAATTTTATCAATTTTGTTGCTCTCAAAACAAAACAAAACAAAACAAAACAAAACGTGGTGCTTCTGGGTGGCTCAGTTGGTTAAGCATCTGCCCTCCTCTCAGGTCATGATCTCAGAGTCCTGGGATTGAGCCCCAACTCAGGTTCCTTGCTCAACTGGGAGTCTGCATCTCCCTCTGCTTCTCTCCTTCACCCCAATGCTTGTTCTCTTTCCCTCTCTCAAATGAATAAATAAATAATTTTTACAAAACAACAAATAAATATTCTGGATTCATTAATCTGTGCTCCTGGGGTTTTGTTTGTTTGTTTGCTTTTTCATTTCCATTTCATTTATTTTTATTTAATCATTCTGATTTTATTTCCTTTCTACTGGCTTGGCTTTTGTTTTGTTTTCCTAGTTCTGTTAAGTGTAATGTTATGTTGTTTATTTGAGATTTTTCTTGCTCTGTGAGCTATGCCAGTATAATTATAATGTTTCCTCTTAGAGGAACATCAGAAAACTTAGAACAGTTTTGCTGCATTCCAAAGATTTTGGATCCTTGTACTTTTATTTTCTGTTTTTCTCCCTATAGTTTTTCATTTCCTCTTATTTCTTGCTTCACCTATTTGATATTTAGTAGCATGCTATTTAGTCTCTATGTATTTGTGTTCTTTGCAATTTTTTTTTCTTATAATTACGTCCTAGGGGTACCTGGGTGGCTTAGTGGGTTAAAGCCTCTGCCTTCAACTCAGGTCATGATCCCACGGTCCTGGGATCAAGCCCCGCATCGGGCACTCTGCTCAGCAGGGAGCCTGCTTCTCCCTCTCTCTCTGCCTGCCTCTGTGCATACTTGTGATCTCTGTCAAATAAATAAAAATCTTTTTAAAAAATTACTTCCTAGTTTCATCCATTGTGGTGAGAAAAATGAATGATACAATTTCAATCTTTTTTAATTTGAGTCTTTTTTGTGGCATAGCATATGACTGATTTTGGGGAATGTTTCATGTACACTTGAAAATACTGTGTATTCCAATATTTTTTGAATGGAGTGTTCTATATGTATCCACTAGGTCCACCTGGTCCAAGGTGTTTTTCCAAGCCACTCTTTCCTTGTTGATTTTCTGGCTAGATGATCTATCTAAAGATGTGAGAGAGGTCTTAAAGTCCTCGATTGTGTTACTGTGAATACCTTCCTTTATGTCTCTTAAGAGTTGCTTTATGTATTTCAGTGTCCCTATATTACGTGCATAAATATTTACATTTTTTAGGTTTTCTTGTTCCTTTCAGCACTTTGAATGTAACATGCCACACCCATATGGCCTACAAAGTTTCTACTAAGAAATTTACTGATAGTTTTATGATGTTTCTTGTAGGTAATTCTTTTCTTTTCTAGTGCTATTTTTTATACGATGTGTCTTTTTTTGGACCTCCTTGGGTTGATTTTGGGGGGGGTAGTTCTTTGTGTCTCGTGGATCTGGATACCTCTCTCCTTCACTCAAATTAATGAAGTTTTCAACTATACTTTCTTCAAATAAACTTTCTGCCCCTCTTTCCCTCTCTCCTTCAGGATTCTTTATAAAGTGAATGTTATTAATCTTGATGTTATTGCTGAGTTTCATCACCTAGTCTCATATTTTATTATTCTTATTTTCTGTCTTTTCTGCTGTTCATCTTTGTTGTTTCTCATTAATCCATCTTTAGTTCCTTGATCCATTCCTTTACCTCATTTTATATGTATTGCTTCCCTCTACTGTATTTTATTTCAGTTACTGAGTTCTTTATCCACGACTGGCTCTCTTTTGAGTATTTTCTTTCTTTGTCAAAGGTCTCACTGAAATACTGAAATATTTTCTCAAATCCCATGAATATCTCATAACAGTTACTTTCAATTTATAACAGTTATATTGATTTTTCCTGTTTCATTTAACAACTTGATTTAGTTTTGTCCTTGTTCATTTGGGACCCATTTCTCCACCTCATTATTATGTGTAAACTTCTGTGCTTGTTTCCTATGTATTTGGAAAATAAGCTACATTTCTTGACCTTAACAGTAGTGGCTTTATGAAGAGATCCTGTAGTGTCCAGTAGCAGAGTACCCCTGTTCACCAGATCCAGGCACTCTAAGGAGGTCCCTATGTGGGTTGTGTGCAGTTTAGTATTGTGACCGAACTATATTTTCCTTCAATCCATTTGACTGAAATTGATCACTGTACTTGTTACACCATGAAGGTATTTGTCCCTGTGCTGATAAGGGATGAGTCTTTTCCAACATAGGCTAGAAGTTGGATGGTGTCAGCAGTCAGCCAAATGCCTGTCCTAAGCTCATATGCAGCGACTATATGAAGGATGTTGTCCTTGCTCGTGTCCTTAGGCTTTAATTGTGGACCTTAATAGGGGTCATACCTGCTAGGGCTGCAGTTGCTCTGATTGGCAGTCTACTCTTTGTGTTATTAGCCAGTATTTGGCTGCAGGGACTGTGGACACAGTTGTGTACATGTGTATATTCCCCTCTTCCCAGGGCAGGAGTTAGTTTGGAGTATCACATCTCACTCTTGGGGCTGTTTGCTGTGTGTTTTGTGGCAAGAGATGCTTTGGATGGACACCTGTGTAATGGGAGGAGTTGGATAAGGTGGGTCGGCAGGAGAATGTGGGGATGGAATTCATGGTGGTCCCTAGATAGGTGAAGAGTGTTCACACTTGCTTCTTCACATGTGGTGCTATCTTGACTAACAAGTGAGGAAATGGGACTGGCCAGCTCTTTTGTTATTGGAGAAGTCACCCATAGATTCTCCCCACCCCCAACACACATACACCCAAGCATGTTTTAGAAGAAGCATATAAATCTCCTTCACTTATGTTCCAGATGCTGTTCAAAATGCTGTTCATATCCATTTGTGCTAGCCCTTTAGCAAAAAGGACTCAGTTTCTTCTTGCCTTCAGCCTCTTTCAGAGTTAAACCTGCTAACTTCTAAAATACCAAGTTATTCCCAGCTGACTGTAAAGATTCAGAAATTTAAGCCTCACTGTTTTTTCAAAGCAATATAGTACAGGGACCCTTAATCCTGGTGTCGGTAACCCATTATTGGGGTACTTGTTGAAGGTTCTGATTCCCTCTTTTCTCCATGCTTGTAGTGTACCTCCTTTTTATGGTTAGTCTCATGAAGGGTTTGGTTTCCAACTGCATCTACACTTCACCTAACATTTTTTTTTAATGTGGCCTCCTCTCTATGAGTAACTGAAGAGTCTGCTCTGCAAATCTTTGGCTTATTTTCAGAAGTAGTTGCAAGGATGTCGTTGTTATTTTGTGTATCTCAAGGACTAGGTTAGCTCAGGATCCTCCTACGCTGCCATCTCCATAGAGTCTTAAGCTGTCAGTCTTTTTTTTTTAAGATTTTATTTATTTATTTGACAGATAGAGATCACAAGCAGGCAGAGAGGCAGGCAGAGAGAGAGGAGGAAGCAGGCTTCCCTCTGAGCAGAGAGCCCAATGCGGGGCTTGATCCCAGGACCCTGGAATCATGACCTGAGCTGAAGGCAGAGGTTTTAGCCCACTGAGCCACCCAGGTGCCCCAAGCTGTCAGTCTTCTAAAGGAGAAATCTTACAACTGTAAATTCCCTCTTAACATTATATTTCTTGTATCTAATAAAATTTTGGTACATTGTGTTATTTTCATTTGTGTCAGGATATCTTACAATTTCCCTAGTGTTTAATTCTTTGACCAGTTTGTTGTTATAAGAGTATGTAATGATATTTTCACAGATATTCTTGATTTCCCAGATTTCCTTCAACTAATGATTTTTAATTTAACTCATCATGCTAAGAAAAGCTAGTTTGTATGACTTTACTGTCCTTAAAATGTTAATAAATGTTTAGTGGTCTTACATAAAGTCTATCTTGGAAAATGTTCTGTATTCACTTAAGAAATTATGTCAAAATTCCCATATATATATTTGATATATTTGATGTTTGGTATACATATATTTAAAATTGTGAAGTATCATCATTATTACTATAAATATCCTTTTCCTTTCTTACAGTTATGTGTGTGTGTGTGTGTGTGTGTGAAATTAGTATAAATGCCACTAATTTCTATTGGTTACTACTTCAAAACAATCTTTTTTTTTTAAGTCATTTCATTAACAATCTATCAACCTCTGTCCTTAGAACTAAGGAAAGTATTCTGTAGAGAGCATAGTTATGTTCTCTTTTTAAATCCATTCCATTCTGTCAACCATTATCTTTTGAATGGGACATTTAATATGATTACTGGTGGAAAAATAATTGTCAATGTTCTTTTGTTAAGTGTTTTCTTGATATAGCTCTTGCTGTCTTTCATTACATTTTTTAATGCCTTCATTTTCATTTTGTTGTTGTTGGTTTTTTTTAATAATAAAATGTTTTTATATACCTCTTATTTCCCTTTGTCTATTGTTTTTGATATTTGTCAATTTGTCTATTGATATTTTCTTTGTCATTATCATAGGGTTTTTGTTTGTTAGGGCTGCCATATCAAAGTATCACAGCCTGGGTTATAATTAATAATAGAAATTAATTTTCTCTTTTCTGGAGGCTACAAGATGGACATCAAGGGGTTGGTAGAGTTGAATTTTGTTGGGAACCCTTTCCTTGGCTTGTAGACATCCATCTTTTCTCTCTGTCTTTACATGGCTGTAATTCTTAAAGTGTTTATACCTTAAACTCTGCTTATATGAAATCATACATATTGGATGAAGGTGACCCATATGATCCATGTTGACTTAATTGTCTATTTGAGGTACTATTTCCAAATACAGACACTATAAAATAGTGGAGATTAGGATTTCAACATATGAATTAAGAAGGGACACAATTCAGGCCACAGCAATTGCATAAAAGACTACCTCTACAACACATTGTGTTACTGATATCATAGATAAGACTTTTACATATGTGGGCCAATTAATATATATGTACATTAATTTTTAGTTTTTGTCTTTCAAATCTTATAAAAGTAAAGGTGGACTTATGTGTGTTTTGGTCAAGTTCCCTACATACATGACACTTTTAAATTTCCTTAGAGTTTTGTCCCTGCGTTTTTGTTTTGTTTTGTTTATTTTTTTTTTCCTAGAAGTCTTGCTATTGCACTACTGGGTATTTACCCCAAAGATACAAATGTAATGAAAAGAATGTGGAAATATCCAAGATACCCTTCAACAGATGGATGGATAAAGAAGATATGGTCCATATATACAATGGAATATTATGCTTCATCAGAAAGGATGAATACCCAACTTTTGTATCAACAGGGACGGGACTGGAGGAGTGAAAAGTGAAATAAGTCAAGCAGAGAGAGTCAATTATCATATGGCTTCACTTACTTGTAGATCATAAGGAATAACACGGAGGACATTGGGTGAAGGAGAGAAGTGAGTTGGGGTAAATCAGAGAGGAAGATGAATCATGAAAGACTGTGGACTCTGAGAAACAAACTGAAGGTTTTAGAGGAGAGGGGGTTGGTGAATGGGGGAACCTGGTGGTGGGTATTAAGGTGGGCATGTATTGCATGGAACAGGGGGTGTGGTCCATAAACAATGAATATTGGAACACTGAAAAAGTAAAATAATTTTTTTAAAAGGAAACCTTGGATTTATATTAAATGTCTCTTTGTTAATTTCTTGCTTCCCACCACAAATTATAGCTCACTGTTGCTCAAATTTTCCACTGCAAATGCCACTGCTGTCAGAGGCTTCCAAACTATGCCACTTCCCCCATCAGGGTCCTGAGCCAGGTGAGACAGACACAATCACTTGGGCAGTACTTTCACAAATCATAACCTTATAAACAAGTGGAGTCTTCTTTTGTCTAAAGGATGGAACTGAGAATTAAAAAGTGTCCTCCTGACTAAACCACATTGCTCAGATGGGGAATATAGCAGGGGGAGGCAAAATGCCACAAAATTTCCTGACATTTTGAGTCATGGATTTTGTTGGTTGAGCATTCACTTGGTTTTTGCAGCTTTTTAACTGGTTGCTGGAATTCTGACAAAACTGTTTGTCCATATATTGCTCTTCATTGAGTGTCTGTGGGAAATGAGGGCTGGAACATTTTAGCCCATTGTCCTGATGTTCTTCCAGGATTCAAGGGACAGATATGTCACAAGGTGTTAGTATGCCTTAAAGAATGTCAAGATATGCTGATTTATCTAATCTGTTCTCCTCATGATACATCTGCTCTTACTCTCTTCCTAGGACTTGATCAAAGGAAATTGGATACTGCTCCATGTCTCTATTGTCATTACTTAATTAATTTAAATATGTAATGAAATTAAATTTAATGAATGTAATGAAATTAAATTTAATGACTTGATCAAAGGAAATTGGATACTGCTCCATGTCTCTATTGTCATTACTTAATTAATTTAAATATGTAATGAAATTAAATTTAATGAATGCCAAATCACTGTATCCAAAGTGATCTCCTGACTATCTTGATACAATATTGGGGCTCAGACACCATATGTATGGATTCATATTGTGCCTCATGTGGTGGAAAAACAAGCATTTGTTAAGTGAGGTTGGGAGTCTACCTTCCAGCTGGGAGGAAGTCAGCCATGAACAGAGGCCATGTGATTACATTGGGCTGGGTATGTAATTGGAGAAATTTGCTGTATTGCAGGTTTCATGTTAAATTACTCTGGGTAGTTTGTTCTTTTTTTGCTTCTGAGTCTTTAATTGAACAACTAATAAAGTATACACACTAGAGGGATACAATAAAGGACATGCCTCTGTTCTGAATCCATCTTAGTTTATGTAGAATGACAATTGAAAAAAGAAGAAGAAGAACAGTAAAATCAATAGTCAAAACAAAAATTAGTATGTATTGGGTGTTTGCTGTGTGTCAGGCAATATTGTGAATCGCTTGCCTGTATTTACTAATTAATTACTAATTAATTACCCTCAGCTTTATGTGCAAAAGCCATTCACAATAGAAAAATATGAGTAAACTTATGAGTAAAGAAATCTAACAGTAAGTCTGATTATCTTATTTATGCAGAGTAAGCTATCCTCCCCTAGCTCCATTCCATCAGTACACTGCACTTAAACCCTGTTGCTGAATGTTGGGAAATTAAGAGAATATCCTCACTTTTATATTACAAGCATTTTTTTTTTTGATGGGATTACTAACTTTTTTTGTAACTATCCTAAGTAGTTTACATTTGTTGGCCCATAATACATTTGAAAATTTTTCACACAGTGTCAACTGAAAATAAAACAACAACAACAACAGTTGTAACCATTATCATGAAGTATTAGACCTAAATTCAGAGGCTGATTTATCTTGAAGGTAAAGAAGTTAGCCTTAGGGTCTCTCCCTTGCACAGGCCCTTCAAATGCCATATTTTTGTTGTGTATCACACTTTTTTTCTTAAGGTAACCTCTTAAGACTGTGCATGTCAAGTTATCAAAATTGTAGGTTTTTCCCATGATAGGTTAAAATTATTTCCATCAGTGGCTAACTGTGGGGGAAGTGTTGATTACTTATGGGACTCAAACTTTATTTAAAATCAGAGATCTGGATTCCAAACTCCTGTTTTCCCCTTTGCAGACTGGCAGTCAGTGATTGATGTTGCACTATTCTTTGTGGAGAAAGTCTTTCCAAAACTAAGGTACTTTATAGAAAAGTAAACTAAATTTTATACATAAAATAATTGGGAGAAATAAAGATAAGAGATGTACTCATTTTACTTTTAAATTACTGATGTATTCAAGTTACATAAGGTATAATGTAGATCTCTGTATATTCCCTGTGTAACATCCCTAAAGTATGTTACCTTGACCTTCAAGTTCTACAATTCTTTCCTTTTCCTTTACTTTGTTGTTCTTGGTGTTTTTGTTTTCTTTTTTCAAATCTCTGTAGAATACTTGCTTTGTTTCATCCCATAAAGTTAGTTAAGGGGATTAATGGTTTAAAACTCAAAGTCCCCTTAATTTCTAAAAATTCAATAATATTATTGATATAGAAAAAGATTAAATTAATACCATGTTATTTAAATTATTCTCCCTGAATTTAGGCATAATTTTCCCATTTTGGAACTTAAGAAACCCCTGAATTCTACTTTAAAACCATACCAATACCTTTTTTTTTTTAAAGATTATTTATTTATTTATTTGACAGACAAAGATCACAAGTAGGCAGAGAGGCAGGCAGAGAGAAATAGAGAGAGAGAGAGGGAAGCAGGCTCTCTGCTGAGCAGAGAGCCCAATGCGGGGCTTGATCCTAGGACCCTGAGATCATAACCTGAGCTGAAGGCAGAGTCTTTAACCCACTGAGCCACCCAGGCGCCCCATACCAATACCTTTTAATATTTTTTCCATTTTATTTTATTTTATTTTATTTTATTTCGTTTCAGTGTCCCAGAATTCATTGCTTATGCACCACACCCAATGCTCCATGCAATACATGCCCTCCATAATACCCACCACCAGGCTCACCCAACCTCCCACTCCCATCCCCTCCAAAACCCTCAGTTTGTTTCTCAGAGTCCACAGTATCTCATGGTTTGTCTCCCCCTCCAATTTCCCCCAACTTACATCTTAAATTTGTTTATTTTTCAGAGAAAGAGAGCACAGGCAGGGAGAATGACAGGCCAAGGGAGAAGCAGGCTACCTGCTGAGCAAGGATCCTGAGGACTGACTTAATCACCAAAACCCTGTGGTCATGACCTGAGCCCAAAGCAGACAGTTAAGCAAGTGAGCCATCCAGGCATCTGCATACCAAGATGTTTATGATTGTTGTACAAAGGCAATGAACTACATAACTAGACCATTTGCAATGTCATGTAATTCCTCAGAAATTGTTAGCTTTTTTGTACACACAAAAGAAAACTATACATCAATTAGTTATTAATTATGCCGAATCCAAATCCATATACATATTTTAAAGATAAAATACAGTTAAGTAATACTTTTTTAAGTATTTGGTGATGTGATTGTTTCTCACTTTGATGAATATATGAGAGAATTGGCCAGAATTCTAGGTTATTTTTTTTCCCTTTTGGAACACTGACAGCAGTTCTAATGAAGCATAATGTGCAGTGTATAATATTGCTTAATTGTGGACTAGAGACCAAGTTTTCCCAAAAGGGCTGTTGAAACCAAAATATGAATTTCCACCAAGAGAGATTAAAAATCTTACAAGAAGGGAAGAAAATGACTGTACATTTAAATTATATTTTCTACTGAGTTTGTTATGCTAAATGCTTAAAGACATATTTCCTAAGGAAAACATGAAAGTCACTAAGACCTACAGAATTTTAGTATATTAACAGCTCTTAAAAAGTGTTTCAAATTAGAGATTTGAATACTTTTTGATTACTCTTAGAATTTGTTGTTTTTGCTGCTCTACAGGTGTATCATGTTAAGTAGTTTGATTATTCAAAATATATGTAACTATTCATATATATGACCAACAAATACTATTATTTTATTGTAAAAATTATTAAATAATTAAAATTTTAATTAAGATTTTTAAAAGTATTAAAGAATAAATTGTTGTAACTGTAATCATTACCACTATATGGGTGTTAGGATTTCTTTCTATATATACTAATGCAGATACGTCTTCAATTCTTCTTTTTAATGTTTTAAGAAAAAACAATTCCAGAAGAATGAGACACAGCTCAATATAAGAGGTTATATGCCTCAAAGGAAATGCCTTTTACATTAATAATTTTATAAAATTAAAGAAAATTTGTATCTGCTCATCTTGAAAAAGATACAGTGTTTCAAGGAAATATCATCATCATTTTTAGTCTCTAAGACTTGGTTTAGTGGAGGGAAAGGACTATTTACAGTAAGTAACTATCTATCAGTTAACAATCAGCTATCAAATAGATGTGTAATCTGCTGAGTCCTCTGAAGGACATGAAAAGAAATTACAATGCCTTGATGAGTTTCCTACAACTTATATTGAAAAGGAAAATATGCAGTTAGTCTTAGACATACTATTTTAAAAAATGAAATAAGTCAAGCAGAGAGAGTCAGTTATCATATGGTTTCACTGACTTGTGGAGCATAACAAATAGCCTGGAGGACAAGGGGAGTTAGAGAGGAGAAGGGAGTTGAGGGAAATTGGAAGGGGAGGTAAACCATGAGAGACTATGGACTCTGAAAAACAATCTGAGTGTTTTGAAGGGGCGGGGGGTGGGAGGTTGGGGGAACCAGGTGGTGGGTATTGGAGAGGGCACGGATTGCATGGAGCACTGGGTGTGGTGCAAAAAACAATGAATACTGTTACGCTGAAAATAAATTTTAAAAAATTAAAAAATTTAAAAAATAAATGATTAATTTTAAAAAATGCATTTCATTTGATGATTATGTAGTGTGAATTTTATGCATCTGACATGTGCATATTCTCAATCAACATAGTCGACTATGTTATCAACATATCACTTAAGTGACTTATGTGAAAATAATATAGAGTTAGTATTTGAGATTTGTTTGGTCTTATATTGAATATGAATCATCCCAGCTTTAAAGAACAAAGGGGATGAAGACCATCTTGTCACAGTGAGATACAGCCAGAGTTTGGTAGCCATGTGCAAGAGAGCATGACCCTAGAGAATCCTTGTATTCTTGATGGGACTACTGAACATTTTTGTTTCTTTCTTCGCTAAACCATGTTTTGCATTATGTAAAGGACAAATTTATATCCAACAATATTTTTTAAATAATGAAAATATTTAAAACAGATAAAGTATTTCAGGAAATTTAAAAAAAATACATGGTGAGAATTTTATGCAGTTTGATTAAAGGGAAATATATTGTAAGTCATATAGTTCCATACAAGTCCTGGTTATTATTAATAATTTCATTTGATATTTATTTACCTTATTACTGAATGAAAATATGAAGGAGCTGACACATTTTCTGTATGTATGACTTCCATTTCTTTAGTTTCTATCTCCTGACATCAGTTGCCTAATACCTTTACCTTAAATAAAATTTACACCAAAAATTTTGGTGTAATTCAAGGAAAATGTGGAAAGAAACAGTGCAAACATATGTGTGGACTATAAGAATAATGAGGTCTTATTATGATGAAAATAACTATATATAATTGCTTATTTGATAAAGATTTTTTAGGTAGAAATTGTTGACTTTCAGTTTGTGGATCTAATAACATACAACATGTTCTGAAACCAAGCATGGTAAATATAAACTTTAATATTGCTTCTTTTCTCTTGATAAACCAGTTTGGTTTTAAAACAAACTTTAAGATGATGTTATTTTAGTTTCTTTCCTTCAACTTGAAATTCCAAGACATTACTTAGTGCACCAGAGCTACGTGATAATTAGAGTTGTTTTAAGATTGGGAGTCATAATTTTAAAATTACATTGGTGAACATATCATAAAAGTTGTCAGTCCTTAATATATTTATTTTATATTAATGTGAATGGAACTCACATTTAGAATTTTATCTCTAACTAGAAATGATTTTGGATGTTGGAGGAGGTGTCTAGGTGTTAGAGAATTTCTTTTTGGGGGGAAAGAAGATGCATATCTTTTAGGTGCTTCTCACCTTAACATGAACTTTCATACTTCTTCCTCATCTATCAAGTGATTTTTATATTTATAATACATTAATGTGGCATAGCCTAAAATTAATTTCCTGAACTTTATGAAAATATTTTTATAACATTCAATGCTTTTATTTTTTTAAAAGCTTTTATTTATTTATTTGTCAGAGACAGAAAGGCAGAGAGAGCACAAGAATGGGAAGCAACAGACACAGGGAGAAACAGGCTCCCCACAGAACAATGAGCCCAATGTGGACTCCATCCCAGGACCCTGGGATCATGACCTGAGCCAAAGGCAGCTGTTTAACTGACTGAGCTACCCAGGTGTCCCATTCAGTGTTTTTAATACTTACTAGAGTATTACCTTTTAGAATCAGAGGTGGGGAAAAATGATTAGATAACTTTGTTTATGCTTAAAAAGACCTAAGAATTCTGTATTTAAAGGGAAAAAAAGAGGATAAAACATGTATTTTCAAACAGAAATTTAGGGTGCTTTTAATACTGCCACAAATTCATTGGGTAATGGAGTGTGAGTAATACATTTAATGATCAATAAATATAGAGATGATGGAAATTGAATACACATACATTTTCTAACAGTTGTCTTATACGTAAAGAGATTGGTTAAGTTCTGATTATCCAGTGTTTATTCTTTGAAAGTTACGGGAATATGATAAGTTGTTTTCCACTCATTTTGCAAAGAAAATGAAAGTAGTGTTAAGTCTGTATATTTTACCTGGCTATGGAAATGGTGTGGAGCCAATTCAAGGCACTTAATAGTCATCATTTTCTTTTCTCTTGAAGTGCAGTCATTGACCTTTCATGGAATATTCAGATAATATGTGCTGTGATATTTGAAATTAAACTATGAAGACAGGAAATCAAAGCATCAAAATGGATTTTATACTCTCTGGTCTTTTCCAGTTTGGTCAAAAGGATACTTTCCTCTTTGTTGCCATTGTAATTCTTTTTGCAGTGGCTCTGATAGGGAATATCATACTGATTTTTCTCATTCAACTGGACACCAGACTCCACACTCCAATGTACTTTCTACTCAGTCAACTCTCCTTCATGGATATAATGAACATTTCCACCACAGTGCCCAAGATGACCAGAAACTTCCTGTCAAATAGTAAGACCATTACTTTTTTAGGCTGTGTGATTCAAACATTTGTGTTCATAGTCCTTGGTGGGACTGAAGCCCTTCTTCTTGGTTTCATGTCTTATGATCGATATGTAGCCATCTGTCACCCTTTACATTATCCCATACTCATGAACAAGAAGATCTGTTGGTTCATGGTCACATGTGCATGGACCAGCTGTTCTATCAATGCTTTAGTACAGATATTGTATGTATTTCATCTTCCATTTTGTAGATCACGGTTCATCAACCACTTTTTCTGTGAACTTCCATCTCTATTATAACTGGTGTGTCAGGATACATCCCAGTATGAGCATACAGTCCTCCTGAGTGGGCTTATTATTCTGCTGCTACCATTCATGGCTATTCTAGCTTCCTATGCCCATGTCCTTACTGTGGTGTTCCAGATGATCTTGGGTAAAGGACAGACAAAAGCTATCTCTACTTGCTCCTCTCACTTGATAGTGGCAAGCTTATTCTATGTGACTGCTCTCTCCACCTATACAAGGCCACACTCCTTGCATTCCCAAGGACAGGATAAGGCAGTGGCAGTGTTTTACACCATCATCACACCCCTTCTGAACCTATTTATCTACAGCCTGAGGAATAAAGAGGTTATTGGGGCCATGAGAAGACTGTTGGTATAATGGATATTTGTACAGGAAATAGTCACTTTGGGAACCCCTTATTGATTGAGACTGAACAACACAGATCACTTTGTTTGGGATACTGTTTTGGAATATGTAAGCTCCCAGAAATATTTATGAAATTGATAAATTGATGATAAATATCTTGAATCCTGTTTGTTTCAGAATAGCTTAAAGTTATATATTTTTAGAAATTTTATGTTAGTCACTATACAGTACCTCATACTTTTTGATGTAGTGTTCCATAATTCATTGTCTGCTTACAACACCCAGTGCTCCACATTTTTTAAATTGGATCAATTTCCAATCTGTAAGCTGGAAAAATTGTGTTATTATCAACATTATTTAGCTTCTAAAGTAATATATCTCACCCCGTCTACTCAGTGCTTGCATGTCACAACAAATATATTGTAATATCCTCCTTAACATCTGAAACACAATGAAAAGGAGATATAATCTATTTCAACACATAATACTAAAAGGATCTATGTAAGTAGATGTAATGTAGAGCAGAGTACATAATTCAGTTATTCATGTGTTTATTCAACAACACAGTCCCATCCATGTTGATACAAAAGTTAAGCATTCATCCTTTCTAATAGCTGAGTAATATCCCATTGCATATATGGACCATATCTTCCTTATCCATTCATCTGTTGAAGGGCATCTTGACTCTTTCCACAGTTCGATGACTGTGGCCATTTCTGCTATGAACATTGGGGTACAGATGACCCTTTTTTTCATTACATCTGTATCTATGGGGTAAATACCCAGTAGTGCAATTGCAGGGTGATAGGGTAGCTCTGTTTTTAATTTCTTAAGGAATTTCCATACTGTTTTCCAATGTGGCTGCACCAACTTGCATTCCCACCAATAGTGTAAGAGGGGTCCCCTTTCTCCACATCCTTTCCAACACACGTTGTTTACTGTCTTGTTAATTTTGGTCACTTTAACTGGTGTAAGGTGGTATCTCAATGTGGTTTTGATTTTAATCTCCCTGATGGTTAGATATGATGAACATTTTTTCATATGTCTGTTAGCCATTTGTATGTCTTCTTTGGAGAAGTGTCTGTTCATGTCTTCTGCCCATTTTTTGACACAATTATTTGTTTTGTGAGTGTTGAGTTTGAGGAGTTCTTTATAGAACTTGGACATCATCCCTTTTTCTGTAGTGTCATTTGCGAATATCTTTTCCCATTCTGTGCATTGCCTCTTCATTTTTTTTTTTTTTTTACTGTTTCCATTGCTGTACAGAAGCTTTTGATCTTGATGAAGTCCCAAAAGTTCATTTTTCACTTTTGTTTCTTTTACCTTTGGAGACATGTCTTGAAAGAAGTTGCTATGGCTGTTGTTGAAAAGGTTACTGCGCATTCTCTCCTCTAGGATTTTGATAGATTCCTGCCTCATGTTGAGGTCTTTCATCCATTTCGAGTTTATCTTCTTGTATGGTGTGAGAGAATGGTGAAGTTTCATTCTTCTACACATAGCTGTCCAATTTTCCCAGCACCATTTATGGAAGAGACTCTCTTTTTTCCACTGGATATTTTTTCCTATTTGTTGAATATTATTTGACCATAGAGTTGAGGGTCCATATCTGGGTTCTGTACTCTGTTCCACTGGTCTATGTTTCTACTTTTATGCCAGTACCATGGCTTTCCCCAACCTAGCTATTGCCTGGATAATTGTTAGCCTGAATTCCCTTTCCAACATACTGTCTATGTCCATATCCAATAGCTCTGATGGAAAGGGCCTAGTCTCTGACTTTTTCTTCTGTTGGGCATTCCTCCTCCTAGTCATTTTGGTGAGAGATGGCTGAACAAATGCGTAGCTGAATGTATTGACTGTGGTACAGGCAAGGTGCACCCAGGAAGGCTTCTGAGCAATCAAGAGTCCTCACCAAAAAGAAAGAACAAAGAAGAAAAAAGAGAGAGAGAGAGAGAGAGAGAGAGAGAGACAGGAAAAAAAAAAGAAAGAAAGATAAAATAAAAGAGAAGGCCCAGCCCAAATGGGCCCCAAGGTAAGATTTATGCAGTATACAAACAAAAACAGACAAACAAAAAGATGGACAAAAGTAGATGGAGGAAGTAGGAGGAGGCGCCTTTTCTACCTGTACCCTAAAGTGAGCTGATTACCTACAAAAGAACTCCAATCACCCATGAAATCAGCCTGAGATCAGAATTATACACGTCTGGATCTCTACAGGGGCAGAAGACACCAGTGGGCAGGTAAAGCAGAGTGGGAACTTCGGAATGATATTGGAAGATAAACAAAAGGGGGAGGGAGCCACCAGAGGTGACCGGTTGGAAAGTAATACCCCTAATACGAGTGACAGTGCCCTGCGTCTGGGGACGAGCATTAACTTGGAGACTAGTTGAAAGCACTCCAAAAGAGCAAAAGATCACATGGGAGAAATTGTGGGAATCAGGGCAGCTAGGGACAGGGGCTTAAGTCCCCAGTCCCAGGACAGCCTCCCCTGGCATTGAGCCAGAGAGAATGCGGTGGAGAAACCAGGTCTTGGTCCCTGAGCAGCCAGCGCGCCCGAGATTGCGTGGGCTCTGGCCCCTGTGAGGGGATGGGAGCCATGCCGGATGGCAGAATGCGGGAACCCTGCTACAGAGCCTGAGATGCGCGCACCCCTCATCCTCCCCTGAGAGAGTACAAAGGCCCAGCCTGCCGTCTTTGACACTCGCCATTGTTTCACAGCCTAAGACGCACGCCCCAGACTCTCCCCTGAGAGAGGTGCGCGAAGGCCCAGCCTGCTGCCTTCGGACCTGCGCCCCGTTCTCAGAGCCTGAGATGCGCTCCAGACCCACAGCCTCCCCTGAAAGAGGTGCGCCCAAGCCGGGTGCTCTTAGACCCAGAAAGACCAGGCACTCCCAGTCCGGACCAGCGGGAAAATCTCAGTGTGTGATCACTGCTTGGAACCTCTCTGGCGGTCTGGAGTTGCCCAAACAACTGCAGCAGAAGATCTTGTGTCCCCAGGGACCTTGACTGGGAACCTGCTCTGCCAGCAGCCAAGGGGGGATTTATATGTGCTCTGCAACACCCACAGAAGAACAGACTGAGGCTTCTCTCTGAAAGGGAGGTCAGGGTGCAGTTTGCTTTCCTCTAAACCTACAAAAACCATCAAAAGCGGTCAAGGCGAGAGAAAAAAAAAAAAGGTGAACAAACATAAAAACCTCCAGAGAACAAAAGCCTGAAAAAGCCGGTTTCCTCAGAGCCCACCCCATTGAGGGGGACTGGAGGACTTAATCAGGGAACATCATTGACTGAAAACACATGTGGCAGCCCCATCCCCCAGAAAACCAACCAGGAAAGAAGAAAAAAAAAAAAGACTACAAGAGAACCACCACCACTACTTCATAGGACAAATTTTATTTTTATTTTTCCCACTATTCTGGCTAATTTTTTTAATATAGATAATTTTTTAACCTATTTAACATCACACCGAGCTGTCCAGTACATCAAATTCCATAATAACCTTCTAACCTAAAGTTTTTGATACATACACTTGTGTTTTCCTTTTGCATATCTATTTTCTGATTTTTTTTAATTTTACCTTAGTTTAGTCTAGTTTATTCCTTTTTTATTTTTATTTTCTAATATTCATATAGAGTTAAACTTCAAAGTAATCCCCTTTCCCCAATCAATACTACCCCTATAGGTAAACCAATTTTTAATCCCCCTTTAGCCTAGAAAAGTTGAGTCCATTAACAAAAATATCAAGATACATCCAGGAAGAATCAAAATAACCTTCCTCACCCACACTGAGAATTTATAACCACTCTCCCATCTTTTTCTTCCACCAGTGTTTCTGTGTTTTTGTGTTTGTCATGATAATATATAAATCTTACACTTGGGGTTCTTTTTGACAAGGTTCTTCCTTTATTTGCATATATCTATATTTTTTCTTTTGTTATATACTTTTATCAGTCTTTTTGGTTGTCTGTTTTTATTTGTATACCTCATAATCTTACCTTGGGGCCCATTTGGGCTGAACCTTCTCTTTCATCTTCCCTTTCTTTCTTGTCTCTCTCTCTCTCTCTCTCTCTTTTTCTTTTTCCTTTCTTTTTTCTCTCATTTGGGTGGGGAATCCATATTGCTCAGAAGTGTTCCAGGGTGCACCCAGACGGCACCACGGTTGATACAACCAGCTACATCTGTTCAGTCATCTCTCACCAAAATGACTAGGAGGAGGAATGCCCAACAGAAGAAAAATACAGAGGATGGACCTTCTGCAACAGAGCTGAGGGCTATCAACATAGGCAATATGTTGGAAAGAGAATTCAGGCTAACAATTATCCAGGCAATAGCTAGGTTGGAGAAAGCCATGGATGACCAAACGGAATTGATTAGGGCTGAGGTGAAAGCGACCAGACAGGATGTTCACAATGTTAGGGCAGAGCTAAAAGCTACCAGGGCTGAGGTTCACATTACTCTCAATGAGTTCCAATCTAATCTAAATTCTCTCAAAGCTAGGGTAACTGAGATAGAAGATAGAATTAGTGATCTGGAGGACAAACAGATAGAGAGAAAGGATCAAGAGGAAGCCTGGAACAAACATCTTAGAAACCATGAAAACAGAATCAGGGAAATAAATGACGCCATGAAACATTCCAACGTCAGAATCATTGGAATCCCTGAAGGGGAGGAGAAAGAAAGAAATCTAGAAGATATAGTGGAACAAGTTCTTCATGAAATTTTTCCAAATCTCACGAATGGAACCAGCGTTCATGTACTAGAGGCCAAACTGTCTCCACCCAAGATTATAGATTCCAGAAAAACATCAAGGCACCTGATAGTCAAATTGAGGAATCATAATTGTAGATATAATCACTTGAAAGCCGCTAGGACAAAGAGGCTCTTTACTTACAGAGGAAAGCCCATCAGAATAACGTCAGACCTGTCCACAGAGACCTGGCAAGCCAGAAAGGGCCGGCAAGATATATTCAGGGCACTAAATGAGAGAACATGCAGCCAAGAATACTTTATTCAACAAGACTGACATTGAAAATGGATGGAGAGATAAAGAGTTTCCAAGACTGGCAAGGCTTAAAAGACTATGCAACCACCAAGCCAACACTGCAGGAAATATTAAGGGGGGTTCTATAAAAGAGGAAAAATCCTAAGAATAGCATTGAACAGAAATATAGAGACAATCTACAGAAAGAAAGACTTCAAAGGTAACACAATGTCAATAAAAACGTATCTATCAATAATCACTCTCAATGTGAATGGCCTAAATGTGCCCATAAAATGGCACAGGGTTACAGATTGGATAAAACGACAGGACTCATCCATATGTTGTCTACAAGAGACCCATTTTGAACCTAAAGATACACCCAGACTGAAAGTGAAGGGATGGTGAAGCATCTTTCATGCCAATGGGCCTCCAAAGAAGGCTGGGGTAGCGATTCTCATATCAGAAAATTAGATTTTAAACTAATGACTGTAGCCAGAGATACAGAAGGACACTACATCATTCTTAAAGGGACTATCCACCAAGATTATCTAACAATTGTAAATATCTATGCCCCCAATATGGGAGCAGCCAATTACATTAGAAAACTGTTAATCAAGATAAAGAGTCATATTGATATGAATACATTAATAGTAGGAGATCTTAACGTCCCTCTATCATAGATAGACAGATCATCGAAGCAGAAAATCAATAAAGAAACAAGAGCATACAATGACACATTGGACCAGATGGAGCTCATAGATATATACAGAACATTCCACCCTAAAACAACAGAATATTCATTCTTCTCAAGTGCACATGGAACCTTCTCAAGAATAGACCACATTCTGGGTCACAAATCAGGACTCAACCGATGCTAAAAGACCGAGATTATTCTCTGCATATTCTCATATCACAATGCTATGAAACTGGAGCTCAATCACAAGAAGTTCAGAAGGAACTCAAACACCTGGAAGCTAAAGACCAACTTGCTTAATAATGCTTGGATCAACCAGGAGGTCAAAGAAGAACTGAAACAATTCATGGAAACCAATGAGAATGAAGACACTTCGATCCAAAACCTATGGGATACAGCAAAGGCGGTCCTAAGGTGGAAATACATAACCATCCAAGACTACCTCAAAAAAAATTGAAAAATCCAGAATACACTGGCTGTCTCTACACCTTAAAGAACTGGAGAATCAACAACAAATCAAACCAACTTCACACATAAGAAGGGAAAAAAATCAAGATCAGAGCAGAGATCAATGAGGTAGAAACCAGAGATACAGTAGAACGTATCAATGAAACTAGAAGCCTGTTTTTTGAAAGAATCAATAAGATCGATAAACCATTGGAAACAATAATCCAAAGGAAAAGTGAGAAAGCTCAAATTCATAAAATTATGAAATAATAGGGAGAGATCACAACGAACACCAAGGAAAAAGAAACAATCATCAGAACTTATTATCAACAGTTATATTCCAATAAGCTAAGCAACCTAGATGAAATGGATGCATTCCTGGAAAGCTATAAACTCCCAAAATTGAACCAGGAAGAAATTGACAACCTAAATAGACTGATATCTAGTAACGAGATTGAAGCAGTGATCAAAAACCAGCTAAAAAACAAGAGCCCAGGACCTGACGGATTCCCTGGGGAATTCTACCTAACTTTCAAAAAAGAAATAACACCTATTCTCCTGAAGCTGTTTCAAAAAATTGAAGCAGAAGGAAAACTTCCAGACTCTTTCTATGAAGCCAGCATTACCCTGATCCCCAAACCAGGAAAAGACCCTACCAAAAAGGAGAATTTCAGACCAATATCACTGATGAATATGGATGCTAAGATTCTCAACAAGATCCTAACAAATAGGGTCCAACAGCACATTAAAAGGATTCTCCACCATGACCAGGTGGGATTCATTCATGGGCTACAAGGATGGTTCAACATTTGCAAATCAATCAATGTGATAGAACAAATTAATAAGAAAAGAGAGAAGAACCACATGGTCTTCTCAATTGATGCAGAAAAAGCATTTGACAAAATCCAGCATCCGTTCCTGATTAAAACGCTTCAAAGTATAGGGATAGAGGGAATATTCCTGAACTTCATCAAATCTATCTATGAAAAACCCACAACAAATATCATCCTCTATGGGAAAAAGCTTGCAGCCTTCCCGTTGAGATCAGGAACACAACAAGGATGCCCACTCTCACCACTCTTGTTCAACATAATATTAGAAGTCTTAGCAACAGCAATCAGACAACAAAGAGAAATAAAATGTATCCAAATTGGCTAGGAAGAAGTCAAACTCTCTCTCTTCGCAGATGACATGATTCTTTATATGGAAAACCCAAAAGACTCCACCCCCAAACTACTAGAACTCATACAGCAATTCAGTAACGTGGCAGGATACAAAGTCAATGAACAGAAATCAGTGGCTTTCTTATAAGAAAAGAACTGTTGATTCTCCAGTTCTTTGTTCACTAACAATGAAAAGACAGAAAGGGAAATTAGAGAATCGATTCCATTTACTCTAGCACCAAGAACCATAAGATACATGGGAATAAACCTAACCAAAGAGGTAAAGGATCTGTACTCCAGGAACTACAGAACACTCATGAAAGAAATTGAAGAAGACACAAAAAGATGGAAGACCATTCCATGCTCTTGGATCGGAAGAATAAACATTGTTAAAATGTCTATACTGCCTGGAGCAATCTATACTTTTAATGCCATTCCAATCAAAATTCCACCAGTATTCTTCAAAGAGCTGGAGCAAATAATCCAAAAATTTGTATGGAACAAGAAGAGACCCCGAATCACTAAGGAAATGTTGAAAAACAAAAATAAAACTGGGGGCATCACGTTACCTGATTTCAAGCTTTTCTACAAAGCTGTGATCACCAAGACAGCATGGTACTGGCATAAAAGCAGACACATAGACCAGTGGAACAGAGTAGAGAGCTCAGATATGGACCCTCAACAGTATGGTCAGTAAATCTTCAATAAAACAGTAAAAAATATACAGTGGAAAAAAGACAGTCTCTTCAATAAATGGTGCTGGGAAAACTGGACAGATATATGTAGAAGAATGAAACTCGACCATTCTCTTACACCGTACACAAAGATAAACTCAAAATGGATAAAAGACCTCAACGTGAGACAGGAATCCATCAGAATCCTAGAGGAGAACATAGGAAGTAATCTCTTCGATATCAGCCACAGCAACTTCTTTCAAGGTATGTCTCCAAAGGCAAAGGAAACAAAAGCCAAATAAAACTTTGGGGACTTCATCAAAATCAAAAGCTTCTGCACAGCAAAGGAAACAGTCAACAAAACAAAGAGGCAACCCACGGAATGGGAGAAGATATTTGCAAATGACAATACAGAAAAAGGTTGATATACAGGATCTATAAAGAGCTCCTCAAACTCAACACACACAAAACAGATAATCATATCAAAAAATGCGCAGAAGATATGAACAGACACTTCTCCAATGAAGACATACAAATGGCTATCAGACACATGAAAAAATGTTCATCATCACTAACCATCAGGGAGATTCAAATTAAAACCACATTGAGATTTCACCTTACACCACTTAGAATGGCCAAAATTAGCAAGACAGGAAACAACATGTGTTGGAGGGGATGTGGAGAAAGGGGAACCCTCTTACACTGTTGGTGGGAATGCAAGTTGGTGCAGCCTCTTTGGAAAACAGTGTGGAGATTCCTCAAGAAATTAAAAATAGAGCTTCCCTATGACCCTGCCATTGCACTACTGGGTATTTACCCCAAAGATACAGATGTAGTGAAAAGAAGGGCCATCTGTACCCCAATGTTTATAGCAGCAATGGCCACGGTCGCCAAAATGTGGAAAGAACCAAGATCCCCTTCAATGGACGAATGAATAAGGAAGATGTGGTCCATATACACTATGGAGTATTATGCCTCCATCAGAAAGGATGAATACCCAACTTTTGTAGCAACATGGATGGGACTGGAAGAGATTATGCTGAGTGAAATAAGTCAAACAGAGAGAGTCAATTATCATATGGTTTCACTTATTTGTGGAGCATAACAAATAGCATGGAGGAAATGGGGAGTTAGGGGAAGGCAGTTGGGGGAAATTGGAAGGGGAGGTGAACAATGAGAGACTATGGACTCTGAAAAACAATCTGAAGGGTTTGAAGAGTTGGGGGGGTGGGAGGTTGGGGGAACCAGATGGTGGGTATTAGAGAGGGCACGGATTGCACGGAGCACTGGGTGTGGTGCAAAAACAATGAATACTATTATGCTGAAAATAAATTTAAAAATAAAAATAATAAAAATATAAAAAAAATTTAAAAAAGGGGATATTTGGAAAGAACCCAAATAGATGAAGAATAAACAGCATCCTTCTAAAGAATGAATGGGTCACCCAGGAAATTAAAGAAGAATTGAAAAAATTCATGGAAACAAATGATAATGTAAACACAACGGTACAAAATCTGTGGGACACAGCAAAGGCATTCCTGAGAGGAAAATATATAGCAGTACAAGCCTTTCTCAAGAAACAAGAAAGGTCTCAGGTACACAACCTAACCCTATACCAAAAGGAGCTGGAGAAAGAACAAGAAAGAAACCCTAAACCCAGCAGGAGAAGAGAGATCATAAAGATCAGAGCAGAAATCAATGAAATAGAAACCAAAAAAAACAATAGAACAAATCAACAAAACTAGGAGCTGCTTCTTTGAAAGAATTAATAAGATTGATAAACCCCTGGCCAGACTTATCAAAAAGAAAAGAGAAAGGACCCAAATAAATAAAATCATGAATGAAAGAGGAGAGATCACCACTAACACCAAAGAAATACAGACAATTATAAGAACATACTATGAACAACTCTACGCCAACAAATTTGATAATCTGGAAGAAATGGATGCATTCCTAGAGACATATAAACTACCACAACTGTACCAGGAAGAAATAGAAAGCCTGAACAGACCCATAACCAGTAAGGAGATTGAAACAGTCATCAAAAATCTCCAAACAAACAAAAGCGCAGGGCCAGACGGCTTCCCGGGGGAATTCTACCAAACATTTAAAGAAGAACTAATTCCTTTTCTCCTGAAACTGTTCCAAAAAATAGAAATGGAAGGAAAACTGCCAAACTCATTTAATGAGACCAGCATCACCTTGATCCCAAAACCAGACAAGGATCCCATCATAAAAGAGAACTACAGACCAATATCCTTGATGAACACAGATGCAAAAATTCTCACCAAAATACTAGCCAATAGGATTCAACAGTACATTAAAAGGATTATTCACCATGACCAAGTGGCATTTATTCCAGGGCTGCAAGGTTGGTTCAACATCCGCAAATCAATCAATGTACAACACATTAATAAAAGAAAGAGCAAGAACCATATGATACTCTCAATAGATGCTGAAAAAGCATTTGACAAAGTACAGCATCCCTTCCTGATCAAAACTCTTCAAAGTGTAGGGATAGAGGGCACATACCTCAATATTATCAAAGCCATCTATGAAAAACTCACCGCAAATATCATTCTCAACAGAGAAAAACTGAAAGCTTTTCCGCTAAGGTCAGGAACACCGCAGGGATGTCCATTATCACCACTGCTATTCAACTTAGTACTAGAAGTCCTAGCCTCAGCAATCAGACAACAAAAGGAAATTAAAGGCATCCAAATCAGCAAAGAAGAAGTCAAACTATCACTCTTCACAGATGATATGATACTATATGTGGAAAACCAAAAAGACTCCACTCCAAAACTGCTAGAACTTGTGCAGGAATTCAGTAAAGTGTCAGGATATAAAATCAATGCACAGAAATCAGTTGCATTTCTCTACACCAACAACAAGACAGAAGAAAGAGAAATTAAGGAGTCAATCCCATTTACAAATGCACCCAAAACTCTAAGATACCTAGGAATAAACCTAACCAAAGAGGCTAAGAATCCATACTCAGAAAACTATAAAGTACTCATGAAAGAAGTTAAAGAAGACACAAAGAAATGGAAAAATGTTCCATGTCCTGGATTGGAAGAATAAATATTGTGAAAATGTCTATGCTACCTAAAGCAATCTACACATTTAATGCAATTTCTATCAAAGTACCATCCATTTTTTTCAGAGAAATGGAACAAATAATCCTAAAATTTATATGGAACCAGAAAAGACCTCGAATAGCCAAAGCAATATTGAAAAAGAAAGCCAAAGTTGGTTGCATCACAATCTCGGACTTCAAGCTCTATTACAAAGCTGTCATCATCAAGACAGCATGGTACTGGCACAAAAACAGACACATAGATCAATGGAACGGATTAGAGAACCCAGAAATAGACCCTCAACTCTATGGTCAACTAATCTTCGACAAAGCAGGCAAGAATGTCCAATGGTAAAAAGACAGCCTCTTCAATAAATGGTGTTGGGAAAATTGGACAACCATATGCAGAAAATGAAATGGGATCATTTCCTTGCACCACACACGAAAATAGACTCAAAATGGATGAAGGACCTCAATGTGAGAAAGGAATCCATCAAAATCCTTGAGGAGAACACAGGCAGCAACCTCTTCGACCTCAGCCGCAGCAACTTCTTCCTAGGAACATCGCCAAAGGCAAGGGAAGGAAGGGCAAAAATGAACTATTGGGATTTTATCAAGGTCAAAAGCTTTTTCACAGCAAAGGAAACAGTTAACAAAACCAAAAGACAACTGACAGAATGGGAGAAGATATTTGCAAACGACATATCAGATAAAGGGCTAGTGTCCAAAATCTATAAAGAACTTAGCAAACTCAACACCCAAAGAACAAATAATCCAATCAAGAAATGGGCAGAGGACATGAACAGACATTTCTGCAAAGAAGACATCCAGATGGCCAACAGACACATGAAAAAGTGCTCCACATCACTCGGCATCAGGGAAATACAAATCAAAACCACAATGAGATACCACCTCACACCAGTCAGAATGGCTAAAATTAACAAGTCAGGAAATGACAGATGCTGTCGAGGATGTGGAGAAAGGGGAACCCTCCTACACTGTTGGTGGGAATGCAAGCTGGTGCAACCACTCTGGAAAACAGCATGGAGGTTCCTCAAAATGTTGAAAATAGAACTACCCTATGACCCAGCAATTGCACTGCTGGGTATTTACCCTAAAGATACAAACGTAGTGATCCGAAGGGGCACGTGCACCCGAATGTTTATAGCAGCAATGTCTACAATAGCCAAAGTATGGAAAGAACCTAGATGTCCATCAACAGACGAATGGATAAAGAAGATGTGGTATATATACACAATGGAATACTATGCAGCCATCAAAAGAAATGAAATCTTGCCATTTGCGACGACGTGGATGGAACTAGAGGGTATCATGCTTAGCGAAATAAGTCAATCGGAGAAAGACAACTATCATATGATCTCCCTGATATGAGGGAGAGGAGATGCAACATGGTGGGTTAAGGGGGTAGGAGAAGAGTAAATGAAACAAGATGGGATTGGGAGGGAGACAAACCATAAATGACTCTTAATCTCACAAAGCAAACTGAGGGTTGATGGGGGGAGGGGGATTGGGAGAGGGGGAGTGGGGTTATGGACATTGGGGAGGGTATGTGCTATGGTGAGTGCTGTGAAGTGTGTAAACCTGGCGATTCACAGACCTGTACCCCTGGGGATAAAAATATATGTTTATAAAAAATAAAATAAAAATAAAAAAATAAAATAAAATAGTAAATCTTTAAAAAAATTAGATGTGGTATATATATACAATAGAATACTATGCAGCCATCAAAAGAAATGAAATCTTGCCATTTGCGACAATGTGGATGGAACTAGAGGGTATTATGCTTAGCGAAATAAGTCAATAAGAGAAAGACAACTATCATATAATCTCCCTGATATGAGGAAGTGGAGTTGCAACGTGGGGGTTTGGGGGGTCAGAAAAAAAAAATGAAAAAGGTGGGATCAGGAGGGAGACAAACCATAAAACACTCAATCTCACAAAACAGGCTGAGGGTTGCTGGGGGTCAGGGGTGTCGGTAGAGGGTGGTGGGGTTATGGACATTGGGGAATGTATGTGTTATGGTGAGTGGTGTGAAATGTGTAAACCTAGCGATTCACAGACCTGTACCCCTGGGGATAAAAATACATTATATGTTTATTAAAAAAATTAAAAATTAAAAAACATAAAACACAATGAAATGCCACTTACACAAGTTAGACGCAATAGTTAAGAAAAAGGGAAACAACGAAACAACAAATGTGAGGATGTAGAGAAAGAAGAACCCCAACACTCTTGGTGGTGATGCAAGTTCTTACAGGCACCCTGGAAAACAATATGGAAGTTCCTCAAGACATTGAAAATGGAGCTACCCTAAGACCAAGTAATTACACTGCTATATAGTTACCACAAAGATACAGATGCAGTGAAAAGAAGAGGCACATGCACCCCAGTGTTCATAGAGGCAATGCCCATAATAGCTAAACTGTGGAAGGAGCCAAGATGACCTTCAAAAGATGAATGGATTAAGAGGATATAGTTCACATATACAATGGAAATTACAGAATCATCTGACAGAACCGGAGGGGATTGTGTTAAATGAAATAAGTCAAACAGAGAAAAATAATTTTCATATGGTTTCACTCATATGTGGAACGTGAGGAAATATTGTGGAGGACCATAAGGGAAAGGAGGAAAACTAAAAGGGCAGAAATCAGAAACAGAGTTAAACCATGAGAGACTATGGACTCTGGGAAACAAACTGAGGGTTACAGAATGGAGGGATGGGGTGGTAACCAGGTCATGAGTATTAAGAAAGACATGTCTTGTGGTGATCCTTGGATTTTATACACAACTAATGAATTGAACAGTATAACAAAAACTTGTGATATACTACATATTAGTTAACAGAACATAATAATAAAAAATAAAAAGTGAGAGTCAATGTTTTTAACTAAATGTTGCATGTCAAATAACTGGAAGAAATGAAAATAGGATATATGTACTCACTGTAGTAAGAACTCTCTAAAATACTTTATATTCAAACATGGCAAGGGGTAAATTACATAAGTGTATATTTTCTTTGAACTCTAAACTGTCTTACCCTGACTTTCTAGTTATTGTGATTCTCTTTTCCTTTTTTGAGTTTAAATTCAATTAGCCAACGTATAAAACATCAATGGTTTCAGAAATAGAGTTCAATAATTCATTGGTTGCATATAAGTCCCAGTGCTCATCACATTATGTGCCCTCCTTATAACCCATCACCCAGCTTCCCAAACCCCCACCCACTTCCACTCCAGCAACCTCAGGTTGTTTCCTATAGTTGAGAGTTTCTAATGGTTTGTTTCCCGCTCAGATTTTTTTCTCATTCAGTTTTCCCGCCCTTCCCCTATGATCTTCTGTGTTGTTTCTTATATTCATCATTATGAGTGAATCCATATGATAATTTTCTTTCTCTAATCCTCTTATTTCACTCAGTTTTCTACCTTCCATTTCCATCCACGTTGATGTAAATGATAAGATTTCATCCTTTCTGATCTGATGGCTGAGTAATATTCTTATATTCATATATGTGTGTGTGTGTGTGTGTGTGTGTGTGTGTGTGTGTGTGTGTATACATATATCCATTGTTCTTTTTCTTCTTTATTCATTTCTATGTCAATGGGCATCTGGCTCTTTCTGGAGTTGGGCTATGTTAGACATTGCTACCAAAAACAATGGAGTTCTCCCTTTGGAACACTGCATTTCTATATTTGGAATAAATACCTAGTAGTGTAATTGTTGGGTCATAGGATAGCTCTATTTTTAAAACCTTGAGGAACCTCCATACTGTATTCCAGAATGGTTTCACCAGCTTCTATTCCCACCAACAGTGAAAGAAGGTTCCCCTTTTCTGATATCCTCAGCCATGTAATGTAGTTCCCAGTCTTGTTAATTTTAGCCTTTCTGACTGGTATAAGATGGTATCTCATTGTGGTTTTTGTTTGTATTTTCCTGACTTCTAGTGATGTTGAGCCTTTTTTTATGTGTTTGTTGCCCATATGCATGTCTTCTTTGGAGAAGTGTGTGTTCATGTCTTCTGCCCATTTCATGTCTTCTGCACATTTCTTGACTGGACTATTTGTTTTTTTGGTGTTGAGATGGATAAGTTCTTTATAGATCTTGTATATAGGCCCTTTATCTGCCATGTCATTTGCAAATATTTTCTCCCATTCCGTGCCTTGCCCTTTAATTCTGTTGACTGTTTCCTTTATTGTCCAGAAGCATTTAATCTTGAAAACATCCTATAGTTCATTTTTGCTTTTGTTTCCCTTGCCTTTAGAAACATGTCTTGCAATAAGTTTCTTGGCTGAGGTCGAGCAAGTTGCTACCTGTGTTCTCTTCTAGGATTTTGACGGATTCCTGAATCATATTGAAGTCTTTCATCCATTTTGAGTTTATCTTTGTGTATGGTGAAAGAGAATGTTTTCCTGCATGTGGCTGTCCAGTTTTCCCAATGCCATTTGTGGAAGAGACTTTTTTTTCCCCAATGTGTACTCTTTTCTGTAGTAGAATGCTCTTTAGACTTCAAGTATTTGAGTTCCTTCCAAATCTCATCTTCTGATTGAGTTCCAGTTTCAAAGCATTGTGCTCTGAAAACATGCAGGGAACAATCCCAATATTTTGGTACTGGTTGAGACTTGATTTATGACCCAGTATGTGACCTTTTCTGGGGAATGTTCCATGTGCACTTGAGAAGAATGTGCATTCTGTTGCTTTTAGGATAGAATGTTCTGTATATATCTGTGAAGTCCATCTCACCCATTATTTCATTCTAAGTACTTGTTTCCTTGTTGATTTTCTGCTTAGATAATCTGCCCATTGCTGTCAGCAGGCTGTTAAAGTCTTTTGCTATTACTGTGTTATTATCAATGTTTTTCTTTAATTTGGTTATCAATTGACTGATATAACTGGCTGTTCCCAAGTTAGGAGTGTATTTAGAATTGTTATATCTTCCTGTTGGGTAGTTCCTTTAAGTATGGTACCATGTCCCACATCATTTCTTATTACAGGCTTTGTTTTAAAATCTAATTTTTCTGTTATAAGGATTGCTATCCCAGCTTTCTTTTGATGTCCATTAGTATGATAAATGGTTATCCACTCACTTTCAATCTGGAGGTGACTTTGGGTTTAAAATGAGACTCTGGTAGACAGTATATGGACAGGTTTTTTGTTGTTGTTGTTTGTTTTGTTTTGCTTTAATTTTAATCCAGTATTATACCCAATGTCTCTTGATTGGAGCATTTAGCCCATTTACATTTAGAGTAAATATTGAAATATATGAATTTAGTGCATTGTATTAAGTATAAATTCACTGAGTCTGTATATTATCACTGTTCCTTTCTGGTCTATGTTAATTTTGGGCTCTGTCTTCACTTAAAGGAACTCCTTTTATATTTCTTGCAGGGCGGGTTTATTGATCATTCTTTAGTTAGTTAGTTTCTGTTTTTCCTGAAAGCTCTTTAGATCTCTCCTTCTTTTCTGTAAGTTATCCTTGCTGGGTAAAGTATTGTTGTTTGCATGTTTTTCTCATTTAGCACCCTGAATATGTCATGCCAGTCCTCTCTGACTGGGTATCTGTGGTTAGATAGATACTCTATCTATCTGCCATGCCTAATGTTCTTACCCCTATAGATTAAGGGCCTCTTTCCCAAGCTCCTTTCAGGATTTTCTTTTTGTCTCTGAAATTTGCAAACTTTGCTATTATAAGGCAGGATGTTTATCTATTTTTATTGATTTGAAGGGGGGTTCTATTGTGCCTCCTGGAGTTGAATGCCTGTTTCCTTCCCCAGATTAAGGAAGTTCCCAGCTATTATTTGTTCAAATGTATCATCTGCTCCTCTCTCTTTCCTCTTCCTCCAGGAACCCACTTATTATATATTGATTTTCTTTATGATGTTGCTGATCTTTCAAATCCTCCCCTTATGAACCAGTATTTGTTTCTCTCAGTTCCTTTGTTCCCCCTCATTTTATCTTCTATATCACTAAATCTCATTTCTGTTTCATTTATCCTAGCAGGAAATTCCTCCATTGTTATTGAATATCAGGAATACCCTCTTTTAGTTTTACCTGAGTAGGTCTTAGTTCTTTTATTTCTCCATTAAAGGATTCTTTAGAGATTCCTATGCTTTTTTCAAGTCCAGCTAGTATCTTTATAATCATTATTCTGAATTCTACCTTGGAATTTTAGTAATAGCCATAATTATTAAGTCCCTGGCAATTATCACTGCCTTTTGTTCTTTTTTCTGGGATCTTTTCCATCCTTTTATTTTGTTCAGAGAAGAATAGAAGAATAAGAAAGCAAAATACAAGAATAACAACCACGACTCCACTGAAATATACACTACACAAATCAGAAGAGATCAGGAACCAAAAAAAGAAAAATAAAAGGAAAAAAGGGAGAATATAATCAAACAGGTGGACAGAAGATACGATCCCCCAGCTCCTGAGTGTATTTTGTTCCATTTGTTAGAAGTCACTAGATCTCAAAATTATTAAGAAAGAAAATCCTAGGGGCACCTGGGTGGCTCACTTGTTGAGCATCTGCCTTCAGCTCAGGTCATGATCCCGGGGTCCTGAGATCAAGCCCCTCATCCGGCTCTCTGCTCAGTGGGAAGCCTGCTTCTTCCTCTCCCACTCCCCCTGCTTGTGTTTCCCTCTCTTGCTCACTGTATCTCTCTCTGTCAAATAATAAATAAAATATTTTTTAAAAAAAAATCCTACATATATTTGGATATAGATAGAGACATGCAAAAATAAAATTGAATACAATAAAAGGATGCCAAATATAAAAAATATATTTATAAAATGTAAATGTAAAAATGAAAATTAAAAAATTACTTTTAAAAAAGTCAATAAAATTAGAAATTATTTGAAAAGGGGAAAAATAAAAGAGGATAAAAAGGAAAAGGATATTTTAAATTGAAAGGCTAAAGAATCACTACAAGAAACCCCAAATTCTATATACTATTTTCCCCTAGCATAGGAGTTTCTCAATTCTGAGTGGTCTATAAACTTGGTATTCACCTGACGATCCTTTTGGTCTTCTGGAGTTAGGACTGTTGCACTGATTTTCAGGGGTCTTTTCTGGAGTCAGACCTGTTTCACTGATTCTCAGGTGCCTTTCCTAGCTGGAGTTGCACTGTCCTTGCCAGGGGACCAGGCTTAGTGTAAGTGGCTCTGTGTTGCTCCAAGTGCCTTTTGTTCCCTGAAGGCATTCACCATTGCTTTAGAAGATGATAATACAAATGGTGGCTCCTTCATCTCCAGCCCTGGAGCTGAAGGATCACACCCCCAGTCTTTGTGTGTCCTCAGGGGAAAGCAGTCAGTTACTTTTGTCTCCCTTGTTTCTGTCCTCATTCTTTGTTCACTCAGCCTGTGACCAAGCATTTTATCTGAAACACATAACCCCAATTTGAGCCTCCAAACTCTGCAGATCCTTGAGGCACACATCTGTGCCTCCTTCCTGGGGAATGAAGAGGTTCTCACTGTGATTCTGCCACTTGCTGGGCTCCTGCTTGGAGAGTAGTTGACCAATCCTGCACTGGTTCATGGTTTATGGCATCACTGAGCTGAAAGCCCACTCCTGGCTTTGCTAATTGTAACCAGGTTCCCCACTCCAATGCCTGGGAACTCTGCCACACTCAGAAACTCCATTCTTTCTTTGACCCAAAGGGATCCAGAGATCACACAGTTCTCCCTAGGATTCTGCCCCACATTGGCACCTAAGAACCTTTCCAGCTGGGACATCCCTTACCAGAGCAGATTTCTAAAAGTTCCAATTTTGCACTCTCCAACGATATCACTTTCCAGTAGTCAGCTTATGGAGGCTTGCTCCCCCCCAATTTTATCTTCCAATATATCCCCTCATACTCACTTTTTGGCATCTCCCACATTTCTGCAAAAAGTGGTTGCTTTTCTATTTCTAGAATTGCAGCAATTCTTTTCTTAGATCTCAGGTTGTATTCGCTGATGTTCAGAATGGTTTGATAACTATCAGGCTGAATTCTGGGGACCATATGAAATGCAGGGATCCTTACTCTTCTGCCACTTTCCCATTATTCTCTTTTCTATTAGTTTTTCTTGTGTGTCTCAAATCTGAGCACAGGTGTTGCCATATATTATCCCATAAAATTAGTTAAGGAGATTGACTAGTTAAAATCCAACCTCATTTTAATTTCTGACAATTAACTATTATTGGCATAGAAAAAATATTAAGTGACTATCTTGCTATTATTTAAATTTCTGTCTCTCAACATGGGCACAACTTGCACATTAAGAACTTTAAAAAACCTAATCCTAATTCCATAAGCAAGCCTATATTCTTAAGATTTCTATATCCAAAAAAAAAAAAAAAGCACTAGTTAACAGGTAATATTTCTTATGTCATGTAAATCCTTAGAAATTCTTACCTATTTTTACACACAAAAAATCCAACTGTATATCAGTTGGTTATTAATAATGCAGAATTTGGGTCACCTGGGTGGCTCAGTTGGCTAAGCATCTGCCTTCGGCTCAGGTCATGATCCTTGGGTCCTGGGATATAGCCCCACATTGGGCTCCCTGCTCTGTGGGGAGTATGCTTCTCCTACTCCCTCTGTCTCTCCCCACCTGCTAATGCTTTTTCTCTCTCTCAGTTGCTTCCTCTCTGAAATAAATAAATAAAATCTTTCCTTAAAAATAATGCAGAGTTCGGGGCACCTGGGTGGCTCAGTGTGTTAAGGCCTCTGCTTTCGGCTCAGGTCATGATCCTGGGGTCCTGGGATCTAGCCCTGCCTCGGGCTTTCTGCTCTGTGGGGAGCCTGCTTCCTCCTCTCTCTCTGCCTGCCTCTCTGCCTACTTGTGATCTCTGTCTGTCAAATAAATAGATAAAATCTTTAAAAAAAATAATGCAGAGTTCAAATCCATGTGTATATTCTAAAGGCAAAATTAAGTTAATTAATACTTTTTAAAACACTATCAGATAGGACTGGCAACGTCATTGTTTTTCATTTCTACAAATATATGAAAATATTTGGCTAGAGCTTATCTTTTTTTTTTCTTCTTTTTCTTTTAGAGCACTGACATCAGCTCTAATGAAGTAACAAATGGAATAGATAGTATGTGCTTAATTGTGGACTAGAGACCAAGTTTTCCCAAAAGGGCTGTTGAAATCAAAATGAGTTTCCACCATCATTGGGCAGTTAGTCCATTTGCCTTAAGAGGTTAAAAATCTTACATAAAGGGAACCAAATGTTGTGTGTGTTTAAGTTAATTTTTCTACTAAATTTATTATGCTAAATGATTAAAGTTTTGTTTTCTATGGCAAAAAATAAAATAAAATCGTATAGACTTAGGGTACATTAACAGTCCCTAAAATAAGTTTCAAATTAGAGATTTAAGTATGAAATACTTTTGAATTTCTCTCCAAATCACTTTTTTTTGCTGTTTTTCAGATGTGTCACACTAAATAGCTTGATTGTTCAAAGTATATTTGGTTCTGCCTATGTAACTACATATTACATGTAATACATATATAATATATAAAATATATATAATATAGTTTTACTACATTACTACATTTTACATACATTACTACATTTTCCTACCTTTACTATATTTTTCATACAAATCATGTAGTTTTACTAAAATTCCTTTTTCTTTCTTTCTTTCTTTCTTTCTTTCATTGCTGTGATTGCTACCCTCACATAGGTTTTAGGGATCTTTCCTATATACACTATTGCAGACACATCTTTCATTCTTTTTTAATGCTTAACTTTAAGAACAAAATTCTAGAAGAATGAGACACAGCTCCATATGAGGGTATATATTTCAAAGGAAATGACCTTTAGATTATTTTATAAAAGTAAAGAAAAATTTGTTTGTTCATCAAGGAGAAAATATACGATTTTAAGGAAATATCTTTTTCTTTAGTTTCAAAGACATGACTTGGTGGAGAGAAAAAAAATCTTCACAGTATCAGTCATTCAACTGTCAAACAAGTGTTTAATCTGCTGAGTTCTCTGAGGTAAGTGAAAAGAATTTGGTGTGCCTTGATGAGTTTAATACAACCTATATAGAAAAGGAAAATATGCAATTAGTATCAGACATACTATTTAAAGTAATGCATTTCATTTTGAAGTTTATGTAGTGTGAATTCTATTATGCATCTCACATGCAGACTTTCTCAATGGGACTATTTTTGAGTTGACTATGTTATCAATATATTACTAAATGAGAGGTAAGTATTTGAGATTTGTTTGGTCTTATACTGAACTTGAATCATCCCAGGCTTAACGGACAAAGGAGATGAAGGATATTTTGATGCAATGAGATAGGACCAGAGTCTGGTAGCACTGTGTACCACTTACTTAAAGAGTATGACTTTGAAACATTCTTGTATTCTTGAAGGGGCTAGTGAATATATATTTTTTTCTTTCTTCTTGAAGCCCTAACATTTTACATTATGTTTAGTATAAATTTATATGCAACATTTTTGAAATAATTGAACTATGAAAAAGAAGTAAAGTATTTCAGGAAATTAAAAAAATACATGGTGAAAATTTAATGTGGCTCAATTAAATTTTTTGTACATTTTATGGTTCCATACAAGTCATGATTATATTTAGTAATTATATTTTGAGAAAATCCGTTTTGATACTTACCTTATTACTGACTGAAAATATGAAGGTGATAACACATTTTTTTTATTTATTTATTTGACAGACAGAGATCACAAGTAGGCTGAGAAGCAGACAGATAGAGAGAGGTGGAAGCAGGCTCCCTGCAGAGCACAGAGCCCGACATGGGGCTCGATCCCAGGACACTAGGACCATGACCTGAGCCGAAGGCAGAGGCCTTAACCCATTGAGCCACCCAGGTGCCCCGATAACACATTTTTTAAATGTATGGCTTCCATTTCTACTCATTGCTTTAATGTATATTTCTTGTGAGTTACCTAATTCTTTTACTTTAAATAAAATTTACACTAAAGATTTTTAATCAGAGCAGAATTCAAAATTCAAGGGAAGTGTGGAAAATGCTAATAAAATTATGTGTGGACTCTAAGAATCATGAGGTTTTTATTAGTATGAAAATAACGGTAGAATTACTTATTTTATAAAATTGTTTAGGTAGAAATTTCTGACTTTCAGTTTATGGATCTAATAATGTTAAGCTTATTCTGAATTCAACTATGGTAAACACACTCTTTAATATTGCTTCCTTTCTCCTGTCAAGTTTCCAGTTTGGGTGTAAAACAAACTTAAAGATGATGCTATTTTAAATTTCTTACTTTATGTTGAAATTTTAAGATGTTGAAGGGCATCTTGGCTCTTTCCAAAGTTTGGCAATTGTGGCCATTGGTGCTTTGAAAGTTGTTACTTAAGTCATCAGAGCTACCTGATAGAGTTGTTTTAACATTGGGAATTGTAATTTTTAAATTACATTGGTGAACATAATATAAGAGTTGTCAGGTTTCAATGTATTTATTTTATGTTAATGTAATTTGAAAAATTTGCAAAATTTTGAAAAATTACATGGAGTGTAACTTCACATGTGGAATTTCATCTATTCCTGAAAAGTGCTTTCGGTTGTTGGAAGAGGAGTCTGGGTGTTAGAGAATTTCATTTTGGAGGAAAGTAGATGCTGGATACCTTTCAGGTGCTTCTCATCTTAATACGTACTTTTGTCCTTTTTTCCTCTTTTATTGAGTGAAATTTTTTTTTATTATTTATAATACATTAATGTGGAAGAAACTAAAATTAATTTCTTGAGCTTTATGGAAGAGTTTTTACAGAATTTAATCTTTTTAACACTTACCATACTATTACCTTTTGGAATCAGAGGTGCAGAAAGAGAAAAATAAAACTGAGCAGATAATAGGGACCTAATCAATACAGACATTGATAATATGTCAGATCTAGAATTCAGAATGACGATTCTCAAGGTTCTAGCCGGGCTCGAAAAAGGCATGGAAGATATTAGAGAAACCCTCTCCGGAGAGATAAAAGCCCTTTCTGGAGAAATAAAAGAACTAAAATCTAACCAAGTTGAAATAAAAAAAGCTATTAATGAGGTGCAATCAAAAATGGAGGCTCTCACTGCTACGATAAATGAGGCAGAAGAAAGAATTAGTGATATAGAAGACCAAATGACAGAGAATAAAGAAGCTGAGCAAAAGAGGGACAAACAGCTACTGGACCATGAGGGGAGAATTCGAGAGATAAGTGACACCATAAGACGAAACAACATTAGAATAATTGGGATTCCAAAAGAAGAGGAAACAGAGAGGGGAGCAGAAGGTATATTGGAGAGAATTATTGGAGAGAATTTCCCCAATATGGCAAAGGGAACAAGCATCAAAATCCAGGAGGTTCGGAGAACCCCCCTCAAGATCAATAAGAATAGGTCCACACCCCGTCACCTAATAGTAAAATTTACAAGTCTTAGTGACAAAGAGAAGATCCTGAAAGCAGCCCGGGAAAAGAAGTCTGTAACATACAACAGTAAAAATATTAGATTGGCAGCAGACTTATCCACAGAGACCTGGCAGGCCAGAAAGAGCTGGCATGATATATTCAGAGTACTAAACGAGAAAAACATGCAGCCAAGAATACTATATCCAGCTAGGCTATCATTGAAAATAGAAGGAGAGATTAAAAGCTTCCAGGACAAACAAAAACTGAAAGAATTTGCAAATACCAAACCAGCTCTACAGGAAATATTGAAAGGGGTCCTCTAAGCAAAGAGAGACCCTAAAAGTAGTAGATCAGAAAGAAACAGAGACAATATACAATAACAGTCACCTTACAGGCAATACAATGGCACTAAATTCATATCTCTCAATACTTACCCTGAATGTTAATGGGCTAAATGCCCCAATCAAAAGACACAGGGTATCAGAATGGATAAAAAAACAAAACCCATCTATATGTTGCCTACAAGAAACTCATCTTAAACCTGAAGACACCTCCAGATTTAAAGTGAGGGGGTGGAAAAGAATTTACCATGCTAATGGACATCAGAAAAAAGCAGGAGTGGCAATCCTTATATCAGATCAATTAGATTTTAAGCCAAAGACTATAATAAGAGATGAGGAAGGACACTATATCATACTCAAAGGAACTGTCCAACAAGAAGATCTAACAATTTTAAATATCTATGCCCCTAACATGGGAGCAGCCAACTATATAAACCAATTAATAACAAAATCAAAGAAACACATCGACAATAATACAATAATCGTAGGGGACTTTAACACTCCCCTCACTGAAATGGACAGATCATCCAAGCAAAAGATCAACAAGGAAATCAAGGCCTTAAATGACACACTGGACCAGATGGACATCACAGATATATTCAGAACATTTCATCCCAAAGCAACAGAATACACATTCTTCTCTAGTGCACATGGAACATTCTCCAGAATAGATCATATTCTCGGTCCTAAATCAGGTCTCAACCATTATCAAAAGATTGGAATCATTCCCTGCATATTTTCAGACCACAATTCTCTGAAGCTAGAACTCAATCACAAGAGGAAATTTGGAAAGAACCCAAATACATGGAGACTAAACAGCATCCTTCTAAAGAATGAATGGGTCAACCAGGAAATTAAAGAAGAGTTGAAAAAATTCATGGAAACAAATGATAATGAAAACACAACGGTTCAAAATCTGTGGGACACGACAAAGGCAGTCCTGAGAGGAAAATATATAGCGGAACAAGCCTTTCTCAAGAAACAAGAAAGGTCTCAGGTACACAACCTAACCCTACACCTAAAAGAGCTAGAGAAAGAACAAGAAAGAAAGCCTAAACCCAGCAGGAGAAGAGAAATCATAAAGATCAGAGCAGAAATCAATGAAATAGAAACCAAAAAAACAATAGAACAAATCAACAAAACTAGGAGCTGGTTCTTTGAAAGAATTAATAAGATCGATAAACCCTTGGCCAGACTTATCAAAAAGAAAAGAGAAAGGACCCAAATAAATAAAATCATGAATGAAAGAGGAGAGATCACAACTAACACCAAAGAAATACAGGCAATTATAAGAACATACTATGAGCAACTCTACGCCAACAAATTTGACAATCTGGAAGAAATGGATGCATTCCTAGAGACATATAAAGTACCACAACTGAACCAGGAAGAAATAGAAAGCCTGAACAGACCCATAACCAGTAAGGAGATTGAAACAGTCATCAAAAATCTCCAAACAAACAAAAGCCCAGGGCCAGACGGCTTCCCGGGGGAATTCTACCAAACATTTAAAGAAGAACTAATTCCTTTTCTCCTGAAACTGTTCCAAAAAAATAGAAATGGAAGGAAAACTTCCAAACTCATTTTATGAGGCCAGCATCACCTTGATCCCCAAACCAGACAAGGATCCCATCAAAAAAGAGAACTACAGGCCAATATCCTTGATGAACACAGATGCAAAAATTCTCGCCAAAATACTAGCCAATAGGATTCAACAGTACATTAAAAGGATTATTCACCACGACCAAGTGGGATTTATTCCAGGGTTGCAAGGTTGGTTCAACATCTGCAAATCAATCAATGTGATACAACACATTAATAAAAGAAAGAACAAGAACCATATGATACTCTCCATAGATGCTGAAAAAGCATTTGACAAAGTACAGCATCCCTTCCTGATCAAAACTCTTCAAAGTGTAGGGATAGAGGGCACCTACCTCAATATTATCAAAGCCATCTATGAAAAACCCACCGCAAATATCATTCTCAATGGAGAAAAACTGAAAGCTTTTCCGCTAAGGTCAGGAACACGGCAGGGATGTCCGTTATCACCACTGCTATTCAACATAGTACTAGAAGTCCTAGCCTCAGCAATCAGACAACAAAAGGAAATTAAAGGCATCCAAATCGGCAAAGAAGAAGTCAAACTATCACTCTTCGCAGATGATATGATACTATATGTGGAAAACCCAAAAGACTCCACTCCAAAACTGCTAGAACTTGTACAGGAATTCAGTAAAGTGTCAGGATATAAAATCAATGCCCAGAAATCAGTTGCATTTCTCTACACCAACAACAAGACAGAAGAAAGAGAAATTAAGGAGTCCATCCCATTTACAATTGCACCCAAAACTATAAGATACCTAGGAATAAATCTAACCAAAGAGACTAAGAATCTATACACAGAAAACTATAAAGTACTCATGAAAGAAATTGAGGAAGACACAAAGAAATGGAAAAATGTTCCATGCTCCTGGATTGGAAGAATAAATATTGTGAAAATGTCTATGCTACCTAAAGCAATCTACACATTTAATGCAATTCCTATCAAAGTACCATCCATTTTTTTTCAAAGAAATGGAACAAATAATCCTAAAATTTATATGGAACCAGAAAAGACCTCGAATAGCCAAAGCAATATTGAAAAAGAAAGCCAAAGTTGGTGGCATCACAATTCCGGACTTCAAGCTCTATTACAAAGCTGTCATCATCAAGACAGCATGGTACTGGCACAAAAACAGACACATAGATCAATGGAACAGAATAGAGAGCCCAGAAATAGACCCTCAACTCTATGGTCAACTCATCTTCGACAAAGCAGGAAAGAATATCCAATGGAAAAAAGACAGCCTCTTCAACAAATGGAGTTGGGAAAATTGGACAGCCACATGCAGAAAAATGAAATTGGATCATTTCCTTACACCACACACGAAAATAGACTCAAAATGGATGAAGGATCTCAATGTGAGAAAGGAATCCATCAAAATCCTTGAGGAGAACACAGGCAGCAACCTCTTCGACCTCAGCCACAGCAACATCTTCCTAGGAACATCGCCAAAGGCAAGGGAAGCAAGGGCAAAAATGAACTATTGGGATTTTATCAAGATCAAAAGCTTTTGCACAGCAAAGGAAACAGTTAACAAAACCAAAAGACAACTGACAGAATGGGAGAAGATATTTGCAAATGACATATCGGATAAAGGGCTAGTGTCCAAAATCTATAAAGAACTTAGCAAACTCAACACCTGAAGAACAAATAATCCAATGAAGAAATGGGCAGAGTACATGAACAGACATTTCTGCAAAGAAGACATCCAGATGGCCATCAAAAGAAATGAAATCTTGCCATTTGGGATGACATGGATGGAACTAGAGGGTATCAGGCTTAGTGAAATAAGTCAATCGGAGAAAGACAACTATCATATGATCTCCCTGATATGAGGGAGAGGAGATGCAACATGGGGGCTTAAGGGGGTAGGAGAAGAGTAAATGAAACAAGATGGGATTGGGAGGGAGACAAACCATAAGTGACTCTTAATCTCACAAAACAAACTGAGGGTTAATGGGGGGAGGGGGTTTGGGGGGGTGGGATTATGGACATTGGGGAGGGTATGTGCTATGATGAGTGCTGTGAAGTGTGTAAACCTGGCGATTCACAGACCTGTACCCCTGGGGATAAAAATATATGTTTATAAAAAATAAAAATAAAAAAAAATTAAAAAAAATAACAACTGACAATATAAATTTTAATCTCAAGGGATTTGGGTACATTGTGTCCCTCCATGAAATATAAACAAAGATTTTACTTTTAGCAAAAAAAAAAAACAAAAAAAAAAAACTGAGCAGATAACTTTGTATATGCTTTAGAAATACCCATATATTCTGGACTTAAAGACAGGAAAAAGAGAAGAAAATATGTATTTTTCAAACTGGATAGAAATTTACAGTGTGTTTAGTACTGTCATAAATTAATTGGGATATGAAGTGTGATTAATGTATTTGATGTTCAAAAAATATAGAGCTTGGGGAGAGTATGTGTTGTAACAATTACTGGGTGCTATATAAGACTGATGAATCACAGACCTGTACCCCTGAAACAAATAATACATTGTATGTTAATTAACTGAATTTAAATTTTAAAAAAGGAGCTTAAAAAATTGAGTAAGCAGAAATTCTATAAAAGTCACCCTGTGTGTAAAAATTTTGATTCATTTCTGATTATAAGGAGTTTGTTATCTGAAAGTTACCAAATTAAGATAATTTTGTTTTCTATTCATTTTGGGTAGAAAATCAAAGTAATGTACCATCTGGATACTTTATTTGGCTGAGGAAACGGTTTGGATGCAATTCAACTCATTTAATAATCTCTCCTTTTTTATTAAAGGTCAATCCTTCTCTTGGCATGGAATCTTTATGTAAGATCTGATCTGATATTGGGAATCAAACTATGAAGACAGGAAATCAAAGTGCTGAAACAGATTTTATACTCTCTGGTCTTTTCCAGTTTGGTCAAAAGGATGCTTTCCTCTTTGTTGCCATTGTAATTCTCTTTGCAGTGGCTCTGATGGGGAATATCGTACTGATTCTTCTCATTCGACTGAACACCAGACTCCACACTCCAATGTACTTTCTACTCAGTCAACTCTCCTTCATGGATATAATGAACATTTCTACCACAGTGCCCAAGATGACCACTAACTTTCTGTCAAATAGTAAGACCATTACTTTTTTAGGCTGTGTGATTCAAACATTTTTGTTCATGGTCCTTAGTGGAACTGAAGCCCTTCTTCTTGGTTTCATGTCTTACAACCGATATGTAGCCATCTGTCACCCTTTACACTATCCCATACTCATGAGCAAGAAAATTTGTTGGTTCATGGTTACATGTGCATGGACCAGTGGTTCTATCAATGCTTTAATACACACATTGTATGTATTTCACCTTCCATTTTGCAGATCACGGCTCATCAACCACTTTTTCTGTGAACTTCCATCTCTATTACAACTGGTGTGTCAGGACACATCCATGTATGAGTATACAGTCATTCTGAGTTGTCTTATTATTCTGCTGCTACCTTTCATGGCCATTCTAGCATCCTATGCATGTGTACTTTCTGTGGTTTTTCAGATGAGCTCAGGCAAAGGACAGACAAGAGCTGTTTCCACTTGCTCCTCTCACCTGATTGTGGCAAGCCTATTCTATGTGACTGGTCTCTCCACCTATACAAGGCCACACTCTTTGCATTCTCCAGAGCAAGATAAGGCAGTGGCAGTGTTTTACACTATTATCACACCCCTTCTGAACCCGTTTATATATAGCCTGAGGAATAAGGACGTTATTGGGGCCATGAGAAGATTGTTGTCATAATGGATGTTTGCATATGAAATGTCACATTGGGAACCCCTTATTGATTGAGATTGAACAACATAGATTACTTTGCCTGGATACTGCTTTGGAGCATTAAAACCCTGAGAAATATTTTAAAAATAAATAAATTGATAAATTTATTGATCCCTGCTGTATTCAGAATTGACTTAATTATATGTATTGAAACTGGATGAATTTCCAATCTGGAAGCAGGAAAAATGGTGCTGTTGTCAACATTATCTAGCTTCTGAAGCTATAGATTTCATGATCATCAACTCAATGTTTATGTCTCACGACTATTTTTCAGTGTGTTCCTTAGTATCTGAAATGCAATGAAAAGGAAATATAACCTATTCAAACATGTAACATTAAAAGGATCAAAGCAAAGGGCGCCTCGGTGGTTCAGTGGGTTAAGCCTCTGCCTTCGTCTCACGTCATGATCTCAGGGTCCTGGGATCAAGTCCTGCATTGGGCTTTCTGATCAGCAGGGAACCTGTTCCTCCTCTGTCTCTCTCTGCCTGCCTCTCTGCCTACTTGTGATCTCTCTCTGTCAAATAAATAAATAAAAATCTTTTTAAAAATAAAAAAAAAATAAAAAGATCAATGCAAAAAAAATCTTATGTAGAAAGGGTACTTCTTTCATTCATTCATTCATATGTACACTCAAAATTGATTTATTACTTTATGTGTATGTAACTGCTACAGGCATTTTTGATACGGAAGTAAAAAAAGATAAGAACCAACAGAAATCTTTGAACTCATCAGGTTTGCATTTCAATACAGGGAGATATAAAATTAATAAAATAAATATGAATAGTTTAGATTATGTCAAATGTAGTAATTAATAGAAAAAGTGCTGGACATGGGAAAGGGTTAAGCCAGAGAGTTTTGTAATTTTATATAAAATAGTCCAATAGAGACAACTACGAGAGTGATACTTGGTGAAAATTTAACTGAGATGAAGAAATAATTAAAATGGATATGTCATAGAGAATGTTCTTGATGTAGAAAAGAGTAAATGAAAAATTTTTGAAGAGGGAATGTGACTGACAGGATGAAGAAAATGAAGGACTAAGTTGGTGGGCTCTAGGAAATGAGTAGTAACAGAGCCAGTACTGTGTTAAATAACAGTGTTGACAATAGACATCCCTGTCTTGCTCCTGATCATAGAAGAAAACCTCTCAGTTTTTCCCCATTGAAGATGATACTAGCTGTGGGTTTTTCATATATAGCCTTTATTATGTTGAAGTGTGATCTTTGGAAACTTACTTTGTTGAGGATTTTTATCATGAATGAATACTGTACTTTGTTAAATGTTTTTTTCTGCATCTATTGGGATGATCGTATGGTTCTTATCCCTATTTTTATTATTGTGGTCTGTCTCATTGACTGATTTGTGGATAGTGAATCACCCTTGCAACAAAGGAATTAATGTCACTTGATCAGGATAAATGATGTACTTTAGTGTACTGTCAGATTCAATTGGCTAATATTTTCTGAACATTTTTGCATCCGTATTTGTCAAGGATGTTGGCCTGCAGTTATCTTCGGTGGAATCATTCTCTGGTTTTGGAATTGTGGTAATTCTGGCTTTGTAGAATGAGCATGGAATTTTTCCTTCCATTTCTATTTTTTAATAGTTTCAGAGAATATATATTATCTTTTTGTTGGGAATTTTTCTTTTTTATTATTGACTCAATTTCTTTGCCAAACATAGGTCTGTTCATGTTTTCTATTTTTTTCCCTATGTAAGTTTTTGGTAGTTCATATATTTCTAGGAATTTATGCATTTCTTCCATTTTTCTAAATTTTTTGGCATAATCTTTCTGTGCAATATTTTCCTATAATTATTTGTATTTCTCTGGTGTTGTTATTTCTCCTATCTCATTTGTGATTTTATTTATTTCTGTCTTTTCTTTCTCTCTGCTTTTTGATAATTCTAGTGGGGATTTATTCATTTTTTTTAAAGTTTTTTAAAGAACAACCTCCTGGTTTCATTTATCTGTTCTATTCTGTTTGGTGTTTTTTTGTTTTGTTTTGTTTTGTTTTTTTAGTTTCTATGCCATTTATTTTTTGTTGTAATCATTATTATTTCCCTTTTATTATGGCTTTAGGCTTTTTTGTTTTTCATTTCTAGTTTCTTTAGGTGTAAGGTTAGGTTGTTTGAGATTTTTTTTTGCTACTTGGGGTAGCCCTGTATTATTATAAATTTCCCCACTAGGACTACTTTTGCTGCATTCCAGTGGCTTTTGACCATAATATTTTCATTTTTATTTTTCCATGTATTTTTTTAGTTTCTTCTTTGATTTCTTGGACAACCCATTCATATTTTAGTAGGATGTTCTTTAAACTCCATTTTTTGTGGCTTTTCAATTTATTTTTCTTGTGATTGACTTCAAATATCATAGAATTGTGGTAAGTAAGTATACATGGTCTGATCGCAATCTCTTTGTGTCTCTTAAGACCTGATTTGTGACCTAGTATGTGATCTTTTCTGGAGAATATCCCATGTGCACTTAAAAAGAATCTGTAGGGGCACCTGAGTGGCTCAGTCATTAAATGTCTGCCTTCAGCTGAGGTCATGATCCCAGGGCCCTGGGATTAAGCATCTTATGGGACTCCCTGCTCAGTGGGAAGACTGCTACTCCCTCTCCCACTGCCTCTGCTTGTGTTCTCTTTTGTTGTCTTTCTTTCTGTCAAATAAATAAATAAAATATTTAAAATGAAGAGAGAGAGAAAGCAAGAACGAGAATTCTGCTGTTGTGAAATGAAATGTTCTGAATGTATCTGTTAAGTCCACCTAGCCCAGCTTGTCATCCAAAGCCATTATTTCCTTGTTGATTTTCTGCTTAGATCTATCCATTGATATTAGTGGGGTAAGCAAGTCCAATACTATTATTTTATTATTATCAATGATTTCCTTTATGTCTGTTACTGTCTCATATATTTCTGTGCTCCCACGCTGAGGGAATAAATATTTAAAATTGTAAGATCTTGTTAGATAGTCTGCTTAGTTGGTATAGTGCCCTTCTTCATCTCTTGTTACAGTCTTTGTTTTAATATCTAGTGTGCCTAATATAACTATTGCTATTCAGTCTGTTTTTTTTAATGTCCATTTGCATGATGCTTCTCTCCCCCATACTTTCAATCTGCAGGTGTTTTTAGGTCTAAAATGAGACCCTTGTAGGCCAACTATAGATAGGTCTCCTTTTTTTATCCATTCTGAAATCCTGTGTGTTTTTTGATTGGAGTGCTTAATCCATTTATATTCAGAGTAATTTGGGGGGGGGGTTATTTACTTATTTGACAGACAGAAATCACAAGTAGCCAGAGAGCCAGGCGGTGGGGGGGGGAGCAGACTCCCCCCTGAGCAGAGAGCCTGATGCAGGCCTCGATCCCAGGACCCTGAGATCATGATCTGAGCTGAAGGCAGAGGCTTAACCCACTGAGCCACCCGGGTGCCCCTATATTCAGAGTAATTTTTGATAGATACGTATTTCATGTCACTTTACTACTGTCATGTTATTATTTCTGGATATTTTCTCTGCTCCTTTCTAGTCTTTGCCACTTTTGGTCTTTGTTTCCCACTCAAAGCTTCCCCTTTAGTATTTCTTTCAGGGCAGGTATGGTTATCACAAACTTTTAATTTTTATTTGGGAATCTCTATCTCTCTATTCTGAAATGATAGCTTTGGTGGGGAGAATATTCTTGTCTGCAGATTTTACTCATTATCTACAGTAAACAGATTAAGCCACTCTCTTCCAGCTTGCCAGGTTTCTGCAGAGAGATCTGTGACTAACCATATTGCTGTTTCCCTGTAGGTTAGGAACTTCTTTTGTCTTCATCCTTTTAGAAATTTTTTTTTCTTTTAAATTTTGCAAATTGCAAAATTTTTAGTGATTTTGATGGGAGTTGTCTGTGCTCCTGGATTTGGGTTTCTGTTTCCTTCACCAGATTAAGGAAGTTGTCAGATATAATTTCCTCAAATAATCCCTCTGCCCCCTTTTCTCTCTCTACTACTGGGATGCCTATGATACAAGTATTATAATGTTTTATGGAATCACGGAGTTCCTTAGACTACCCTCATGAGTCATCATTCTTCTCTCTTTCATTGGTGCTCAATATTTTTCATAACTTGTCTTCTATATCACTTATTCATTCCTCTGGTTCTTCCATTCTTGTGGTTGTTACATGCAATCAGTTTCATACCAAAGTTGTTGCATTTTTTCATTTCAGCCCAATTGATTGTTTTTCTTTTTTAACTCTTTTATCCCTGCTACAGTTGTGTCCCTGATGACTTCCATGCTTTCCTCAACTCCAGAGAGCATTTTTATGTTTGTGGATTTAAATTTTCCATCAGGCATATCACTTATATCTCCTTCAGGTGTATCTCTGGCTGTGATCTTTTCTTATTTTATTCTTTTTGGGATGACTTCTTCTATTTTGGAATGTTGTCTGGGCTTGTTTCCTCCTCTGTGTTAGAAAAGCCTTTTACACTTCCTGCTTTTGAGAGTGATGGTTTTATGAAGAAAAATGAGACCATTTAGTCTCCAGGGCCTGCCATTTTAGGGGATCTTTGATAGGTGCTGTAATCACTCTTCTGCCCTATTTTAGCTCTTCTATCCCTTCCGGTCAGTTGTCTGCAGAGGTTCTCCTTGTCTCCAGTGGGCAGTGTTTTGTCCTTGGCCAGAGAGTGGTAAATTTTAGACAAGAGAGTTCTGGTTGGCTTGTTAAATGAGACCTGATGCTACTTCCTCTGGACTTGCAACCTGCCCAACTCTGTGCTTGGTAGATATGGTGTATATGGATGTTGGTGCTCGTTTTCTGGCAATATACCCACCACCTTAGTCCTTAGCCACAATTCCATGGGAAAAGCCTCAGCAGCAGAGGCAGTGGGGTGGGATTCAGTCCCAGTAGATTAGGCTGATAGTGTTGGCTCTGTACTGTTAACTGAAGTCGGTTTATGCTGTGGGGCCAGGGGAGGGAAATGACTCTAGCCATCTCCTTCATTTCCAGAAAGGGGACTCAGTGTTTTCTCAGTAAATATGCACAATGGATTGGATAATTCTCCCTGGAGCATCTCAGGCATCTTTCAGATCCTCTTCTTTACAACTCTCTGTCCCCAGGTTAGTTAACTGTCTGGAGCGGCACAATGCACTTTGGGTTCTATCCCAGCCAAGTCTGCTGACTTTGGAAACTCCAAATCTTAGTGACCCACTGTGGGGGGCCTGCCTTGGTCTTCTGGGGGAGGGTCTCACTTCAGTGGGACTGATGCGGGTTTGACCAGCGAGGCAGTCTTGTCAGAGTGCAGGGTCCTGGGATTTGTAGCAAAGCAGACTAAACAGTCATTGTCTAATTTACCCACCCCAGCAGGTGTCTCTGTACCTATGTTGAGGTGTGGAGGAGTGAAATGGCACCCGATGGCTCTTTTGTCCCCTGACAGGGGACTTTGTGAATGTCTTCTCTGAGATGCACTAGAAGAAGAAGAAACTTCTTCACAGGACCTCTAATACTATAGTGCTTGAGTCCTGCTACTTGCAGAAACTCACGAAATTCAGCCCTTCTCATTTACTTTCTGGAAATAGTCTCCTTTTATTTAGCTTTGTACATCCCTCTCTCTCTCACATTTCTCCGTTACCAGGTCTCAGTCCTCAGATTGATTTCTAGGTTATTTAGAATGATTTGCTATTATCTAGCTGTGTTCTAGAGATGAGGCAAGCCCTCAACTACTCTGCCATCTTAGCTCCTTTTCCATAAAGGGATTCTAAGCATTTAATAAGCATTCTCAGTAGTTTACTTCTGTTGGTTCATAATTCACTTAAAATATTTTTCTCACACTGTGTCAAGTGCATATAACAAAACAACAAAATTTACCACTGTTAAAATGTATTAGATAAATTTAGAGGTTGATCATCCTGAAAATAAAGGAGTCAGCTTCAGTGCCTTTCACTTGCATAGGGCATTCAAAGGCCATATCTTAATCGTGTATTGTATTTTTTTCATAGATAAGAATCCAAGACTGTACATATCATGCTACCAAAATTATGATTTTGACCCATGAAATTTTAACATGTTCACATTATTTCCACCAGTGACTAACCTGAAGGTAAGTATTGATTACTTTTGGAACTCAACCATTACTTAAAATCTGAGATCAGGATTCTATCATTCCCTTTTTTTTTTTTTCTTTGAAAACTGACATGCAATAATTACTTGCAGGAACCCCCTGCCTGGAGAAAGTCTTTTCACAATTAAAGTGCTTTATTCTATTTATTTGTTAAATTTTAATTCCAGTGTAATTGACATCCAGTGTATATTAATTTCCGGTAAACAATATAGTAATTCAACAATTTCATATACCACCATTTCTCATGTTGACAAATACAATTAAGGTATTTTCAAGGAATGTGAGAGTCAATATTTTCAACTAAATTTTACATGTAAGATATTTGGGAGAAAAGAAGATAGGACATATGTACTCAATAGAAACTTCGTAAAAGGAAAAATACAAACATGTTTTATTTTCTCTGAACTCTAAATTACCGTACCTTGACTTTCAAGTTATTACAATTTTCTTTTTTTTCCTTCTTTTCTTCCTTCCTTTCTTCTTTCTTTCTTTTCCCTATCTCCTCCTCCTCCTCCTCCTCTTCTTCTTCTTCTCCTCCTCCTCCTCCTCCTCCTCCTCTTTCTTCTTCTTCTTCTTCTTCTTCTACTTCTTCTTCTTCTTCTTCTCTTTTCATTCTTCTCCTCATCTTTCTCATTCTCATTTTTTTTCTTTTTTTTAAGATTTTATTAATTTATTTGACAGGGAGACACAGCAAGAGAGGGAAAAAAAATAGCAGGGGAAGTGGGAGAGGGAGAACCAGGCTCCCCGCAAAGCATGGGGCCCCATGCAGGGCCCAATCTGATGACCCTGGGATCACTTAAAGACTGAGCTACCCAGGTGTCTCTCATATTTTTATTCTTATTCTTATTCTTATTCTTTATTCTTATTCTTATTTTTATTCTTATTGCTTATTTTAAATGTCAGCAGAGAGGTTGCCAGTATTGTCTCATTCAACTAGTTTAGGAGGTTGACTGGTTGAAACCCAACCTCATTTTAATTTCTACCAATTAACAAAGTATTTTGCTATAGAAAAAAATAAATGAACATCAGGCTATTATTTTAATTACTTTCTCTGATCTTGGACACAGGTTGCTCATGTAGGAATTTTGAAACCTGAGCCCTACTTCTATAAGCAACTCAATATTCTTAAGACTGTTGAATCAAAAGTGTGCATTAGTTTACAAAGAACATCTCCTATGTCATATAGTTCCTTAAAAAACCTTACCTCCTTGGCACACACATAAAAAATCCGACTTTAATTATGAAAAGTCCAAATCCATATGCATATTCTAAAGGCAAAATTTAGTTAAATAATACTTTTTTTTAAACACTTTCAGATAGGTCTGGTGATGTAATTGTTTACATTTTTAGAAATATATGACAGCATTTGCCCAGTTGTGACATTTTTTTTTCTTTTCAAGCACCAATACCAGCTCTAATGTAGCATCATATGCAATGTAGAAAATGTGCTTAATTATAGACTAGAGACCAAGTTTTCCCAAAGGCTGTTGAAATCAAAATATGAGTTTTCACCATCATTAGGCAGCCAGTCCATTTGCCTTGAGAGATGAAAATCTTACATACAGGGAAGAAAATGTCAGTGTATGTTTAAACTATATTTTTTATTGTATTTAGTGTGCTAAAGGACCAAAGTTTTATTTTCTATGGCAAAATACATTATCAATAACCTTACATACTGAAAGTATACTAATAAATCCTAAAACATGTTTCAAATTAGAGATTTAAATATTTTTTTTCTCTTGGAATATTTTTTTCTATTATGCATATGTGCCTAATAACATAGTTTGATTATTCAGAATGTATGTGGTACTGCTTATGTAACTCTTTTATATACATATGATCAACAAATAATGTAGTTTTACTAATATTTCTTATTAATAAAGAAGTTATTCTTTTTTTAAGATTTTATTTATTTATTTGACAGAGAGAGAGATCACAAGTAGGCAGAGAGTCAAGCAGAGAGAGAGGGAGAAGCAGGCTCCCCACTCAGCAGGGATGCTGAGGCAGATGTGGGGCTCGATCCTAGGACCCCAAGACCATGACCCGAGCTGAAGGCAGTGGCTTAATCCACTGAGCCACCCAGGCGTCCCTAAAGAAGTTATTCTAACTCTGTAATTATGCTCATGTGTGTGTTAAGAATCATTTCTATATATTTTATTGCAGATACATCTTTCATCCCTTTTTTAAATGTTTTATATCAAGAACAAAAATCTAGAAAAGTGAGATACAGCTGTGTATAAGAGGTTATATGCTTCAAAGAAATGACCTTTAGGTTAATTATTTTATAAAAGTGAAGAAATTTTGTATGTCTCTTCATCAAGAAGAAAATATACTATTTTAAGGAAATATCTTTTTCTTTAGTTTCAAAGACATGGCTTGGTGGAGAGTAAGAAATCTTCACAGTTTCAATCACTCAGCTATCAAATAGGTGTTTAATCTGCTGAGTTCTCTGAAGTAAGTGAAAAGGATTTGGTGTGCCTTGATGAGTTTACTACAACTTATATTGAAAAGGAAAACATGCAGTTAGTGTCAGATATACTATTTAAAGAAATGTCTTTCATTTTGATAATTAGGTAGTGTAAAATCTTTTTTTAATGTTTTATTTATTGGTCAAAGAAAGAGATAGAGTGAGCACAAGAAAAAGAGCACAAGCAGATGGAGCAGCAGGCAGAGAAAGAAGCCAGATGGAAGACTCAATCCCAGGCCCTGGGATCATGGCCTGAGCCTTAGTCAGATGCTTAACACACTGAGCCACGCAGGTGCCCTTCATCCCAGGTTTAAGGGACAAAGGGGAAGAAGGCTGTCTTGTCACAGTGAGACAGGGCCAGAGTTTGGTAGCTGTGTGTAAGAGAGCATGATCCTGAAACATCCTTGCATTCTTTTTTTTTAAATTTTTTTTTAATTTATTTATTTCTTTATTTCTTTTCAGCGTAACAGTATTCATTGTTTTTGCACCACACCCAGTACTCCATGCAAACCGTGCTCTCTCTAATACCCACCACCTGGTTCCCCCAACCTCCCACCCCCCACGCCCCTTCAAAACCCTCAGATTGTTTTTCAGAGTCCATAGTTTCTCAAGGTTCACCTCCCCTTCCAATTTCCCTTAACTCCCTTCTTCTCTCTAACTCCCCTTGTCCTCCAGGCTATTTGTTATGCTCCACAAGTCAGTGAAACCATATGATAATTGACTCTCTCTGCTTGACTTATTTCACTCAGCATAATCTCTTCCAGTCCCGTCCATGTTGCTACAAAAGTTGGGTATTCATCCTTTCTGATGGAGGCATAATACTCCATAGCGTATATGGACCACATCTTCCTTATCCATTTGTCCATTGCAGGGCATTTTGGTTCTTTCCATAGTTTGGCGACCGTGGCCATTGCTGCTATGAACACTGGGGTACAGATGGCCCTTCTTTTCACTACATCTGTATCTTTGGGGTAAATACCCAGTAGTGCAATTGCAGGGTCATAGGGAAGCTCTGTTTTTAATTTCTTGAGGAATCTCCACACCGTTTTCCAAAGTGGCTGCACCAACTTGCATTCCCACCAACAGTGTAAGAGGATTCCCCTTTCTCCACATCCCCTCCAACAAACGTTGTTTCCTATCTTGCTAATTTTGGCCATTGTAACTGTTGTAAGGTGGTATCTCAATGTGGTTTTAATTTGAATCTCCCTGATGGCTAGTGATGATGAACATTTTTTATGTGTCTGATAGCTGTTTGTATGTCTTCATTGGAGAAGCATGTTCATGTCTTCTGTCCATTTTTTTTTACATGATTATGTGTTTTGGCCAATGGTTTATTGATCTTATTGATTCTTTCAAAAAACCAGCTTCTAGTCTCATTGATACATTCTACTGATCTCTGGTTTCTACTTCATTGATCTCTGCTCTAATCTTGATTATTTCCCTTCTTATGTGTGGAGTTGGTTTGATTTGTTGTTGATTCTCCAGTTCTTTTAGGTGTAGAGACCACTGATGTATTCTGGATTTTTCTATTTTTTTGAGGAAGGCTTGGATGGTTATGTATTTCCCCCTTAGGACAACCTTTGCTGTGGGAAACAACTTCTTCTAATAGATCTAAATATACATTAAATCTAGCACAGGGCTTTGTTCTAGTCTCCAGCTTGAGCAAATTCTCTCCACTTTCTTCTTCTTTATTCTCCCAACCAACTTATATTATCAACTCATTTTTTAGGTTAAAAAAATTCATCTTTATAATCATATTCCATCCCTTCATCGTGTTTACCCTTAAATATGTTTTTCATTCTTTAAAATTTTGGGAGGTAGTTTCTTCTAAGAGACCAAAATACTCCCAAAATTAAGTGGGTAACCCTGTTCTAGTCCCCAGTCTAATATATATATATTTTTTATTTTTTTTATTTTTTTATTTTTTTCTCTGAACTTCTTATTGTCCCCTTTCTTCCCTCCATGATTTGGGGTCTCTTCTGATTTGGTTAAAGCACATTTTCCTGGGGTGTTTGCCATTCTTTTAGTATTTTATTTGCTCCTTCATATATTCTTATCTGGATAAAATGACAAGGTGGAAAAACTCACCACAAAAAGAAAAAAAAGAACAAGAGGCAGTACCAAAAACCAGGGACCTAATCAATATGGACATTGGTAATACATTAAATCTAGAGTTCAGAATGATGATTCTCAAGGTGTTAGCCAGGCTTGGAAAAGGTACGGAAGATATTAGAGAAACTCTGTCTGGAGAAATAAAAGCCTTTCTGGAGAAATGAAAGAACAAAAATCTAACCAAGTTGAAATAAAAAAAAAGCTATTAATGAGGTGCAATAAAAAAATGGAGGCTCTTACTGCTAGGATGAATGAGGCAGAAGAGAGAATTAGTGATATAGAAGACCAAAAGACAGAGAATAAAGAAGCTGAGCAAAAGAGAGATAAACAACTACTGGACCATGAGGGCAGAATTCGAGAGAGAAGTGACACCATAAGATAAAACAACATTAGAATAATTGGGATTCCAGAAGAAGGAGAAAGAGAGAGCGGAGCAGAAGGTTTATTGGAGGGAATTATTGTAGAGAATTTCGCTAATATGGCAAAGGGAATAAGCATCAAAATCCAGGAGGTGCAGAGAACCCCCCTCAAAATCAATAAGAATAGGTCCACACCCCGTCACCTAATAGTAAAATTTACAAGTCTTAGCTACAAAGAGAAAATCCTGAAAGCAGCCCCAGAAAAGAAGTCTTTAGCAATGGTAAAAATATTAGATTGGCAACAGATTTATCCACAGAGACCTGGCAGGCCAGAAAGAACTGGCATGATATATTCAGAGCACTAAACGAGAAAAACATGCAGCCAAGAATACTATAGCCAGCTAGGCTATCATTGAAAATAGAAGGAAAGATAAAAATCTTCTGGGACAAACAAAAATTAAAAGAATTTGTAAACACCAATCCAGCTCTAGAGGAAATATTAAAAGGGGTCCTCTAAGCAAAGAGAGAGCCTAAAAGTAGTAGACCAGAAAGGAACAGAGACAATATATAGTAACAGTCACCTTACAGGCAATACAATGGCACTAAATTCATATCTCTCAATAGTTATCCTGAATGTAAATGGGCTAAATGCCCCCAATCAAAAGACAGGGAGTATCAGAATGGATAAAAAAACAAAACCCATCAAATGCTGTCTACAAGAAACTCATTTTAGATTCAAAGACACCTCCAGATTTAAAGTGAGGGGGTGGAAGACAATTTACCATGCTAATGGACATCAAAAGAAAGCTGGCGTGGCAATCCTTATATTGGATCAATTAGAATTAAGCCAAAGACTATAATAAGAGATGAAGAAGGATGCTATATCATAATCAAAGGGTCTGTCCAATGAGAAGATCTAACAATTTTAAATATCTATGCCCCTAACAAGGGAGCAGCCAACTCTATAAAGCAATTAATAACAAAATCAAAGAAACAAACCAACAATAATACAATAATAGTAGGGGACTTTAACACTCCCCTCACTGAAATGGACAGATCATCCAAGCAAAAGATCAACAAGGAAATAAAGGCCTTAAAGGACACACTGGACCAGAAGGACATCACAGACATCACACAGGAATTCAGAACATTCCATCCCAAAGCAACAGAATACACATTCTTCTCTAGTGCACAAGGAACATTCTCCAGAATAGATCACATCCTGAGTCATAAAACAGATCTCCACAGGTATCATTCCCTGCATATTTTCAGACCACAGTGCTCTGAAGCTAGAACTCAACCACAAGAGGAAATTTGGAAAGAACCCAAATATATGGAGACTAAACAGCATTCTTTTAAAGAATGAATAGGTCAACCAGGAAATTAAAGAAGAATTGAAAAAATTCATGGAAACAAATGATAATGAAAACACATCCACTCAAAATCTGTGGGACACAGCAAAGGCAGTCCTGAGAGGAAAATATATAGAAGTACAAGGCTTTCTCAAGAAACAAGAAAGGTCTCAAATACACAACCTAACCCTACACCTAAAGGAGCTGGAGAAGAACAAAAAGAAAGCCTAAACCCAGCAGGAGAAAAGGAATAATAAAGATCAGAGCAGAAATCAATGAAATACCATGCTGTCTTGGTGATCATAGCTTTGTAGTAAAGCTTGAAATCAGATAACATGATACCCCCAGTTTTATTTTTGTTTTTCAACATTTCCTTAGTGATTCGGGGTCTCTTCTGGTTCCATACAAATTTTTGGATTATTTGCTCCAGCTCTTTGAAGAATACTGGTGGAATTTTGATTGGAATGGCATTAAAAGTATAGATTGCTCCAGGCAGTATAGACATTTTAACAATGTTTATTCTTCCGATCCAAGAGCATGGAATGGTCTTCCATCTTTTTGTGTCTTCTTCAATTTCTTTCATGAGTGTTCTGTAGTTCCTGGAGTACAGATCCTTTACCTCTTTGGTTAGGTTTATTCCCATGTATCTTATGGTTCTTGGTGCTAGAGTAAATGGAATCGATTCTCTAATTTCCCTTTCTGTCTTTTCATTGTTAGTGTATAAGAAAGCCACTGATTTCTGTACATTGACTTTGTATCCTGTCACGTTACTGAATTGCTGTATGAGTTCTAGTAGTTTGGGGGTGGAGTCTTTTGGGTTTTCCATATAAAGAATCATGTCATCTGCGAAGAGAGAGAGTTTGATTTCTTCCTTGCCAATTTGGATACCTTTTATTTCTCTTTGTTGTCTGATCGCTGTTGCTGGGACTTCTAATACTATGTTGAACAAGAGTGGTGAGAGTGGGCATCCTTGTCATGTTCCTGATCTCAACGGGAAGGCTGCAAGTTTTTTCCCATTGACGATGATATTTGTTGTGGGTTTTTCATAGATAGATTTGATGAAGTTCAGGAATGTTCCTTCTATCCCTATACTTTGAAGCATTTTAATCAGGAACGGATGCTGGATTTTGTCAAGTGCTTTTTCTGCATCAATTGAGAGGACCATGTGGTTCTTCTCTCTTTTCTTATTAATTTGTTCTATCACATTGATTGATTTGCAAATGTTGAACCATCCTTGTAGCCCAGGAATGAATCCCACCTGGTCATGGTGGATAATCCTTTTAATGTGCTGTTTGATCCTGTTTGCTAGGATCTTGTTGAGAATCTTAGCATCCATATTGATCAGTGATATTGGTCTGAAATTCTCCTTTTTGGTAGGGTCTTTGCCCGGTTTGGGGATCAGGGTAATGCTGGCTTCATAGAAAGAGTCTGGAAGTTTTCCTTCTGCTTCAATTTTTTGAAACAGCTTCAGGAGAATAGGTGTTATTTCTTCTTTGAAAGTTTGGTAGAATTCCCCCGGGAATCCATCAGGTCCTGGGCTCTTGCTTTTTGGGAGGTTTTGATCACTGCTTCAACCTTGTTACTAGATATCGGTCTATTTAGGTTGTTGATTTCTTCCTGGTTCAACATGGTACTGGCATAAAAACAGACACATAGACCAGTGGAACAGAGTAGAGAGCCCAGATATGGACCCTCAACTCTATGGTCAGTTAATCTTCGACAAAACAGGAAAAATACACAGTGGAAAAAAGACAGTCTCTTCAATAAATGGTGCTGGGAAAACTGGACAGATATATGTAGAAGAATGAAACTCGACCATTCTCTTACACCGTACACAAAGATAAACTCAAAATGGATAAAAGACCTCAACGTGAGACAGGAATCCATCAGAATCCTAGAGGAGAAAATAGGAAGTAATCTCTTCGATATCAGCCACAGCAACTTCTTTCAAGGTATGTCTCCAAAGGCAAAGAAAACAAAGGTGAAAATGAACTTTTGGGACTTCATCAAAATCAAAAGCTTCTGCACAGCAAAGGAAACAGTCAACAAAACAAAGAGGCAACCCACGGAATGGGAGAAGATATTTGCAAATGACAATACAGAAAAAGGTTGATATGCAGGATCTATAAAGAGCTCCTCAAACTCAACACACACAAAACAGATAATCATATCAAAAAATGGGCAGAAGATATTAACAGACACTTCTCCAATGAAGACATACAAATGGCTATCAGACACATGAAAAAATATTCATCATCACTAGCCATCAGGGAGATTCAAATTAAAACCACATTGAGATATCACCTTACACCAGTTACAATGGCCAAAATTAGCAAGACAGGAAACAACATGTGTTGGAGGAGATGTGGAGAAATGGGAACCCTCTTACACTGTTGGTGGGAATGCAAGTTGGTGCAGCCTCTTTGGAGAACAGTGTGGAGATTCCTCAAGAAATTAAAAACAGAGCTTCCCTATGACCCTGCAATTGCACTACTGGGTATTTACCCCAAAGATACAGATGTAGTGAAAAGAAGGGCCATCTGTACCCCAATGTTCATATCAGCAATGGCCACAGTCACCAAACTGTGGAAAGAACCAAGATGCCCTTCAACGGACGAATGGATAAGGAACATGTGGTCCATATACACTATGGAGTATTATGCCTCCATCAGAAAGGATGAATACCCAACTTTTGTAGCAACATGGACGGGACTGGAAGAGATTATGCTGAGTGAAATAAGTCAAACAGAGAGAGCCAATTATCATATGGTTTCACTTATTTGTGGAGCATAACAAATAGCATGGAAGACATGGGGAGTTAGGAGAAGGGAGTTGAGGGGAATTGGAAGGGGAGGTGAACAATGAGAGACTATGGACTCTGAAAAACAATCTGAAGGGTTTGAAGATTTGGGGGGTTGGGAGGTTGGGGGAACCAGGTGGTGGGTATTAGAGAGGGCATGGACTGCATGGAGCACTGGGTGTGGTACAAAAACAATGAATACTGTTATGCTGAAAATAAATTTAAAAAATAATTTAAAAAAAAAATCAATGAAATAGAAACCAAAAAAAATAGAACAAATCAATGAAACTAGGAGCATAATTGTTGAAAGAATTAATAAGATTGATAAAACCCTAGCCAGACTTATCAAAAAGAAAAGAGAAAGGACCCCCCCAAAAAAAATCATGAATGAAAGAGGAGAGATCACAACCAACACCAAAGAAATACAAACAATTATAAGAACATATATGAGCAACTATACGCCAGCAAATTTGACATTCTGGAAGAAATGAATGCACACCTAGAGACATATAAACTACCACAACTGAACCAGGAAGACATAGAAAACCTGAACAGAACCATAACCAGTAAGGAGATTGAAGCAGTCATCAAAAATCTCCCAACAAACAAGAGCCCAGGGCCAAATGGCTTCCCAGGGGAATTTTACCAAACTTTTAAATAAGAATTAATTCCTATTCTCCTGAAACTGTTCCAAAAAAGAGAAATGGAAGGACAACTTCCAAGCTCATTTTGTGAGGCCAGCATCACCTTTATCCCAAAACCAGACAAGGATCAAAAAAGAGAATTACAGACCAACATCTTTGATAAACACACATGTGAAAATTCTCACCAAATTACTAGCCAATAGGATCCAGCAGTACGTTAAAAGGATTATTCACCATGACCAAGTGGGATTTATTCCTGGGCTGCAAGGTTGGTTCAACATCTGTAAATCAATCAATGTGATGCAATACATTAATAAAAGAACAAGAACCATATGATACTCTCAATAGATGCTGAAAAAGCATTTGACATAGTACAGCATCCCTTCCTGATCATAACTCTGCGAAGTGTAGTGATGAGGGTACATACCTCAATATCATCAAAGCCATTTATGAAAAACCCACCACAAATAAATTCTCAATGGAGAAAAGCTGAGAGCATTCCCGCTAAGGACAGGAACATGGCAGGGATGTCCATTATCACCACTGTTATTCAACATAACACTAGAAGTCCTAGCCTCAGCAATTAAACAACAAGAAGAAATTAAAGGCATCCAAATGGGCAAAGAAGTCAAACTACACTCTTTCAGATGATATGATACTATATGTGGAAAACCCAAAAGACTCCACTCCAAAACTGCTGACTGGTGTGAGGTGGTATCTCATTGTGGTTTTGATTTGTATTTCCTTGATTCCAAAACTGTTAGAACAGGAATTCAGGAAAGTGTCAGGATATAAAATCAATGGACAGAAATCAGTTGCATTTCTTTACACCAACAAGACAGAAGAAAGAGAAATTAAGGAGTCAATCATATTTACAATTGTACCTAAAACCATAAGAAACCTTGGAATAAACCTAACAAAAGAGGCAAAAAATCTATACTCAAAAAACTATGAAGTACTCATGAAAGAAATTGAGGAAAACACAAAGAAATGGAAAAATGTTCCATGTTCATGGATTGGAAGAACAAATAGTGTGAAAATGTCTATGCTACCTCAAGCCATCTACACATTTAATGCAATCGCTATCCAAATCCCACCCATTTTTTTTAAAGAAAGGGAACAAATAATCCTAAAATTTATATGGAACCAGAAAAGACCTCGAATAGCCAGAGGAATATTGAAAAAGAAGCCAAAGTTGGTGGCATCACAATTCCAGACTTAAAGCTCTATTACAAAGCTGTCATCATCAAGACAGTATGGTACTGGAACAAAAACAGACAAATATAGATCAATGGAACAGAATAAAGAGCCCAGAAATAGACCCTCAACTCTATGATCAACTAATCTTTGACAAAGCAGGAAAGAATGTCCAATGGAAAAAAGACAGTCTCTTCAACGAATGGTGTTGGAAAAATTGGATAGCCACATGCAGAAAAATGAAACTGGGCCATTTCCTTACACAATACATGAAAATAGACTCAAAACAGATGAAGGACCTCAAAGTGAGAAAGGAATCCATCAAAATCCTTGAGGAGAACACAGGCAGCAACCTCTTCAACCTCAGCCGCAGTAACTTCTTCCTAGGAACATTGCCAAACGCAAGGGAAGCAAGGGCAAAAATGAACTATTGGGACTTCATCAGGATCAAAATCTCTTTCAGAGCAAAGAAAACAGTCAACAAAACCAAAAGACAACCAACAGAATGGGAGAAGATATTTGCAAACGACATATCAGACAAAGGGCTAGTATCCAAAATCTATAAAGAACTTATCAAACTCAACACCCAAAGAACAAATAATCCAATCAAGAAATGGACAGAGGACATGAATAGACATTTCTGCAAAGAAGACATCCAGATGGCCAACAGACACATGAAAAAATGCTCCACATCGCTCGGCATCAAGGAAATACAAATCAAAACCACAATGAGATACCACCTCACACCAGTCAGAATGGCTAAAATTAACAAGTCAAGGAATGACAGATGCTGGCGAGGATGTGGAGAAAGGGGAACCCTCCTACACTGTTGGTGGGAATGCAAGCTGGTACAACCACTCTGGAAAACAGCATGGAGGTTCCTCAAAAAGTTGAAAATAGAGCTACCCTATGACCCAGCAATTGCACTGCTGGGTATTTACCTTAAAGATGCAAATGTAGTGATCTGAAGGGGCACGTGCACCCAAATGTTTATAGCAGCAATGTCCCCAGTAACCGTACTATGGAAAGATCCTAGATGTCCATCAACAGATGAATGGATAAAGAAGATGTGGTATATATTTATACAATGGAATACTATGTAGCCACCAAAAGAAATGAAAGATCCTAGATGTCCATCAACCGATAAATGGATAAAGAAGATGTGGTATATAGTTATACAATGGAATACTATTCAGCCATTAAAAAGAAATGAAATCTTTCCATTTGCAACAACGTGGATGGAACTGGAGGGTATTATGCTTAGTGAAATAAGTCAATCGGAGAAAGACAACTATCATATGATCTCCCTGATATGAGGAAGTGAAGATGCAAATTGGGGGGGGGGGTTGGAGGGGTAGCAAAAGAATAAATGAAACAAGATGGGATCAGGAGGGAGACAAACCATAAGAGACTCTTAATCTCACAAAACAAACTGAGGGTTACTGGGGAGAGGGGTTAGGGAGAGGGTGGTGGGGTTATGGACATTGGGGAGGGTATGTGCTGTGGTGAATGCTGTGAAGAATGTAAACCTGGTGATTCACAGACTTGTACCCCTGGGGCTAATAATACATTATATGTTAATAAATTACAAAAAAAAAAAACTTATTCAGTTGAAATCACAGGCAGATTTGAAACTAAAGAAACTGAATATTTGAAGTTTGTCACTTGCATAGACTCTGTCCAAGGAAGTAGGTCAATTTTATATTTGTATTTGTTTTTATTATTTTTTTTTCCTGAAGGAGATTTTCCAAAACTGCAAGATTCAGAGTTCTCAAACTTAGATTTGCCCTTTAATATTCTAGAAATATTTCCTAAGTGATTGGTTTTAGGCAAGTGCTAACCTACAAAGGGACTTCTTTTTAATGTAAAATCATATGCTTGGATTCAAAAGTGTTAATGTTTATTTTATCTAAAACTGTTACTGTTTGTATCCTCAAAAGAGGTATTTTGTTTATTAGTTTTTGTTTTGTTTTGCTTAGTTTTAGAAATTTTGTAGGGTATTTTACATGCAAGTGATAGGCCATGTACCATGTTTTTAAATTGCATATTTTAGATGAAGAAAAGGAAGATAAGAAAAACGTCAGGCTCAATAGCTTCAATAAGTATGTATATATTTCCTCAAAACTGTAACCTACCTCATCTTACTCACTGTTCTTTCCTGTATATATATATTTATGTTATCAATATATATTTACATATAATCATTTATATATAAAATTCACATGTTTTATAATATAAATATTTCATATTATATTAAATATATAAATGTATAATAATATTTATCATTAAGTATATAAATATATTTTAATACATAAACATATATTTGCTTTCCCTGAACAATTGGGTTGCCTTACGTTATCTCAAAGATTGACAGAGATCGGTTAGTATCCAATGTGTCTTTAGTATTCCAACATTAAGTGGATCTTAATTCTATGGAATAACATTGAGTATCTCATCATTATCTAACTTCCTTTCTATGCACCTAGGCACAATGAACCCTAATTGGTTACATTAGTATTTAACCTTGGACTTTCAGAAAGGTGAATGTTCTACTTCCATGACTATGTTCACCTTAAGATTTTTTTTTAGGAAAAAAGTGTTGCCATGTTTAACACAAAACATCTCCTGATTCATGTACATCCCCTGGTCTATGCATATATTTTGAAGGTAAAATAGAGTTAAGTAATTATTTTATAAACCTAGAATAAAAGTTATTGGGTTTTTTTTCTTTTGAACAAGTATATTTTGAGAATTCAGAAACTCAGAAAAAGATCTATCTTTTTTCCCTCTTTTTTTGTTTTTGTTTGTTTGTTTTTTGGTTGTAGCAGATCTAAGAAAAAAATCATCAGCAATGAAGCAATTCACTTAATTGTGCCTAGAGGTGAAATTTTACCAAAAGTTTGTATACAAATGATATATGAGGTTTCACCACGATTAAGCAGTGAGCTCATTTCATTTAAGATGTTAAAAATCTTATATTATGATTGAAAAACCCTCTTTTATATTTAAATTATACTTTCAATTAAATTTTTAAACTAATGATTGAAGGCTTATGATCTTAGAAAATAACCAATCTCACAAATTCCTCGTGTGGTAATAGTTACTAACAGGTTTCAAATTATAGACTGTAAGATTTTCTTTTTCCATTTATTATGTTTCTTTGCAGCAGTGCTACACATTAAGGAGCTTAGTTATTATGAATATATGTGGTTCTATAAAAAATTTCTCAAACTCAACACTCCAAAATACATATAATCATGTCAAAAACTGGGCAGAAGACATGAAAAGACACTTCTACAAAGAAGACATACAAATGGATAACAGACACATGGAAAAATGTTCATCATTAGTCTTCAGGGAGATTCAAATCAAAACCACGTTGAGATACCACCTTACACCAGTCAGAATGACCAATATTAACAGGAGAGTAAACAGCAAGTGTTGGAGAGAATGTGGAGAAAGGGGAACTCTCTTACACAGTTGGTGGGAATGCAAGTTGGTGCAGCCACTTTGGAAAACAGTGAGAGGATTCCTCAAAAAATTAAAAATAGAGCTACCTTATAATCCTGCAATTGCACTACTGGGTATTTACCCCAAAGATACAGATGTAGTGAAAAGAAGGGCCATCTGCACCCCAATGTTCATAGCAGCAATGGCCACAGTTGTTAAACTGCAACCAAGATGCCCTTCAATGGATGAATGGATAAAGAAGATATGGTCCATATATACTATGGAGTATCATACATCCATCAGAAAGGATGAATACCCAACTTTTGTATCAACATGGATGGGTCTGGAGGAGATTGTGCTGAGAGAAATAAGTCAAGCAGAGAGAGACAATGATCATATGGTTTCACTTGCTTGAGCTCGATGTTGATGGTATTAATTTTCTAGTGTTGATAGAACACTTATTAACACTATCATTAGCTTTAAAAAACAACAGTTTATTTCCTTACACTTCATGTGGTCTGAATTGGTCTCACTGAGCTAAAATCTAGTTATTGTAAGGCTGTGTTTCCTCTGGAAAATCTAGAAGAGACAGTTTCCTTTCCTTTTCACTTTCTAGATGTCTCCTGTGCTCTATGGCTGGTGCCCTCCTTCATTGACTTTTGAAGTCAACAACATCGAGCAGAAACCTAACACTGGCATTTCTCTGATTCCTTCAGTTTCCTGCTCCCACTTTTAAAGACCTTCATGATTAGTTTGGGTTCACATTGATATCCCACATAATCTCCTATTTTAAAGTTAAGAGATTAAGGGCACCTGGTGTCTCAGTGGGTTAAGCCTCTGCCTTTGGTCCAGGTCATGATCTCAGGGTTTTGGGATAGAGCCCCACATGGGGTCTCTGCTCAGCAGGGAGTGTGCTTCCTCCTTTCTCTCTGCCTACCTCTCCACTTACTTGTGATCTCTCTCTCTCTCTCTCTCTGTCAAATAAATAAATAAAATCGCTTAAAAAATTAAAATAAATAAAGTGAAGTGATCAGCAACCTTAATTCCATCTGTAACCTGGACTTTGCTTTGCCATATAAACCAACATATCCATAGTGTCCAGAGAATAGAACACAGACATAGTTTTGCCCCATTTATCATGTTTATGGTAACCATATGGCTTTCTGTGAACCTGTGTTTCTGTGAACACCAAGGCCAGCTCCAAGCAATACCAATTGTTTGGTATTGGTATCATAACACCTGGTCAGCTATGAATATCAGGAGCTGCTTATCTCAGGTGAACAATATTCTGTTTATTTACCTACACCATTCTTATATCACCTGATGGAGGTATTTTGGGAGGTAATCTATCTTACTGTTCTATTATAAATTTTTCATGTTGTTGTATCCATTTGTACACTGCAGTAAAATAAAAAATGTTATCACTTAAAAGAACTTTAAATTTGTTACAACTAATTAATTTAAAAGTACAAGTTTGCAATGATTGCAGTGACATATATGTTGCTGTTGAGTTATGTAATGGATGGTTTTTCCTTAGTCCTACTTATGTAGAATCATGATAATGCACCTTTAGGCAGGATGTATATCTCTCAGTAACTCCTCAATAAAAATAATACTTTTGATAATTGTTAGTGCTGTTATTAATATCATTATTAATAATGCTATTTTTATTTAATTAACTTATCCAGAATCACCAGCCTTTGATTCATATATATATGAATATATTCATATATTTTTTTCCCTCTCAAGTCACACTCCATTGACTGTATGTATCATTAAATACCTATATAAAGATAAAATTTTTTAAAACTTTTATATATTGGTTTGGAGAATTTTACAAAAATTGATGAGTTTATTTTAATTAAGGTAATACTACAAACATATGTTTTGATCATTATGAACCATTGTAATTATCTCCAGGCTTTATGAAATTATTTGTTGCCAGGTTTTTTTTTTTTAATTTCCTTACTTCATTACTATCTGTCAATAAGAAAGAAAGCAATTCTATGCTTGAGCAAAAAGAAAGAAAAAAGCAAGCATGTATTTGGTATATCTAGTGCCTCCTATACACGGAATAAATTAAACTCAATGGATAACACTATGGGAGAGACATTATTATTTCTCTTTTACAGATGATTAACATGCAGCTTACATTGTACTATAACTTACCCTAAATCATATATCTAGAAAGTTTCCAGAATTTAAAGGTATAATTTAGTCTCCCCTCTTGGTGAGATTTTTAACTGGGGGTGGGATAAATTTCACTCTGTCCCCTATGTAATTGTCAGATTTTCTTGACACACTAGTCATTACTATAACACAGGCTAGCAGGATTGAAGGCACTCCTGGGTAGTTTGCATACATTGCCTCATTTAACACTATTATGCAGCAGATGTCACTTTCAAATTTGTCATATCCTCATTTGAGCATTATGTGAGTCAAACAGGACATTTCTTCAGGGATCAGCTACCCTGAGATTTAAAATAATCCACATGGAGATGGTAAATGTAGAAGGTGTTTGGTCATCTGTATTCTTTTAAATGCCTTCCTACTGGCATTTCTAGAGCCTGGAACTCAGGATTCCTTAGGCTTTAGCCAGGTGACATGCACTTTATATTAGAACAGAAGCATTTTCTGAATTCCAAACAGTGATTTGGGTGTTGGAGCCGTAATCATTGGAACTGTGGATCTGTATGGTGGCTTCCCCTGAAGCAGGTGAGTTCCAGGACTCCCAGATTGGGTGCATAAAACTTAAGGTCATGTTCTCCAGTGCTTTTCATTTTGTCCATTTAGTTCTATAATTTTAAAGACTAATAATCCATGGGAAAACATCCGTAGAAAAACAAATAAATTTAAATATCAGGATTTCACTCAATGACATTTTAACCATTTTCTTTGGATCTTTGCCAAAGAATTTTATAAATTTTTAAAACATGGATTTGCTTCTCAATTAACATAATATACAATGCCATTCTGGCTGTTATATTGTGTCTATAGCAATGATTTTGATACTTTGATGATATAACTTCCTATTACACATTGTAAAGGAATGTGAAAAATCTTTTGTATATAGGATGTTTTTCACATTCTTTTGGGTTACATTTTAGAATGATATCTGGAAGAGCACATATCAGTGATTCCAAGGGATAAGGGTAGTCTTACAGTTCTCACTTAACATTTTCAAATGGAAATATAGACAATTTTCATTATTATCCTATAATTATTTGTTACTCTATTCTAACTGGTAACTTATGTTACAAAGAAAAACTTAAATCTGGTAGTAAAGATATAAAAACAATTATTTTGTTTAATCTGTGCTTCTTTAATTTTGTCTGAGAATGTACATTTTCTATGATTATGTCAACCTGTATTTATCAAATATCAGTTATGCACAATATATTGATGAATTTGTCAGGAAACTTGAAATTTGCTTCCTGCTCAACTTCCAAATTAGAAGGATGTATCTGATTTCATCAATTATCTCTTCTATTCATTACTTTTCTGTAGGAGTAATCATATTTTCTTGAGTACATGAAAGTGGTAGTGGCTACTATTTACTGATTCTTGCTGTTTTCCAGTGATCAATTAAGTACTCTCTATATGCTAACTTATCTTATTTTTGTAGTAACCATGTAATATAATTAATGACTCACTTTAATTTTTTATTCATTTTCTAAGGACCCACTTTTGAAACACAAACTTGAGACCCATAGGATGTAAGAATGTGCTCTACTTTCCAGAACTTGCAATTGTTGGAATCCATCCTCGAGGTGTGCTCTGACTCAGCACATGCCCATACACTTAACCTCCTCAGTCCTCCCTGCTTGAATTGTGTGTGGCCTGGAACCTCTGAGAGGGTCCTTTATGTAACTTGAATTGTAGAGAGGACAGGAGTTCATGTTTTCCCTTGGCTTAATCAACATTCCTATTTTGTATGTTTTAATGCACTCACAAGTTTATTTAAAATGTATTTATTCTTTATTTCCTGTTTGTAATTATATTGGGTTTGTAGGAAGACTGAGTCTGGGAATGCATCCATCCAGAAAAGTAGAAAGAACAGATCCCTTTTTTGAATGAATTTATCAATTACATGAAAGATAACCGGTTAGTGTAGCCTATAACTTTGAGAGTCCATTACTTACTTTATTTTGTTTGTTAATGTGCCAATCTTCTTACTATCAAGAGAATGGTTGGAATAAAAAACAGAACTAACACAAATGTTTGAAGTTAACTTCCAGAAGCTGGGTTTGGGATTGATGGTACTTCATTGGTACCTGGTTTCTCCCCTTGATTTTCCAGATACAAATCATCTCACATCTCAGCTACTCCATGTGAAATTTCAAGATAAAATAGTGTCTACTTCTTTTAGTTGTTGGTATATTGGATGAGACATTGTATATTAACGGGGTTTTCAGAGTCCTTGGAATACTATTTTCTACAACTTTTTATCATCTTTATTATGTCTGAGTTGTTACATCTATAGCATGTACATGAGAATCAGGGTTTTTAGCTTTAATAGTTAGGATCTAATTGAAAAAAGGACCACATGAGGATGAGCCCAAAATATTGGTCAGTGAGGGATTTAACATAGAACATAGAAATGGGAATGATGAAGCTTTGCTATTTTCAAGAAAACCAGTTTGAAGTGTGAATAGAAATGAAACAATGAATCTAAAGGGATGTTAGATTCTGTGTAATCATAGGTTTTATACAAACAGAATATGATAATATTATATCTTTTTTAATTAGTTTCAGAGATGGACTTTAGTGATTCATCAGTTGCAAACAACAACCTGTGTTGTCATTACATCAAGTGCCTTCCTCAATGCCCATCACCCAGTTACCCCATCCCCCACCCACTTCCCCTCCTGGTTTTAATGTGCAATAACAACACAGCTGTTTAGATATACTCTTGAATGAACATCTACTGTGTATTTTAAACCTGTGGAATTAAACATAATTGAAATAAACTGTTGATAGGAAATAACAAAGAATAAGTTTTTCTCTTTTAATTTTTGTGCTTATTTTTTTAGAGGAAAACATTATTTTATGTATCATAAATTCCATGTCATAGTGCAACTTTTAAAATATATTATATTAAAACAGAAGAAACTTTCAAAATTAATAATCGAAGAACCTATTGCCTTGGAATGATTAGTATTACCATAGTCATGTGTGTTTGTTCTGTTTTAAAAAATTCACAAATGGTGTATTGAATGCAATACCCAATCCAGACTTATTATAAATGTTATGTCACTGAAATTATTCCTATACTTTAAAAAATGTGTAACTTAATTGCACGCCTGTTTTCAAATAAGTATTCATTTTACTTGAAAACATTTGCATGGGAGCTATCTATTGATAGCTAATAAATATAACAACAAGGTAATTATTAAGGGTAATCTTTGTAGAGATATTGTATGTCTCCATTGGAGAACTGTCTTTTTAAGTCTTCTGCCCATTTCTTGACTGGACGCTTTGTTTTCTGGGTGTTGAATTTGAGAAGTTCTTTATGCAACTTGGATACTAGCCCTTTATCTGATATGTCATTTGCAAATATCTTCTGCCATTCTGTAGACTGGCTTTCAGTTTTGTTGACTCTTACCTTTGCTGTGCAGATTTTTATCATGAAGAAGCCCCGAGAGTTCATTTCTGCTTTTCTTTCCCCTGCCTTTGGAGACATGTCTGGTAAGAAGCTGCTGCAGCCGAGGTCAAAGAGGTTGCTTCCTGTGTTCCCCTCTAGGCTTTGGATGGATTCCTGTCTCACATTTAGGTCTCTCATCCATTTTTTTCTATCTTTATGTATGGTATAAGAATAGGCTCTAATTTCATTCCTTTGCATGGGGCTGTCTAATTTTCCCAACACCATTTGTTGAAGAGACTGTCTTTTTCCATTGGACATTCTTTCTTGCTTTGTTGAAGATTAGTTGATTATAGAGTAGGGGCTTCATTTCTGACACTATTCTGTTCTATTGATCTGTGAATCCGTTTTTCTGTCAGAACCATACTACTCTGCTGATTACAGCTTTGTAACACCGCTTGAATCAGGCATTGTGATGCCACAAGCTTTCATTTTCTTTTTCAACATCCCTCTGGATATTTGGTCTTTACTGGTTCCATACAAAATTTAGGATTAATTATTCCAGCTCTGTGAAAATGTTGGTGGTATTTTGATAGGGATTGCACTGAATGTGTAGACTGTTGCGGGTAGCATAAACATTTCACAAATGTATATTTTTCTAATCCATGAGCATAGAAAGTTTTTCCATTTCCTTGTATCTTCCTCACTTGCTTCATAAGTATTTTGTAGTTTTTAGAGTACAAATCCTTTACCTCTTTGGCTAAGTTTCTTCCTAGGTATCTTGTGGTTTTGGTGCAATTGTAAATTGGATAAATTCCTCAATTAGTCTTTCTTCAGTCTTATTGTTAGTATGTAGAAATGCAAGCGATTTCTTTGTATTGATTTTATATCCTGCCACATTGGTGAATTGCTCTTTGAGTTCTAACACTTTAAGGGTAGAAGCTTTTGGGTTGCCCACAGAAAATATCATGTCATCTGTGAAGAGTGAGACTTTGACTTCTTCTTTTCCAGTTGGAATTCCTTTTATTTCTTTTTGTTTTCTGATTGCTGAGGCTTGAACTTCTAGTACTATGGTGAACAACAGTGGTGAGAATGGGCATCCTGGTCGTGTTCCTGACTTCCAGGATAAAGCCCTCAGTTTTTCCCCATTGAGAATGACATTCACTGTTGGCTTTTTGTATGTAGCTTTTATGATATTGTTCTATGTTCCCTCTGGCCCTACATTTTAAGAGTTTTAATTAAGAGGAGAACATGCTTCATTTTTAAAATGTTTAAGGCTTCAACTTAAATCATTTTTAATGTTCCTTAGGTTTATATTCATTTATGAAATTGATTTTTTATAATGCACACATTTAATTAAACTCAACATATTGTGAATATATATTAGATCTAAAATTATTACAAGGCCTCTACACTCAGACAAATTCCCTGTAATCACAAGTACCCCCCAGGATAACATAGCCAGTATGGTGGCAGATGTTCTGAAGCAATGTCTGTGGTAGCCAGGAACCAAGCATATTGAAGCCATGTACTGAAAACACATGTAAAACAGAGAAATATAACCATTTTGTGTTTGTCACCTGCTATCTGAGCTATAGTAGTTTTACATTTAGTTTTGCATATTTTAATATTAAAACAACTCCTCGTGGCAGAAGGAAACTTTGAGAAGCCAACTTTCTAATTTATGAGAAATTTATGAGAAAAATGAAAAATTCATAATTAAGAGATATATCACATCAATATTTACTAAAATGCAGGACTATGAGGTTCTTTCAACACAGAAGTACAAACATTTTAGAAAACTGGAATTTCATAGTATTTCCTATCTTCATGAGTAAAATATATGCAGCACACTAACAAGATATACAAAAATAATGGAGAAATATAATATGTATTGCAATATATCCTTGTCATGCAATTTTCTTAGGATTAAAAAAACTGTGTAATAACACAGAGATGTATGAAAGGACGGTAAGGCCAACATCTTGTTGCAAAGTGAAAGACTAAAGACTTAATCATTCCTCAAAGTTTCTTGCTCTCTCCCTCTCTTTTATGTCATTTGACCACCTCTTCTTAAGTAAATGCCTAACCTTTCTTTCAAGCAACTCATTCTTTATTATTCCTTGCCTTGCAGGCATGACTGCAGCCATGGAGGATTTAAATGACACCACAGAAATGAACTTCATTCTCTTAGGGCTCTTTAACCACACTCAGACCCACGTGTTCCTCTTCTCCATGGTGCTCATGATCTTCCTCATCTCCCTGCTGGGCAATGCCCTCATGATCGTGCTCATCCATGAGGACCCCCAGCTTCACACACCCATGTACTTCTTCCTTAGCCAGCTCTCCCTCATGGACATGATGGTGGTCTCCACCATAGTCCCCAAAATGGCAACCAACTACCTGATGGGCACCAGGACCATCTCTCCTGCTGGCTGTGGCACCCAGATCTTCCTGTTTCTCACTCTGGGAGGGGGTGAATGCTTCCTCTTAGCGGCCATGGCTTATGACCGCTATGTGGCCATCTGTCACCCGCTGCGCTACCCCATCCTTATGAATCACAAGCTCTGCTTCCACATGACCGCAGGCTCCTGGCTTCTGGGAGGAGTGGATGGGCTGATGCAGGCTGGGACCACTCTGAGCTTCCCTTACTGCCATTCTCGGGTAATAAACCACTTCTTCTGTGAGGCACCCTCACTTGTGCGCCTTGCCTGTGCTGACACGACCTTTTTTGAGTTTTTCATGTATGTGTGCTGCATCCTAATGCTCTTGATCCCTCTGTCTCTCATTCTGGCCTCCTACAGTCTCATCTTGGCTGCTGTGCTTCGCATGAAGTCCATAGCAGCTCAGAAGAAAGCCTTTGCCACCTGCTCCTCTCACCTGGCTGTTGTGGGGCTCTTCTATGGAGCCATGATATTCATCTACATGTGGCCCAAATCCTACCATTCAGTGGCCCTTGACAAGGTGGTCTCTGCTTTCTACACCACCTTCACACCTGTGTTGAACCCCCTTATATACAGTGTGAGGAATAAAGACGTGAAGGGGGCTTTGAGAAAGTGAATAGAGAAACGTTTTCTGGGACATCTATAGTGAGAGTGATTTGATAAACTTTTACCAGCCCACCTGGATCCACTATGAAATTTCATATATCAATATATATTGCTCTCATCTGGCCAGTTTTCAGTGTTTGTTTTTTATTTATTTATTTATTTATTTGTCTTTTTATTTATTTATTTTCAGCGTTACAATATTCATTGTTTTTGCACCACACCCAGTGCTCCATGCAATCCGTGCCCTCTCCAATACCCACCACCTGGTTCCCCCAACATCCCACCCCCCCACCCCTTCAAACCACTCAGATTAATTTTCAGAGTTCATAGTCTATCATGGTTCACCTCCCCTTCCAATTTCCCTCAACTTCCTACTCCTCTCTAACTCCCCTTGTCCTCCATGCTATTTGTTATGCTCCACAAATAAATGAAACCATATGATAATTGACTCTCTCTGCTTGACGTATTTCACTCAGCATAATCTCTTCCAGTCCCGTCCATGTTGCTACAAAAGTTGGGTATTCATCCTTTCTGATGGAGGCATAATACTCCATAGTGTATATGGACCACATCTTCCTTATCCATTCGTCCGTTGAAGGGCATCGTGGTTCTTTCCACAGTTTGGCGACTGTGGCCATTGCTGTTATAAACATTGGGGTACAGATGGCCCTTCTTTTCACTACATCTGTATCATTGGTGTAAATACCCAGTAGTGCAATGGCAGGGTCATAGGGAAGCTCTATTTTTAATTTCTTGAGGAATCTCCACACTGTTCTCCAAAGTGGCTGCATAATTTTATTCATTTGAGCTTTCTCTCTTTTCTTCTGGATTAGTGTGGCCAATGGTTTATCCATCTTATTGATTCTTTCAAAAAACCAGCTTCTAGTTTCATTGATACGTTCTACTGTATCTCTGATTCCTACCTCATTGATCTCTGCTCTAATCTTGATTATTTCCCTTCTTATGTGTGGAGTTGGTTTGATTTGTTGTTGATTATCCAGTTCTTTAAGGTGTAGAGACAGTGGTGTGTTCTGGATTTTCCAATTTTTTTGAGGGATGCTTGGATGGCTATGTATTTCCCCCTTAGGACCGCCTTTGCTGTATCCCATAGGTTTTGGACCAAAATGTCTTCATTCTCATTGGTTTCCATGAATTGTTTCAGTTCTTCTTTGATCTCCTGGTTGATCCAAGCATTCTTAAGCAAGGTGGTCTTTAGCTTCCAGGTGTTTGAGTTCCTTCGGAACTTTTCCTTGTGATTCAGCTCCAGTTTCAAAGCATTGTGATCTGAGAATATGCAGGCAATCATCTCAGTCTTTTGGTATCGGTTGAGTCCTAATTTGTGACCCAGTATGTGGTCTATTCTTGAGAAGGTTCCATGTGCACTTGAGAAGAATGAGTATTCTGTTGTTTTCGGGTAGAATGTTCTGAATGTATCTATGAGGTCCATCTGGTCCAATGTGTCATTCAATGCTCTTGTTTCTTTATTGATTTTCTGCTTCGATGATCTGTCTATTATGAGAGGTGTGTTAAGATCTCCTACTATTAATGTATTCATATCAATATGACACTTTATCTTGATTAACAGTTTTCTTATGTAATTGACTGCTCCCATATTGGGAGCATAGATATTTACAATTGTTACATCATCTTTGTGGACAGTCCCTTTAAGAATGATGCAGTGTCCTTCTGTATCTCTGACTACAGTCTTTAGTTTAAAATCTAATTTGTCTTGGGGTGCCTGGGTGGCTCAGTGGTTAAAGCCTCTGCCTTCGGCTCAGGTCATGATCCCAGGGTCCTGGGATCGAGCCTCACATCGGGCTCTCTGCTCGGCAGGGAGCCTGCCTCTTCCTCTCTCTCTCTCTGCCTGCCTCTCTGCCTACTTGTGCTCTGTCAAATAAATGAAAATCTTTAAAAAAAAATCTTATTTGTCTGATATGCGAATCGCTACCCCAGCCTTCTTTGGAGGCCCATTGGCATGAAAGATGCTTCACCATCCCTTCACTTTCAGTCTGGGTGTATATTTAGGTTCAAAATGGGTCTCTTCTATACAAAATATGGATAGGTCCTGTCGTTTTATCCAATCTGAAACCTTGTGCCATTTTATGGGCACATTTAGGCCATTCACATTGAGAGTGATTATTGATAGATACGTTTTTATTGACATCGTGTTACCTTTGAAGTCTTTCTTTCTGTAGATTGTCCTATATTTCTGTTCAATGCTATTCTTAGAATTTTTTCTCTTTTATAGAACCACCCTTAATATTTCCTGCAGTGTTGGCTTGGTGGTTGCATCGTCTTTTAAGCCTTGCAGGTCTTGGAAACTCTTTATCTCTCCATCCATTTTGAATGTCAGTCTTGCTGGATAAAGTATTCTTGGCTGCATGTTCTTCTCATTTAGTGCCCTGAATATATCTTGCCGGCCCTTTCTGGCTTGCCAGGTCTCTGTGGACAGGTCTGACATTATTCTGATGGGCTTTCCTCTGTAAGTAAGGAGCCTCTTTGTCCTAGCGGCTTTCAAGTGATTATATCTACAATTATGATTCCTCAATTTGACTATCAGGTGCCTTGATGTTTTTCTGGAATCTATAATCTTGGGTGGAGACTGTTCGGCCTCTAGTACGTGAACACTGGTTCCATTCGCAAGATTGGGAAAATTTTCATGAAGAACTTGTTCCACTATATCTTCTAGACTACTTTCTTTCTTCTCCCCTTCAGGGATTCCAATAATTCTGACGTTGGAACATTTCATGGCATCATTTATTTCCCTGATTCTGTTTTCATGGTTTCTAAGCTGTTTATTCCAGGCTTCCTCCTGATCCTTTCTCTCTATCTGTTTGTCCTCCAGATCACTAATTCTATCTTCTGTCTCAGTTACCCTAGCTTTTAGTGAATTTAGATTAGATTGGAACTCATTGAGAGCATTGTGAACCTCAGCCCTGGTAGCTTTCAGCTCTGCCCTAACATTGTGAACATCCTGTCTGGTCGCTTTCAGCTTGGCCCTAATCAATTCCGTTTGGTCATCCATGGCTTTCTCCAACCTAGCTATTGCCTGGGTAATTGTTAGCCTGAATTCTCTTTCCGACATATTGTCTATGTTATTAGCCATTAGCTCTGTTGTAGAAGGTCCATCCTCTGTATTTTTCTTCTGTTGGGCATTCCTCCTCCTAGTAATTTTGGTAAGAGATGACTAAACAGATGTAGCTGGATGTATCGACCATGGTGCCGTCAAGGTGCACCCTGGAACGTTTCTGAGCAATCAGGATTCTCCACCCAAATGAGAGAAAAAATAAAAGAAAAAGAAAAGAGAGAGAGAGAGAGAGACAGGAATGAAAGGGAAGATAAAAGAGAAGGTTCAGCCCAAATGGGCCTCAAGGTAAAATTTATGAGGTGTACAAACAAAAACAGACAAACAAAAAGACTGATAAAAGTGTATGACAAGAGAAAAATAATATATATATATATATATATATATATATATATATATGCAAATAAAGGAAGAATCTCGTCAAAAACAACCCCAAGTTAAGATTTTTATACTATCAGGACAAACACAAAAACAGAGAAACACTGGTGGAAGAAAAAGATGGGAGAATGGTTATAAATTCTCAGTGTGGGCAAGGAAGGTTGTTTTGATTCTTCCTGGATGCATCTTGATATCTTTGTTAAAGGACTCAACTTTCCTAAGATAAAGGGGGATTAAAAATTGGTTTACCTATAGGGGTAGTATTGATTGGGGAAAGGGGATTACTTTGAAGTTTAACTCTATATGAATATTAGAAAATAAATATAAAAAAGGAATAAACTAAACTAAACTAAAATTTTTAAAAAAGAAATTTAAAAAATAGAAATGCAAAAGAAAACACAGGTGTATGTATCAAAAAGTTCAGGTTAGAAGGTTATTATGGAATTTGATGTACTGGACAGCTCGCTGTAATGGTATATAGGTTAAAAATTATCTGTATTTAAAAAAATGAGCCAGAAGAACAAATTAAAATTAAAAGTTGTCCTATGAAGTAGTAGTGGTTGATTTCTTGTAGTCTTTTTTTTTTTTTTTTTTCTTTCCTGGTTGGTTTCTGGGGGAGGGGCCTGCCATGTGGGTTTTCAGTCAATGATGTTCCCTGAGTTAAGTCCTCCCTCGCCCCTCAAGGAGGAGGGCTCTGAGGAAACCGGTTTTTCAGGCTTTTGTTCTCTGGAGGTTTTTATGTTTGTTCACTTTTTTTTCTCTCGCCTTGACCGCTTTTGATGGTTTTTGTAGGTTTTAGGAAAGCAAACTGCACCCTGACCTCCCTCGCAGAAAGAAGCCTCAGTCTGGCTGCAGAGCCCATATAAATCCCCCCTTGGTTGCTGACAGAGCAGGTTCCAAGTTGCTGTCCCTGGGGACGCAGGATCTTCTGCTTGTACCCAAAACCATGGCAGCAGAGGCTGTCTGGACAGCTCCAGACTGCCAGAGAGGTTCCAAGCAGCAATTGCACACTGAGATTTTCCCGCTGGCCTGGGCTGGGAGTGCCTGGTCTTTCTGGGACTAAGAGCGCCCGACTTGGACACACCTCTCTCAGGGGAGGCTATGGGTCGCGCCTGGGCGCGTCTCAGGCTCTGAGAGCGGGGCGCAGGTCTAAAAGCACCAGGCTGGGCTTTCGCGCACCTCTCTCAGGGAAGAGTTTGGGGCGCGCGTCTCAGGCTCTGAAATAATGGTGTGGGTCTAAGAGCACCAGGTCAGCCTTTGTACACCTCTCTCAGGGGAGGGTAAGGGGCACGCAAGTCCTAGGCTCTGTAGCAGGGCTCAGCGTTCTGCCGTCTGGTGTGACTCCCAGCCCCTCATAGGAGCCGGACCCCATGGAATTTTGGGCGCGCTGGTGGCTCAGGGACCAAGACCTGGTTTCTCCGCTGCACTCTCTCTGGCTCAGTGCCAGGGGAGGCTGTCCTGGGTCCAGGGACTTAAGCCCCTGTCCCTAGCCACCCAGATTCCCACAATTTCCCCCCCGCGATCCTTTGCTCTTTTGGAGTGCTTTCAACCAGTCTCCAAGTTAATGCTGGTCCCCAGATGCAGGGCACTCTCATAGTAGGGGTATTACTTTCCAATCAGTCACCTCTGGTGGCTCCCTCCCCCTTTTGTTTATCTTCCAATATCAGTCCAAAGTTCCCACTCCACTTTACCTGCCCACTGGCGTCTTCTGCCCCTGTAGAGATCCAGACGTGTATAATTCTGATCTCAGGCTGATTTCATGGGTGATTGGAGTTCTCTGGTAGGTAATCAGCTCACTTTAGGGTACAGGTTGAAAAGGCACCTCCTCCTACTTTCCCGCCATCTTTACTCTCCCAGTTTTCAATGTTTAAATAAAACTATTTATTTTTTATTTGATAAATTAAAATTTGCATTTTTCCTGCTTTCATACATTGTCATAGTATTTTTCTTCTGGATGTTGGACCTCTGCATTAGTAGTAAATGAGGTACTGTAAGTAAAATATATGCTCAACATTGATAACATGAAAGAGATTTTCAGCCTTTAATGTCCTTGGGCCCTGCTCACAGGATCTCAAAGTAGCTAAATTTTAACCATTACCAGAATCAGCAAATTTAATTTCTGACCCCGGCATCAATTGTATATCTGTTTCATTTATAAATAACCTAAATGGGAGAATTCCAAGCATAAAGCTAAGAGTAGAAGGTCCCTGGTTCCCATGAGACTGAAGTCATACAGTCTTGCAGATAAACTAAGTCCTAAAGTTAGTCTTAAGATAAGATAAGCTCTATAACTTCCTGAAATGTATTTCATCTAATGATATGTAATACTTCATGTCTTATGTCCTTAGTGAAGACTAAGCTAAGGGTAGAAGGTCCCTGGTTCCCATGAGACTGAAGTCATACAGTCCTGCAGATAAACTAAGTCCTAAAGTTACAGTCCTAAGATAAGATAAGCTCTATAACTTCCTGAAATGTATTTCATCTAATGATATGTAATACTTCATGTCTTATGTTCTTAGTGAGGACTATATCCCAGGCAGCTGTCCTAGCCTGGGCTTGAAAACAAAAACAGAACAACAGAACAAAGGACCTTTTCCTTTAAAGATTCTAAAAGGTTTGTTCATTTTGTGTCAACAACACCAACTCTTTTGTGTGTGTGTGTGTGTGTAATTTGAGGATGAATTATTTAAAGAGGTAATAATTAATTTGAAAAAATCAGTGTATATCTTAGTTTCATATAATTTTGACAAAATAGATTTCAAATAAATAGTTAAATGAATATGAAACAAAATACTTAAAAATCTTGTGGGAAACACTGTCAAAATTTTTGCTAGAAGAGGATGTTCTGAGGGTATAGGTGAGTTAAAAAAAAATCATTATGGACAAGGTAAGCAGATTGAACTGTGTATGGTTAAATACCTAGCATTCACTGGCTAGCTCGGTCAGTAATACATATGACTCTTGATATCAAGGTCATGAGTTCAAGACCCATGTTGGACATACAATTTACTTAAAAAAAATATGCAGTAATCATGAAGTGTAGCAGTGAGCATCTTCGACCTGAACAAAGTAACATGGATTAAAAATGATAGAATTAGTCACATAAATCAACACAGACAATAGATTGATTCATAATAGTGATATGGAACAAAAAATCCATTTTCCACAGGTTAAAATAAATATTTACTCTTGACATACATAGATAAGAATTCATCTTTGCTCCCAAGAAAGCCCTAGGGCTGAAGGATCATCTTCATTGTGTTTCAATACAGGACATAAATCTAATGGCTTGGGAGAAATTTTATAATCTTTCTACAACTTTTGAGTTATAAGTTTTAGGATAATTAATTTAAAAAAAAAACAGAGAAGGACATGTACCCTACAAAACTGATTCTAAGGAAATGTCACATTAAAAATGAAGAATCACATTTAAATAGTCTCTTGCCAAAATTCTTAAAATCCGAACTTTAACATCTGGATGATATGCTGAGTCTCATTTATGTCATTATCTCACATCATCTCAAACAAAAGAACATATCTATATATTTTTAAAATCCTGTTCCATAATTTTTTAAGTATAAGATTTCACTCCCAATAGAATGTCAGGACCTTGAAGTGGAAGTGTTAGAATAAATTTTTAAGTGCCATCATCACCCACTCGATTAAATTTAACAGATTAAATTACTGGAGAATGATATGCCAACTTTGACATCACACATCCGTCTCAAACACAATTCATTCTAAATGCTTACAATGTAACAATAGATACTATAGTCCAGGCTATGTAAAATTATATGCTTTAGGCTACAATCATTTAAAAAGTATTTATGCTATTTTAGTTGAGTGATTCATATATTGGAACATAAGAGGTCATTAAACATTTATGCTGATAAAAGATATGTATATGCATTTTTATATATTTATATAATATACTGTGAGCTATCTTGGAGATGAATCTCCACATCTCACTTCAGATGCCCGAACTGACATAAAAGTGATGTGTCTAGCAAACTTTGCCTTAAAAAGTTTTATGAGTAAAATAATGTAGTATTGTTATTTTAAATCACTAACATTTGATTGTCTTGCTATACAACAATATTAACTACAACATAATTTGATTCCTGGAAGAGGCATAAACCCAAACTTCATACTAAAATCATGTCATTTTTTTTCATAGAATCTGTTTGCAGTCAGAATTTTCTTAAAATCAATAAACCATAGCAAAGCAAAACAAAACTCAAAGAAACTATTTGCAAAAAACTAAGGGCCTTGAGAAACCAGTTTCTATAGCTAATACAATGTTAAACGTTTATTGAACTTGAAAAAATGAATAAACACATCATTTATCATCAGGGAAATGTCAATCAAAATTACAATGAGATATTACCTCACACCTTTCAGAATGGCTAAAATCAATAACACAAGAAATAACAGTTGATGGTGAGGCTGTGGAGGACATGCATATTGGCGGGAATGCAAACAGTGCTGTCACTATGGAAAACAATATAGAGGTTCATCAGAAAGTTAAAAATGGACCTACTCTATAATCCATCAATTGCACTACTAGGTATTTACCCAGATGATACAAAAATACTAATTCAAAGAGATACATGTACCCCTGTTTACAGCATCAATATTTATAATTGCCAAGATATGGAAGCAGCCCAAATGTCCATCAATCAATAATTAACTAAGGAAGTAATCTATATATATGCAATAGAATATTAATCAGCTATAAAAAAGAATGTCAAAGATATAAATATAATGATTCAAAGTGGTACATGCATCCCAAAGTTTATAGCAAAAATGGCCATAATAGCCAAAATAAGCAAAGTCCAGATGCCCATCAACAGATGAATGGATAAAGAAGAAATAGTGTATCATATATAATATATATTATATATATACTACATATATAATGAAATATTACACATCCATCAAAAAGAATGAAGTCTTTCCATTTGCAATGACTAGATAGAACTAGAGGGCCTTATACTAAGTGAAATAAGTCAGTCAGAGAAAGACAAATATATGATTTCACTCATATGTGGAATTTAGAAACAAAACAGATAAGTATAAAGGAAGGGAGGGAAAAATAAAATAAGATGAAATCAGAGAGGGAGAGAAACCATTAGATACTCTTAACTATAGGAAACAAACTGAAGGTTGTGGGAGGGGAGGTGGGAGGGGGATGGGATAGCTGGGTGATGGACATTAAGGAGGGCATTTGATGGAATCAGCACTGAATATTATATGAAGTGATGAATCACTAAACTCCACCTCTGAAATGGATAATACACAATGTCAATTGGTTTTAAATAAAATTTCAAGAGTAATGAAATTTTGCTATTTCCAACAAATGGGTGGAGCTAAAGAATGTAATTCTAAGCAAAACGAGTCAATCACAGAAAGACAAATATCATACAATTGCACTCATATGTGGTATTTAAGAAACAAAAAAAAACTCCACAAAGGGAAAACATTGGAGAGAGGGAAGGCAAGAAACAGACTTAATTACAGAAAACGAACTGATGGTTACAAGGATAGGTGAGTGGGTGGATGGGTGAGATACGCAAAGGGAATTAAGAATACCTTTACCTTGATAAGCACTGAGTAATGTATACAATTGTTTTTGTTTTGTTTTGTTTTGTTTTGTTTTTAAATTTTTTATTTCTTTTCAGTGTAATAATATTCATTGTTTTTGCACCACACCCAGTGCTCCATGCAATCCGTACCCTCTCTAACACCCACCACCTGGTTCCCCCAACCTCCCACCCCCCACCCCTTCAAAACCCTCAGATTGTTTTTCAGAGTCCATAGTCTCTCATGGTTCACCTCCCCCTCCAATTTCCCTCAACTCCCTTCTCCTCTCCATCTCCCCTTGTCCTCCATGCTATTTGTTATGCTCCACAAATAAGTGAATCCATATGATAATTGACTCTCTTTGCTTGACTGATTTCACTCAGCATAATCTCTTCCAGTCCCGTCCATGTTGCTACAAAAGTTGGGTATTCATCCTTTCTGATGGAGGCATAATACTCCATAGTGTATATGGACCACATGTTCCTTATCCATTCGTGCATTGAAGGGCATCTTGGTTCTTTCCACAGTTTGGCGACGTGGCCATTGCTGCTTTGTTTTGTTTTATTCACTATATTGTACCCCAGAAACTAACACAACATGGTGTTAATTGCACTGGAATTAAAATATAAATGATAAAGAGAATCTTTATAGGATATAACTCAGCATCTGTATTTTTTCTTTACCACCCAGATAATTTTCATGGGGGTTCCTGGAAATGGCTGAGACTTTCCATGTTTCCAGTTCCTGTAAGACAACTATTCTTTCTATGGTTCTATATATTGCTGTCCAGTCCCCGTCTTGCTTTCATATCTTACAGGAAGGTCCCATTCATGAGCTCCAGGAAGGCACCTAAAATATAATAAAATATGATATATATTATATATAGTATATGTAATGTATATAATATAAAATTATAATACATTATTATATAATGTATTATATTATATGTATAATGTTTTTATATTATATTATATATAATAATGTTATTATAATAATTTACAAATAAAATAAATGAGAGGAGAGGGCTTATGTGGAGCCTCAGACAAAGGCTGAGAATATCTACAATTTTAGGACACTCACTATATTCCATGATCACTTCCTGTCTCTCATGGGGATTTCATTGAAGAGGTGCACAGTCTACACAATCAAAAGCTTATAAAAGTATATAGTTTATTTTGATAGATTTAGTGTCTTTTGTGAAAGTCTGAAAAGATAAAATTTGTTTACACTTCAAAACAACAGTTTTACTACTAAGATACAGCACATGGACAAAAACCTTAATGAAAATTATGATTTTGTGGGTTAACTCTGTGGTCCAGTTGGTTAAAAGGCTGTCTTTGGCTCACATCCTGATTGGGATCAAGCCTAGTGTTGGGCTCCCTACCTAGCAGAGAGCCGTCTATCTCTCTCTCTAAAATAAATAAAATCTTATAATATATATACATGTATGTATATATATACACATACAAATTATAGTAGGTTATGTATATATGTATACATACCTATACATGTATGTATATATACAAATTATAGTAAGTTACATACATATATACATATATATGACCTACTGTAATTTGTTAATAAAAACATGTCATTTTATATGCAACAAAATGATATAAAAATCATATGATCATCTCAATATGTGCAAGGAAAAGATTTGATAACATGCCACATATTGTCTTAATAAAAACTCTCCAAATATTAGTTATAGGAAAAAATATAAAAATAAAAACAAAACCCCCATGTTAGCACACCCACACCTAACAATATAATCAATACCAAAAATGCTGAAAACTTCATTTCTCTAAGATCAGAAACAGCACAAAGATGATCATTCTTAAAGATTGTATTCCTATAGTAATGAGAGTTCTAGCAGAACAATTAAGCAAGGAAAAAAACAGAAGGTACTCAAATCAGAAAGAAATAATCTAACTTGCTTCTTTTTACAGATTATATCACCTTCTATCTAGAAAACCACAGACAACTCTATCAAACAGTTGTTAGAACTAATAACAAATTCAGGAAAATTGCAGGTTATAAAATCAATATAGAATAATGTTTTATTTTTACACACTAATGATGAAGTTTTGGAAAGAATAGTTAAGAAAATAATCCGTTTACAATATAATCTAATGAATAAATACTTAGGAATAAATTTAATCATAGAGGCGAAAGATCTCTACACTAAAATGTATAAGAAATGATAAAAAATATTTGAAGAAGGCATAGATAAATGAAGAGAACCTATGTCCATTGGTTATAAAAATTAATTGTTAAAATAATATAATATTTAATTTAATATTATTTACAATATTCATGCCACCAAAAGCTATATTCAAATTAAATATAATTTCTTCAAAATTTCAGTGCATTTTTCAAATAAATAGAAAAAAAATCCTAAAATTCTAGGGACCACAAAAGACTCCAAATATCTAAAGCACTTTGAACAAAAACAAAGTTGGAGGAGTCACAGTCTGATTTAAAACAAGATTATAAAAGTAGTAATCAAAGAAATGTGGTACTAGATTAAAAATGAACACAGAGACAATGAAAAAGAACAGAGATTCAAGAAATAAAGTCACATATATACTTAAAATCAATCATTGACAAGAATGCAAAGGATAGGGTACCTGGGTGGCTCAGTCATTAAGCGTCTGCCTTGGTTCATGTCATGATCCCAGGAACCTGGGATTGAGCCCTGAATCAGGTTCCCTTCTCAGTGGGAGGCCTGCTTCTCCCTCTCTCACTCCCCCTGCTTTTGTTCCCTCTCTTGCTCTCTCTCTATCAAATAAATAAATAAAATCCTAAAAAAAAGAATGCAAAAGATACACAAAATGGGGAAAATATTCTCTTCAAATAGGTGATTGGATAACTGAATATCCACCTGTAAAAGAAAGAAATTAGACCTTTAGCTCATACCACTCATAAAAATTAAATTGAAATGGATTAAAGAATTAAATATAATATTTGAAACTGTAAAACTCTTTGAAGAAAGCATAGTAAGATGTCTCTTTGGCATTGATTTTGAGGACTTTTTTTAAAATTTTTTATGACACAAAACTACAGGCAACAAAACCAAAAATAACCAACTGAGGCTACATGAAACTAAAAGGTTTCTACAAAGTAATGGAAACAACCATGAAAAGTAAAAGGCAACCTATGAAATAAGAACATTTGAAAACTATCAACTAATAAGCCTAATATATAAACTATATGAGACAAGCATTATGAAAAAAAACACAAATAACAAATTTTTAAAAAAGAAAAAATTCAAACAGAAAATATGGCATACAAGAATCTATGGGATTCAACAAAAGTGGTTCTAATGGGGTATTTGATAGCTACACAGGCTTGTCTCAAACAAACAAAAGGAATGAATCCCTCTCTCCTCGTGTGTGTGTGTGTGTGTGTGTATCTAGATAGATAGATAGATAGATAGATAGATAGATAGATAGATATAAAGAAACTAGAAAAGAACAAGTAAAGGAATAAGTTAGTAGAAGGAAATAAATAATGAGGATATGATTGGAAGGAAATACTATACATAATATAAAGAAAATATGGGTGGCCTGGCTGGCCAAGTTGCTGGAATGTGCAACTCTTGATCCTGGGTTTATGACCCATGTTTGAACCCCATGTTGTATGACCCTATGTTTGAGATCCATGTTGGGTGTAGAGATTATTTAAAAATAAAATATATTTGGGGCATCTGGGTGGCTCAATGGGTTAAAGCCTCTGCCTTCGGCTCAGGTCATGATCCCAGGGTACTGGGATCCAGCCCCACATTGGGCTCTATGCTCAGTAGGGAGCCTATTTCCCCTCCTCTCTCACTGCCTGCCTCTCTGCCTACTTGTGATTTCTGTCTGTCAAATAAGTAAATAAAGTCTTAAAAAATAAAATAAATTTTAAAATAAAATACCTTTTAAGAAGAGAAAATACAAAAAAACAATGAAGCTAAAACTTGCTTCTTTCAAAAGGGAAACAAAATAAACAAAACTTTACCCAGGCTCAAGAATAAAAACATTCAAATAAGTAATATCAGGAATGCAACAGAAAGTACAAATGATGCCACAGAAATACAAAATATCATAAGAGACTACCAAGAAGATCTATATGTCAATAAGTTAGACAACCTAGAAGGACAGATAAATCCCTAGAAATTTACAGTATTCCCAGATTGAATCATGAAGAAATAGAAAATCTGAATATGCATATTACTAATAAGGATATTGAATTAGTAATCAAAAAACTCCTAGCAAACAAAAGTTCAGGAAAATGGCTTTACTAGCGAATTCTATAAACATTCAAGAATATTTAATACTTACACTTCTCAAAATCTTCCAAAAACTCAGAGTATTTGGAATCCATACAAGATCATTTTATAAGGCTAACATTACCCAGATACCAAAACCAGGCAAGGAAACCACAGGGAAAACAAATGAATAATTTTATATATATATATATATACACACACACATATATATGTATATATATAAATAATTATTTTATAGTATATGACATGTATTATGTAATACTACATATTATGTATTTTATTTATGTATTTTATATTATATATATTTATATTTATATGTGGTGGGTGAACATAGATGCAAATATCCTCAACAAAATAGTAGCAAACTAAATTCAAGAGTACAGTAAAAGAATCATACATCATAATCAAGTGTTATGTATTCCAGGGAAGCAAGTATGACTCAACATCTATAAGTCAGTTAATGTGATACATTACAGCTACAAAACAAAAGATAAAAACCATTGATCATATCAATAAATGTAGAAAAAATCTGAAAAAAGTTGACATCTATTTATTATAATTATCAACAAAGTGTGTATAGAGGAAAATTACATCAATATAAAATGGGACATTTAAAAACAAACTGCTAATGTATAATGATGAAGAGCTGAGGGTTTTTACTGTCATATTAGGAACAAGACAAGAATAGCCACAGTCCCCACTCTTAGTCAACACAGCATTAGAAGACCCAACTGAAGCAATTAGATTTTTAAAAATATAGTAATATAAAAGGCATTGGCAAATCAGCAAGGAAGAAGTTACCATTTGCAGATGAAATATATATATAATATTTTTCTAATTTTTTAAAATTATTTTAAATATATTTATATATAAATATATATAAATATATATAAATATATATATATAAAAAATGAAAGACCACCAGAAACTGTTAGATATATATATATATATCTATATATATATAAAAGACCACCAGAAACTGTTAGAACTAATAAATAAGTTCAGTAATGTTGCAAGATATAAAATTAATATACCAAAATCTATTGTTTTTTTTTCAAAGATTTTTTATTTATTTGAGTGAGAGATTGAGTGAGCAAGAGATAGAGCACAAGCCAGGAGAGGGGAAGAGAGCTAGACCCCAGGGGAGCCTGATGTGGTATTCAACCCCAAGACTCCAGGATCATGACCTGAGCTGAATGCACTTAACCAAATGAGCCACTCAGGCAACATTTATTCTGTTTTTATACAATAATAACGACCTTTGAGAAAGAGAAATCCCATTGGTAATCATATCAAAATGAATAAAATGTCAAGAAATAATTTTCAAGGAATAAATTTAATCAAGGAAGTGAAAGACTTATACACTGGAAACTATAAGATATTGATGTAAGTAACTAAGTGACATAAATAAATGGAAAGAAATTTCATGTTCATAGATTGGTAGAATTAATACTGTTAAAATGCCTACACGACTCAGAGAAATCTACAGATTAATACCTCTGGTGAGACAACAACGAGATTCAATAAAATCCCTATGAAAATTCCAATTCCATTTTTCACAGAAGTAAAACAAATAATTCCAAAATTTGCATGGAATCACAATAGACCACAAATAGCCAAAACAATCTTGAGAAAAAGAAAAAGTGAAACATATTATGCTCACTGATTTCAATGTATTATAAAAAGCTATACTACTCAAATTGGTATGGTATTTGCATGAAAATAGACACAAAGATCAATGGAACAGGAGGGACAACCCAGAAATAAACTCACACATATATGTTTGATTAATGTACACAAGGACAGCAAGAATATACACTAAGGAAATGACTGTCTCTTTAGTAAATAGTGGTGAGAAAATTATATGCAAAGGACTAAAAATTTCTGGTTAATATCACATACAAAAATCAAACTAAAATGAATTAAAGATCTAAATGTAAGACCTGAAACCATAAAGCTTAAGAAGAAAACATAGGTAAAAATCTCCTTGACATTGGTCCTAGAGATGCTATTTTGGATATGAAGTCAGACACAAGGGAAGCAGAAAGAAAAATAAACATATGGGGCTGCATCAAACTAAGAAGGTTTTCTGCACAGCAAAGGACCCATTAACAAAATGGAAAGCAACCTAAGGACTGGAAGAAGATATTCAAAAAAATGTATCTGATAAGGTTTTGATGTTAAAAATGTACAAAGAACTCATACAAATTAGTAACAAAACAATTGGATTTAAAAATGGTCAGTGGAGGGGCACCTGGTTGGCTCAGTTGGTTAAGTATCTGCCTTTGGCTCAGGCATGATCTCAGGGTCCCCAGACTGAGCCCTGTGTTGGGCTCCCCACTCAGTGGGTAGTCTGCTTGTCCTTCCCTCTGCCCATCCTCACTTGTGTACATGACAAATGTAATAAAATTTCTATTATAGGAGTCCCAGAAGAAGAAGACAGAGAAAAGGGAGCAGAAAATTCATCTAAAGAAATAATAGTTGTAAACTCCACTAATGTGGGAAAGAATACAGACATCCAGATCCAGGAGGCATAGAGAATTCCCATCAAAATCAACAAAATATATTTACTTAAGACATATTTCCATTAAATTTGCTAACCATAGTGATTTTTAAAAAATCTTAAAAGACAAGATATGTTTCCAAAGGCAAAGGAAACAAAAGCCAAAATAAACTTTTGGGACTTCATCAAAATCAAAAGCTTCTGCACAGCAAAGGAAACAGTCAACAAAACAAAGAGGCAACCCACGGAATGGGAGAAGATATTTGCAAATGACAGTACAGACAAAAGGTTGATATCCAGGATCAATAAAGAACTCCTCAAAATCAACACACATGAAACAGATAATCATATCAAAAAATGGGCAGAAGATGTGAACAGACACTTCTCCAATGAAGACGTACAAATGGCTATCAGACACATCAAAAAATGTTCATCATCACTAGCCATCAGGGAGATTCAAATTAAAACCACATTGAGATACCACCTTACAACAGTTACAATGGCCAAAATTAGGAAGACAGGAAACAACATGTGTTGGAGGGGATGTGGGGAAAGGGGAACCCTCTTGGACTGTTGGTGGGAATGCAAGTTGGTGCAGCCACTTTGGAGAACAGTGTGGAGATTCCTCAAGAAATTAAAAATAGAGCTTCCCTATGACCCTGCAATTGCACTACTGGGTATTTACCCCAAAGATACAGATGTACTGAAAAGAAGGGCCATCTGTACCCCAATGTTTATAGCACCAATGGCCATGGTCGCCAAACTGTGGAAAGAACCAAGATGCCCTTCAACAGATGAATGGATAAGTAAGATGTGGTCCATATACACTATGGAGTATTATGCCTCCATCAGAAAGGATGAATACCCAACTTTTGTCTCAACATGGACAGGACTGGAAGAGATTATGCTGAGTGAAATAAGTCAAGCAGAGAGAGTCAATTATCATATGGTTTCACTTATTTGTGGAGCATAAGAAATAGCCTGGAGGACAAAGGGAGTTAGAGAGGAGAAGGGAGTTGAGGGAAATTGGAAGGGGAGGTGAACCATGAGACACTATGGACTCTGAAAAACAATCTGAGGGGTTTGAAGTGGCGGGGGGTGGGAGGTTGGGGGGACCAGGTGGAGGGTATTAGAGAGGGCACGGATTGCATGGAGCACTGGGTGTGGTGCAAAAATAATGAATACTGTTTTGCTGAAAATTAATTAATTAATTAATTAATTAAAATAAAAAATATTTGTCCTCCCAAAAAAAAAAAAATCTTAAAAGCAGCAAGACAATAGACATCATTAAATTACAAAGGAAAACCCATAACCCTAGCTGCAGATTTTCAACAGAAACTTGGCAACCCAGAAGGCAGTGGTATGATACAGTCCAAGTGCTGTGGGGAAAATCTGCAGCAAAGAATCCTGCACACAGGAAAGCGGTCATTCAGACTAGGAAACGTAAAGAGTTTCCCAGACAAACAAAAACTAAAGGAGCTCCTGACCACTAAACCAGCCCTGCAAGAAAGAGTAAAGCGGACTCTGAGTGGAAAGGAGAGACCAAAAGTTACAGGGACAACGATAGATCAGATAAAACCTCCAGAAAAAAATTGCAAAAGAAGTAATGAAATGGCAATAAATACATATCAATAATTACTCTGAATGTAAATGGATAAGGGATCCCATCTAAAGACATAAGTTGTCAGAATGAATAATAAAACAAGACCCATGTATATGCTGAGCACAGGAGACTAATGTTAGATCCAAAGACACCTGCAGATAGAAAATGAAGGGACAGAGAAATACTTAGCAAGCAACTGGATATCAAAAGACAGCTGGAGTAGTACCCTGACATTAGACAAATGGAATTTACAACAAAGAATGTAACCAGAGATAAAGAAGGGCACTGTATCATAATAAAAGGGGCAATCAACAAGAAGACCTAACAACTGTAAATATTTATACTATCAACATGGGAGCACCAAATATATAAAACAAGTCATCACACACTTATGGAACTAATTTAATAACAAAATAATAGTAGGGATTATAATACCTCACTTACATCAATGGAGATATCATCCTTAGATAGACAGATGATAGATAGATAGAAATGACAGATAGATGATAGATGATAGATAGACGATCAGCCATAAAAAAGAATTATTCAGTCATAAATAAAAAAATAGTTTTGTCATTTGCAACAACATGGATGCTTCCAGAGAGCATTTTTCTAAACAAAATAAGTCAAAGACAAATACCATATGATCTTACTCATATGTGGAATTTAATAAACAAAACAAATAAGCAAAGGGGAAAAGATAGAGATAAAAACAAGAAACAAACTCAACTCTAGAGAACAAAGTGATGGTTTCTGGAATGATGTGGATGGGGCAATGGCTAAAACAGCGAATGGGGATTAAGGAGAGCACTTGAGATGAGCACTAGGTGTTGTAGGAAAGTGTGGAATTACTCTGCTGCATATCTGACACTAGTATAACACTGTGTGTCCTTACACTCCTTCATTCATGTACAGCTGCCATCATGACTATGTGTAAGGCCAGTAAATTAACTGTATGTTTTGTTACATTTACTTTCTCTCTTTTAAAGATTGTATTTATTTATTTGAGAGAGTCAAAGAGCATGAGCAGGGGAAGAGCAGAGGTAGAGGGACAAGGAGATTCCAGGCTGAGCAAGGAGCCTGATGGGGGGCTGGTCCCATGACCCTGAGATCATGACCTGAGCTGAAATCAAGAGTCAAACATTGTTACTTTTAGTTCCATATTAATTTATTTGGTAATCACTCAATTGACTTATGAACCTATCAGGAATAAAAACAAGCAAAATCACATATAAAATAATCCCATCTTCTTATCTGCCTCTCTGTAGGAGGCTGTCTGTGTGAGAATTATGTTCCTTCATTGACTCCATAAACACCCAGGAGACTCCATGCCTCCAAATGGGGTCAACCTAGTGGCCTGCTCTAAAGTTGGTATCTCATGTAAGAAACAGGCCATACACTTTTCCTTTAACAGACAGTGTGTTTTGGGGCCTTGAACAATGGAAATAAAATATGCTAAGAACAGAGGGTATAATAGGTAAGGGGTTCAGAAAGGTAGCTTCCCCCCACCTTAACAAATGTTTCCTCTCACTCTACTTAATCAACCTGAAATAGACTATCTCTATTCTGTCTCTGACACTAGGATTTTTTCTGCTGCACCCTGAGGAATGCCTGTCTGTCTCAGTGCCCCCACTCCTTTCCACACAAACAACTGTTTCCTGTTCCCTTCATTTCCCTCCCCAGCTGTCCTCTGGAGACATGGCAGCCCATGTCACCCATCAAAGAGTAGGTATTTTCTCCTCCAGAAGCCACATGATACAGAACTCCAACGTGGTAGGTGTCCTCCCTGCCTTTCCTTGGTCCTCCCACATCATTTATGACACGGGTCCTTGCAAACTCTCAGCTCCTTTGAAGTGAGTTTCTGGATTGAAGCACCACACCATGCTTCTGTCATTCTGGAAGCAGGGACATTGAGGCAGATACTCCAATGGTGTGATCAATGGCTAGGCACCCACGAGGAAGGGCTTCTTGGTAGCCTCTGGGGAACAAGTGCACTCAGTGTGTTAGATGTGAAATAACGACAATGAACTGTCTGGGGTGCTGTAAAATTGGTAACATTTAGAGATGTTAGAGAGGAGCACCCGGGAGACATGAGGGATGAGGTAAGTAACAGATGAGTATGTCACAAACATAAACTCAGACAGTGCAGCTATAGGTGAAACAGGATTCTCTGACAGAGATGCCCAATTTTACAAGAGAAGGAGAAGCAAAGAAGAATGGTCTAAAGAGAGCAAATTAGTCTCCATGGAAGGATATTTTTACATGAAACTGTAGCTATTGGAAGACATCAAAGATGTTAGAAGGGAAGACTATTTATGCAGAAGGAAAGACGGATATGCCAAAGATGCAAGAAAAACAATGTCATGTAAATATAAATACTTTTGTTTCAAAGGAAATGGGAACTAGAGATACGGAGATTGTATGTTGCTTGTTTGTTTGGCTAATTAATTGGTTATTGTATTATTTTTTAATGTATATGGACTGGAATGTGCATACAGTGTAATCTAGCAGATTATTTCCTTGCTCAAATCAGTGTTTCAGAAAGAATAGACTAGACAAAAAGTGTATTAATTGGGGAGAAATTGGAGGCAGACATTTCCTTGAATTACCTTTACAATTGATTTTAATTCTTTGAAATTCTATGTCCTAAAAGGATTTGTTATGCATTTTGAATAAAATACACTGGAATTATCCTAGATCCATTATCCCAAAAATGTATGACCCAATGAGAATGTTAAAGAGAGCAAGGACACATCACAGGGAAATATCTTGCTTTTTCCCTCCCCAAATTATTCTTTTAACATTTTGGTGAGTTATTTTTCATTAATATCCACAGATTACTATGATGAATAAATTGCCTGGCAGCTCACACGTTTTGCTCCTGAACTCCTGAATTTATTTCCTGTACAGCTCTTCCAGAAAGAATCAAGATCACACATCATCACATACAGGTGCAACTCACAGGACAAAGGGGTGAGAAGAGTAGGATCTTCCAGTCCCAAAACCTTCCATCGTCATTACCTGAAATTTACATCATTGGCCACACTCTTCTGACTTCAAGCAGAGCTGTGAAGTGTGTGGTCAGTGTGGATGGCACTGAACCCATACAGATCTAGACATTCTACTGAGAGAGGACAGAATAGATGTTTAGAGTCACCATGACGACAAATGGAATGTAGCACCATGAGGAGGTATAACCCAAGGTGGGGCATTTATGTAGGGGGAGAAGGTAGGAGATGGTGACTTTTATATGGAGGAGTGCAGAGATAAAGGAAATTTGGGATAACTTATTTTTTCAAGATTTCTGGCTTGGGCTATTGTAAATGGTGGTACCAATGATGGCCCACGTTTCAGGAGACTTTGGGAGTTCACTGTTGGGCATGATGAATTTGGTGTCACTGAAACAATACTCACAGGACTTCCTTAGACTGACATGACAGCAGCAACAAATAGATATAAGGTAGCCATGAAATGATTCTTTGGTGTATGATTCGGTCTCCTGAAAGGTCAAAAGGACAAAACAAAATGGCTAGTTAATTATAGTGTCAAATGGCTAGTATAGAATGCAATTGTGAATAGCCCAGCTCATTGACTTCATAATAAGGACTATCAGTTAGCTCTCTTACACACACCTGTCTGTGTGTATATGGGTGGGAAGCAGACTACACATTGTCATTCAACATACTGCATTTCCATTTTCCCCAGAGAGCCTCATGGACCAATGTCACCAGGCAGCGAGAACACAATATACTTTTGATTCACAACAACGAATTGTATTTCTTTACCTGGTTATATACTCTTATATCCTGAATACTACACCCTCTCTTTCTAGGATATAGTAGTTTAAATGCTTATTTAAAATATAAGGAAATAACTATAATAACAGAAATAATGATGAAGTAATGATAGAAATACTACTACAGTAATTTTAGAAATGATAATAATAAAATCAACAGTAATAATCATTGTCCCTGTATAACTACTATGTCCTAAACTCTTTTTTTTTTTTTT
>NW_019154190.1:418576-442487 GCF_002288905.1 Enhydra lutris kenyoni
GATGCGGGGCTCAATCCCAGGACCCTGAGACCATGACCTGAGCCGAAGGCAGAGGTTTAACCCACTGAGCCACCCAGGCGCCCCTAAGTGCTAAACTCTTATGTGTGTTTGTGTGTATGTACACAGGTATGGGCATGTGCGTACATGGGTGTATTTGTGCGTATGTGTTATAATATGAGTTTTCTCATTTAATCTTTAAAACTTCGAGGCAAGTATTGCTATTGTCCTGGTTTCATAAAAATGCATTTCAGATAAAATTTTACATTTGAATGATATGCTGTGTGATAATAGGACATAATATAAAATATTTCATATATACTATATTTGCATTAAATTTTCTTGTTTATCTCTTCAAATCATGGACACTTTTAGCTTATATTGTTACATTCTTAATATAATTATTTGGTTCAGCATCATACCCATTCCTAGGAAAAGTCAGAGTGTCATACATCTAACGTGGGATGCATTTTCCATGTCAACTCCTTTACAGAAGCAATGATTTTATTCCATCCATATTTAGGGAAATCCATTGTCAGACCTCTGCTTCTTCTATGTAGTTCCATTACAGTGAATTATCAGTAATGACCACTTAACAGGAATCAATTGTACACCAATCATGTAAGTCTGGTATTTGAAGAGAGTGCTTTTAATTGGTATATCAATTTGGCCATTGATATCATGGGTTTTTAGAATACATCCAAAAATAAAGGCAGCATTATCTTTTAGTATAAGATATAAGTGTGTATATCAGAATATATATTCCCAGGATTTCTGTATCAAACACTTTTCAAAAGAAATATTACTCAGGAAGAAATGATTTCTTGTATTTGTCTTTTGTCTTGCAATCAAAACTTTCATATAATGATGTAGTGTAGAAGCATACAAATAATTGGATAAATGTGAAGTCATACTGATATTATTGAATAATTTCCTTATATTTAAATGTAAATTCCCTTCTATTTAAATTTAAAGAAATATTCTGAATGGTTTATTCATATACTGAGATAATTGGCAGAAAAGTGAAAAGAATATTTTTGAAACTAGTCAAGTCAAAATTGCATAATGCATTTTGAACTTCTTGACAAGTGTAAAATGGTAAAGATTATTTGAGTGTAGTGAATTCACTGGGTAAAGGGTATGAAGGCCTTTCTTTTATGTCCAAGGAAAATTTGGGATATGACTGTGTTTATAACTAAATCCATGGTATCTAATGATGACAACATCTTCTATAATTAGTCTCTAAACTTCTAGAGGTTAGGGCAGTATAAACTGTATGTTACATCTGTTTATTTACATTATCATTATTAGACATAGAATATTTAATGTCAGGTAGAGAGAAAGAGACTATAACTTTATAAGACTACCACAGATTTGGAAAAGTTTACAGGGTGTATAACATTTGTCTTCCCTCTTTCTTCTGTAGAGTTAGGAAGCTCACCACCAGTGCATAACTTTTTGGATTCAAGAACAGATTTCATTCAACATTCTGGATAGCACAGAAGGTATCCTTTTCTCTATCATTCTAGCATCATGGGAGGATATTTCAGATGCCTGATTAACGGGTTGGGCAAAAATACATAAAAGATCATTGTAGAAGTTTGCTTGGGTGGCTTAGTTGGTTAAGCATCAGATTCTTGATCTCAGCTAGGATCTTGAACTCAGGGTCATGAATTCAATCCCTGTGTTGGGCTCCATGCTAGATGTAGAGCCTATTAAAAAAGTTCTTGTAGAAAGTTCAGGGAAGTGGAAAGAAGATAGTAGAACAAAAAAGATGATGTAGTCAATGAATTTATTAGGGAATGCTTCTAATATATAAAGATAAAGTATAGACATTCTTGTGAATGTAAATGTAAACATAATTGATGCATTGTGAAAAATTTTGATATCAGAGTCCATAGTCAAAAATTTCTTTAACAATCATTTACTGAGAACATACAATAGGCCAGTAATTCCTAAGTGATTGGGGTTCTGTAGAAAATAGACATTACATATTTTTCTTTTTTTACAGATTTATTTACTTTAGAGAAAGAGACAGTTGGGGAAGGGGGACAGAGAGAGATAGACTCTTAAGCAGACTCTTCGTTGAGTGTGGAGCCTGACCCAGAGCTTGATCCCATGACTCTGATATCCCGACCTGAACCAAAACCAAGAGGTGGGCCTTTAACCAACTGTGGCCCCCAGGTGCTCCGATACTTCTCAACACTAAAATTGAGAATGGATTTTTCAGTGCAAATGAGTATAACAACGGGAGTCACTAATGGAAAAAGGAAAACTAGAATGACAAAATTATGGGGAAAAGTGAGAAAAAGACAACAATTTTGGATAATTATTATTGAATTGGAGTTGTCAGTAATATTCATAGACTTATTTTATTCATAGATTTTAGAGGCTTATTTATGATCCACCAATTCATGGGAAGCATCAGTGCCCTTAAATCTTAATCTGTGTCTACACCAAAATTTACTGAGCTGTAGGTCAAACAAGTCAAAAGAGCAAGAACTTCTTAAATATGTGTATATCCACAACTTCATTCAAAGGTTAATCTTTTAATATAGTGAAAATTATAGCAAAACAACATTCACATTCCAGACCATTAAAATAGAATATAGAGGTTTATTTCATAATGAAGAATCGTAATACCAACTAAAACAGAAAAATTCAAATTATTCATATTTAACTAGAGACATATTTGTACATTTGCTTCCCCAAAGGGAAAACCAAAACACATTCATTCAAAATCATGAATAGTTATTTTTTTGTATTTAAAGATTTTGTTTTTAAGTAATCTCTAAGCCCAATATCTATACCCAATAAGTTGAACTTACAACCTTGAAATCAAGAGTTGCATGCTCTATTTACTGAGGCTGGCAGAGGCCAAAGACTTAAGAATAGTTCTTAAAGATGGCAAGTAACTTATTTTATATATTATTTCTTTTTCATAATTGGCATCCGTGTTTTCCTAAATTGTACCACTATGTCTCTGTGTGTGCAAGTATGTATGAATGTATATTTATTTATTGAGGGATAGATCATACCTACTGAATCTGTGCACATAATAGTAGAGGGAACAGTTAAGTAGCCACTATCCACATCTAAAGAGCATCATTATTTAGAAACCATATCATTCCCTATATAAAGAAGTAATTAAATATAAGTCAATTTTGGGAAGTTACTAAAACTGGCCAAAATAAAACATATTCTTATTTTAACTGAATACAATGTTCTTTTTCTTTTACATTTAAATACTAACGCTTCAAATTACAAATACAGATTAACCTAGTTTTAGCATCTCATTAGTTCATATTTTAGAAAAATATATAAATAATACATTTCATTTTCTCTAAGATTAGCCAAATAAGAGCTGAGACAGAATATTGAGTTCCATATCTTATTCATTTATTCATTTATTTAAAATATATTATTGAGCAACTACTATGTACAAGGCATTGTTCAGCCACTCAGCTTATACAGAGGGCAAAATAATGATCTCACATTTGGAAGTTTAAGTTCTTGTGTATTAGGATGACAATAAACAATAAATATAATTCATATGTTTATTTAATATGTTATAGATGAAAAGTGATTTGCAAAACACATCAAAGGACAGCACCACTGAACACTAAATCAAAACTAATGATGTACTATATGTTGGCTAATTGAACATAATAAAAAAAAGTAAAAGAAGAGTATGACCACATTAACAACAACAACAACAAAAGGAGAGCACAATAAGGAGAAATAGGCGAATTGGGGTACGCAGGGCAGGAGAGGGTACTAAGATTTTAAGTGCGCTGTTTAAGGGTACACCACATTTAAAGGTGACTTTGACAAAAGACTGAACTCAATTTAAGAATATGGAATTGATTGAATTTAAATAAAATAAAATTTAATTAAAGATTTTTTTAATGCAATTTAAAAAAAGAACATGGAATTAAGATCCTGAGACTACATGGAGCTAACAACTTACTGAACAGACCAAATATGATCATTTCATTCAAACGAATAAATTCCCAGATTGTAAAACAAGCCCATTTCAAAAGCTGGTTGAGAGTCTACTGATTTTAACTGCAAAATATGCCTCACTCTCTTTTTATTATTCTAATGTAATGTTTTCTAATATTATTCTAAATGTAAGTGAGTTTGAGATTTACACCACTGCATTTTAGCTCTCTCTTTTTTTTTTTTCCTATTTTAGGTAAAAGAGTGGAATTCATGATGGGGCAAGAGAATCACAGTTTCACCGGTGATTTCATTCTCCTAGGACTCTTTTCTTCTTCCCAATCAAGTCTAGTTTTCTGCTCCCTTATAGTCATTATTTTTATTATGACTATTACGGAAAACACAATCATGATCCTCCTTATCCTCAGGGACTCAAGACTCCACACTCCAATGTATTTCCTGCTCAGCCATCTGTCTTTCATGGACATCTTGCATATTTCTAACATTGTTCCCAAAATGGTCGCTGACTTCCTGTCAGGCAGCAGAACTATTTCATTTGCAAGTTGTGGCTTCCAGGTATTTCTGTCCCTCACCCTCCTAGGTGGTGAGTGTCTTCTCCTGGCAGCAATGTCTTATGACCGCTATGTAGCCATCTGCCATCCACTGCACTATCCCATTCTTATGAGTGACTATGTCCGCATCCTCATGGCTGGAGGGTCCTGGCTGGTTGGGACTGTCAGCTCCACAGTCCACACAGCTTATGCCCTCCACTTTCCCTTCTGTGGCTCAAGAGCTATTGACCACTTTTTCTGTGAGGTCCCTGCCATGTTGAAGTTGTCCTGTGTGGACACAACCCTGTATGAACGAGGAGTTTATGTAAGTGGCTTAATTTTTCTCCTCGTCCCTTTCTCCCTAATCTTTGCTTCTTATGTCCAAATCCTCCTCAGTGTTCTTCAAATGAAATCATCAAAAGCACGGAAAAAGTCATTTTCTACCTGTTCTTTCCACATGATTGTGGTCACAATGTACTATGGGCCATTTATTTTCACATACATGAGACCCAAATCATACCACACTCCAGGCCAGGACAAGTATTTGGCAGTATTCTACACCATCCTCACACCCACACTGAACCCTATCATCTACAGCTTTAGGAATAAAGACGTTCTGGAGGCAATGAAAAATATGCTCAAAGGTAACTTTCTCCATTAAAGATAGTAAGAAAAATGCTTGAAGCCTATGTTTTCTATATTAATATTCAATACTTACAGGTTATTCATTATTCATGTATCTGGAAAGAAAATCAGTTTCTATCCATCAAGAGTAGAAAGTGGATTTTTCCAAACCCCTGATGATAATAAACAAAATTTTTTAAGTATTTGTTTTATAAACACATACACCTAAAAAGGTACTATTCCCTCTCACAAAAAATTATAAGAATTTATAAAAATTGACTTTTACAATACAATCACATTTTAAAGGATCTATCCTTATGACTTTTGTACCTTATGAAACAGTAAAATTATAATTCCAATGTTAGAACCAGTTATCAAAAATTCATAAAAAATCATGTGCAAAATGGGTGGAGGTGTTCAAAAGGTAAGAATTCTAGTTGTAAGATACATAAGTTAAAAAGAAGTCCTGCATGGTGAACAGCATGGTGACTGTAGTTAACAATGTTCTTTTGTATATAAGAAAGTAGCTAAACATGTATGTTTTAGAAGTTCTCATAAAAAAATGAATTGTAGCTATGTGTGGTGATACATAATTAAACTTTTTTTGAAAATTACTTTACAATATATAGATACATCAAATTGTTATGCAGTACACCTAAGAACAGTAGAATTATATTTACATCTCAATAAAACAAACATAAATTGATGCATTTTATTATTTAACAAATAATATTAATTGAATGTATATTATGCATATTTTAAATATGTATTTTAATATACTAATACATTGTGTAATTCATGTGATATAATCCATACATTAAACATTATTTCATAAGAATAATATTTATTAAAAGTTATTTCATAAATAGCATTCAATTTCTATTAATATGAGTTCTAAATCATGGAAACATTTCATTATTTACACAATCCCTGTTTTCTTGCACACAGATGGAAGCAAGTATTGCATATAAGAATATCCAGACATGAATTGCATCCTTGTCCTAATACCCTGGGTCTTTTTATTGTGACTATCTGAGTGAGAGGGCTGCACCTCTGTACAGCGAAAGAGGTATAAAGAGGGACCAAAAGCAGTCTAGCAGGCACAAGCAATTTCTGTTTTTGCTCCCTTTCAAACTTAATTGGAAGCGAATTTGGGAAACAAAATGTCAGTATTACATTAAATCACAAACCAATACAACTACATGCATCACCCTGTAATCACCTGGGAGTTTCTAAAAACAAATAAACTTTCAGAGCTCCACTTGAAATATCCATTTTTCATTGAATAGTTTGTTTTGAAACCTTTGTTACTGAAGTGAGAAATGTCTGTACATACACTTACATATATACATCAGTTATGATACAATGAAAGTACTCATCCTTTGCTAGAAGCAAACACAAAATATTTAATAAGTGTATGTTAAAATTGCATCTTATTTTACATATGTCCATAGGGTTATATTTTGTAACTCTTTTATCATTTTATCCTAAAAATTATTGCAAAGAAGCAAATATTTTTTAACACTTATTTGTTTATTTTAGTGTGAGATAGCAAGAGCAGGTTCAATGGGGGGAGGGGCAGAGGGAGAAGTAGAGAGAGATTCTTAAGCAGATTCCCCATTGAACATGGAGCCAAAAGTGGGGTTCAATATCAAGGCCCTGAGATCATGACTTGAGTCAAAATCGAGAATCAGATCCTTATTCAACTGAGCTACCCAGCCACCTGCCAAATAAATGTTTCTATGCATAATTAATTCAAATGACTTTGTCAGTAATGAAACTAGACTACATTCAATTAGGTATCAAATTAATTAAATATTTATATTAAATGAATATCATATTTATACCATAAATTTTGCATACTGTGTCTTCTTTATCCATACATTCCTTCATTCACTGAAAGATACTTAGATTTTCTCTATTATCTTGGCTCTTGTAAATAATATTACAATGAACATGGGAGGGTTATGTCTTCGAGATCCTGTTTTTTCCTTTTGATATATAACCAGAATTGGGATTGCTGGATTACAATAAAATACTAGCCCTTTTTAATTTTTAATTTTTTTCTTCTGCTGTGCAAAAGCATTTTAGTTGGACGTAGTCACACATTCATTTTTGTTTTCATGTTTGGGCTTTTGATATTATATCCAAGAAACACTGTCAAAGACCAGAGCTTTTTGCTTCACTTTTCTTCTAGGAGTTTTATGTTTTTGGGTGGTATATTTCAGTTTTTAACATATATTGAGTTAATTTTTGTGACTGGTATAATATGGGGGTCCAATTTCTTTCTTCTATATGAAGCTATACATTTTCTCAATACCATTTATCAAAAAAACTTTCCATTCCCCTTTGAGTATTTTTGGAATCCTTGACCAATATTAGTTGATCATATAAGTGAAGGTTTATTTCTGGACTCTCAAATTCTGTTCTATTGGTCTAAGCTTCTATTTTATACCGGTGCCCTATTATTTTGATTACTAAAAATTTATAGTATAGCTTGAAATCAGAAAGTATGGTACCTTTATATTTGTTTGGTTTTTGTGGCTCCATACAAATATTAGCCATATTTGTGCTCTTTCTATGAAAAAATGCCATTGGAACTTTAAGGAGTTGCATTAAATCTGCAGATAGCTCTCAGCGCTAAATATGTAATAATAAGAATCTTCCAACCCATTAATGTGGAATATGTTTTCATTTTTTATGTTTTTCATTTTTTTAAATCAAACTTTTGCAATTCTTTGTATACAGATCTTTTACTTCTTTGGTTAAATATATGTCAGAGGACTGAATTACTTTTGATTCTACTATAAATAATTTTATTTCATTTTCAGATATTTTGCTCTTAGTTGATAGAAACACATAATTTCTACACTTTGATTTATAACCAGCTACTTTACTAAAATTATTGATCAAACAAGTTTCTGGTGGACTATCTAGGATTTTCTGTAAGGTTATATCATCTGCAAACAAATAAAATATTACTTCTTTCTTTCCATGGAGTATTGTTCTGCCTAGGATTTCCAGAAGCACTTTGCCTATGAGTGATGATAATGGACACCTTTGTTTTGTTTGTGATCATAGAGGAAATTATTTTATGACCGAATATGAAGTTATCTATGATATTGTTATATAAAACTATTTTTATATTAAGTTATAATCCTTTTATACCGATTTGACAGTTTTCTTTAATCGTGAAAAAGTACTATACTTACTTAGTGTTTTTTTCTGTATTTATTGAGATAATCATATGATTTGTACCTTCCATTCTATTAATGTAGTGTACCCCATCTATTGATCTGTGTATATTTAACCATTCTTGCCCCCCAGGAATAAATTCCATTGTATCATTGTATAAGACCCATGAAATATGTGGTTGACTTGTGTTTCCCATTATTTTATTGGGAATTTTTGCATTTGTATTAATAAGAAATACATGAATATATATATATATATATATATATATATATATATATATATATATATATACTTTCACTCTCTGAGTGTTGGCTTTGGTATCAGTGTAATACTGATCTAGTAAAATGACTTTGAGAGTGGTCCATCCATAACAACTTTCTGGATGTAGTTTAAGAAAAATTGTTGTTAACTCTTTAAACACTTGGTAAAATTCACTAATTAAACCATCTGGTCCTGTACTCTTCACTCTTGAGAGGTTTTTGACTCCTGATTTAGTCTTTTTACATTGTTCTTTGTCTACTCAGATTTTCTCTTTCTCTCTCTCTCTCTTTTTCTTGATTTGGTATTTGTAGGTTCTGTGTTGATATGAATTTACCTATTTCTTCTAGGTTATCCAATTTGTTGTCATATAATTATTTATGGAACATTGTATTTGTATTTGTATGGTATCATTGTACATTTTCTGCTTCTATTTCTGCATTTATTTAAGTCTTATTTTTTTCTTAGTTAAGATAAAGACTTATCAATTTCGTTTATCTTTTCAAAAAACCAACACTTAGTTTTATTGAATTATTTTATTTTCAACTACCTCATTTATTTCTGTTCTGGTATATTATGCCTTTCCTTCTTTTAACTTGTGGATCAGTTGTTTTTTTTCTTCTAGTTCCTTGAAATGGAAAGTTTGGTTGTCATTCAAGATCTTCCTTTTGACTTAATGTAGACATTATTGCCAAATAAAACCCCACTTGTAACTGCTTTTGCAGTATCCCAATAGGCATTGATTTGTTTGCTTCCATTTTTGTTTATTTCAGTTTTTTTCTCTTTTTGAATTTCCTCTTTCATCCATTTGATGTGCAAGATTGCTTTACCTAATTGGTACATATCTATGAAATTTCCAGCTTTAATCCTGTTATTGATTTCTAGTTTCATGCCATTGTTGTCAGAAAAGTCATTAGATATCACGTCAAACTTATTAAATTTGTGAATATTTTTTATCAGTATACAACCTGTCCTTCATACTATTCTTTGTGTTCTTGACAAAAATAATCTTTCTGCTTCTGTTGGATGGAATGTTTTGTACTTGTCACTTGCATCCATTTTGTCTAAACAACTGTTTAAGTCCAACAATTCTGTATGATATTGCTGAAAGTGGGGTATTAAAGTACATTACTATTACTGTATTATACATTTCTTCCTTCCCAGTTTTTTACATATATATGTATATATGTATATATGTACATATATACATATATACATATATATACCCATAATACATGTATGGCTATTATATTTTCTTGTTCAGTTGACTTTTTGTCATTATATATTATACTTCTCAGTGTTTCGTTACCATTTTTCAGCTTAAAGCCTATCTTGTCTACTATAAGTAAGTTACTTCTGCTCTCTTTTGGTTTCCATTTGTATGGAATATCTTCATCCTTTCACTGTTATCCTAAATGTGTGTTTAAAGCTGAAGTTATTTTCTTGTAGGCAGCATATAGTTGGGTTTTTTTTAAATCCATACAGCCACTCTATGTCTTTTGATTATATAATTTAATCAATTTATATTTAAGGTGACTTGTTACTGTCATATTATTTTTATTTTCTGCTATTCTGTATTTCTCATTATTTTTTTCCTCTTCTCTAGCTGTCTGTATTTGTAAGATGGTTGTTTTCTGTAGGTATATGCTTTGATTCCTTTTACTTTATCTTTTATGAATTCACTATAGATTTACTTTGTGGTTATTGCAAGATTCATATATAACATCTATATGTAACAGACTTTTTATTAAGATAACACTAACTTCAGTCACATATGAAATACAATTTGCATCACAAAATAAAGTACCAATAATCTCATGAAGATTAGATTATTCTTTTTTCTAGCAAGAGAAACTCAATCCCCAGTTGATCAGATTTAAGGATAATAGGAAAATCTAAAAGTCTGAATTCATAGAATTATGAATTTCCAGATTAAAATACACATAACACTATGTTTTAAAGATAAGAGCTTTATTTTTTTTCCACCAAGATATAGGAATATAGACAGAAGAGCTTATCCTGATATGGAGAAAAGTGTCAAACTCCTGGAAAAAAAAGCCACATATATTTATAGGTTGCCTTGGACGGTCAAAATCATTATTTAATTAGCATGAGATTAGGGGTACCTAGATGGTTCCATCAGTTAAGCATCTGCCTTTGGATCAGGTCATGATCTCAGGGTCCTGGGATCTTTCTCTTTCTCCCACTCTGCTCTATCTCTCAAATAAATAAATAAGATGCAAGGTTATAATGTATTGATTTTTTTAAATGTATATGGTGGATGATGGGTTATGGGAGGATGTAGAACAATATATTCCTGTGATTATAATTATTGAGAATGTGTGATTGATTCATGAATATTGATTATGATATCCCTGCACTTCACATTCCAATGAGTACCTTCAAAATGAATCTAAAAAACAATGAGGATTTGAAACAGAATTCCATAATTTTCATAGAATGAATGATGATGAATTAAAATTGTATATTAATCCTCTATATTCCACCATTCCATCTAGAAACATAATACATTTACTTACCTCTTCTTTCATAAAATTCTGGGAGAAAATTGTCCTTATGTAAATATTGAAAATTTCTTGATGAATTTATGCTCAATGCATGTGTAAATAGTGTTACATTTGCAATTTTATAAAACTAGAATTTGTAACTGTGTTTAGGGACCTTCATTTTCTGTATTAATTGTGTGTCACCCTATACTTTCTAAGAAAGCTTATGGTATTCTAGTTAAATCAAGGCATATTCCAAGTTATTTATATTATAAGCAAATATTGATTTTAGCTTATTTTCCAAAAGTAAATATATCTTTGGTTGCAGAAATATTTAGCACAATTTGTATGACCATGTCTTCCAGAAAGATGTTGAAAAAAATACATGCAACTTGAATTTAACATCCTGATGGGAAATATTAAGAGTGTTTTATTTATTTTATTTTTTAAAATATTTATTTATTTATTTATTTATTTGAAAGAAAGAGAGTGAGAGACATAGTGCATGGGGTAGGAGGAGCAGAGGGAAAGGGAGAGAGAAACTCAAGCAGACTCCAGGATGAGCATGAAACCCACTGCGTTACTTCATGTCACGGCACTGATACCAAAATCTGAGCTGAAGTCAAGAATGGGACAAATGACTATGCCACACAACCACTCCAAGTATGTTTTTAATGCAAGAAGGCTATGGATTTTATTTGTATTTTTTTGGATTTTAATATACTATAGACATTATTTTTGGTCTGCACTACCAAAGACTTTTTTTGGTTTTTTTTAGTGTTCTACAAGAATTTTTGTTTCTTTTTTATTAAAAAAAAAAATTATCCCCATTGGTGTGTTGTAATACTTTTTCCTCTAATTTAGAGTCATTATTGACTCCTCTCTTTCTCTAACATCTTACATACAATTCACCAGCATACATGTTGGCTGTACATTATAACAGTTTTCCTATATGCACACTTCTCAGCAGTTCCCCTGCAGATCCCTGGACTCGGCTAAAATTGTCTCTTGCTTTGGCACCACAAATAACTTCTAACTGCTCTTCCATTTTTTTTCTCATTTTTTTCTTCTAAAATTTCTCCCCATGACAGAGCCAGAGGTATTCTCCAGAAAACTTATGCAGGTGATACATGTCTCTGTTCAGATTTCTTCAATAGGTTGTATAAGTCCAAATTATTTACACTTGATTTATAAATCCAAATTATTTAAACTTCCATAAATTGCTATTGGATACATCTCTGAACTTACCCATAGTATATCCCTCTCTCACTGGATTTATACTGCTGTCCTCTTTGCATTTTCTCATGGTTTTAAAGTCTTTGCACTGTTGTTCCCTCCCCCAGCACTTCTTTTCTGCATGAATTGCCTTTGGCTAATTCCCTCATTGCACTCAGATCTCTCAGGTATCACTGATAAAAGACGTCTTGCTGACCAAACAACACAATGTAGCAGTGTCATAGCATTCTATCCATTGCCTAGTTCCTTTAAACTTACAAGTGTTTGTATTATTTTTCATTGTAATATTTATCTATTTTTAACATTGTTTTATTTTTTCAGTGTTCAAAGATTCATTGTTTATGCACCACACCCAGTGCTCCATGAAATACATGCCCTACTTAATACACACAACCAGACTCACCTAACATCCAACGCCCCTTCCCTCCAAAACCCTCAGTTTGTTTCTCAGAGTCCACAGCCTCTCATGGTTCATCTCCCCCTCTGATTTCCCCCAATTCACTTTTACTTTCCTTCTCCTAGTGTCCTCCATGTTATTTCTTATGCTCCATAAGTAAGTGAAACCATATGATAATTGACTGTCTCTGCTTGACTTATTTCACTTAGCATAATCTCCTCCACTCCCATCCATGTTGATACAAAAGTTTTGTATTCATCTTTTCTGATGGAGGCATCAAACTCCATTGTATATATGGACCACATCTTCTTTATCCATTTGTCTTTTGAAAAGCATCTTGGTTCTTTCCACAGTTTGATGACTGTAGCCATTGATGCTATCAACTTTGGGGTAGAGATGGCCCTACTTTTCACTACACCTGTATCTTTGGGATAAATACCCAGTAATGCAAATGCAGTGTTAAAGAGCAGCTCTATTTTTAATTTTTGAAGGAGTGTGCACACTGTTTTCCAAAGTGGCCACACCAACTTGCATTCCCAGCAACAGTGTAAGAGGGTTTCCCTTTTTCCACATCCTCTCCAACACTTGTTGTTTACTGTCTTGAGAACTTTGAGAAAAAAACTGAGGGTTTTGGAAGAAAGGGGTGGGGGGTTGTGTGATCCTGGTGGTGGCTATTAAGGAGGGCACATATTGCATGGAGCACTGGGTGTTGTGCATAAACAATGAATCTTGGAACATTAAAAAAGTAAAATAAAATTTAAAAAATAAAAAAGAAGTGAATCTGAGGTAATATTTGGAAGATAAACAGGGTGGGGAGGGAGCCTCTAAAAGCTGGCTACTGGAAAGTGATATAAACCCTGAAGCACAAAATGAGAACATTTAGAAGTTTCCTCCAGTGTGAGACCTATTTGCGTGAAATGAAATGGGGCAGATTCCTAGGTGGGACAATGTGGTCTCGGGAATCCTGGGATCATAGAAAGAAAGGGGATGCCAGATACAGCAGAGTTCCAAAACACTAATGTGAGGAAACTGGTTATGTTTAATGAGACTAGGAGGGGGCTCTCAGCTCAATTAGCCATAAATGGTGAACTGTGGCAAGACCAGGTGATTCCTTTCTGTATGGGGTCCCTGCAAAGGGCAGAAACATGACCCTCTGCCTTCCTCTGGGAGGATAGGTGTGAGCATCATCCCAGGAGTCTCCAGAGTTTGGTACACACAAATGTGAAGACTACTTATCCCTGAGGGTTAACTGGGGAGAGGGGATGCAAACTTTCAGCTTTGGGACTGGAGATTAGGGTGTGGCCATTTTAATTTTTATCCTCTAAGAAGCACAGAAAGCCTTCAGGGAACAAAAGCGACATAGAACAACTAGAACCAAGTCACACTGAGGTGGGCACCCTTAAAAAGGTTGGTGCAACTCCACCTAGGCCAAAAATTTGAGAATCAGTGCAGCAGACCACTCCCACAGAAGACGAACTAGAATAGGTGAATACCAGGTTTACAGAGCTCACATGACTGCAAAACCTTAATCCTAGGGGAAGATAGTATAAAAAAATTCGAGGTGTTTTTTTTTTTCATTCTTGCTCATGATTCATTTATTTTTCAGTTTAAAATTTTCCTTTTCTTTTTTCATTATTTCCATTGTCAACTAATTTCTTATTTTATGAACACTTTGTTTTTAAGTTTTTTTAACTTTCATTTTTATATTTACATTTCACAGATATATTCCTCATTTTTGTTTCCTTTTACTGTATTCAAGTCTATTTTATTTTTTAAGTATTTTATTTGTTTATTTGACAGAGAGAGATAGAGAGCATAAGCAGGGGGAGATGCTGAGGGAGAAAGAGAAGCAGGCTCCCCACCAAGCATGTAGCCTGATGTGGGTCTTGACCCCAGGACCTTGGGATCATGACCTGAGCTGAAGGCAGATGCTTAACTGAGTCATAAAGATGTCCCTCAATTTTATTTTTGTATTTATACAACTTTTGTTTTCTTTACATTTTTGGGATTTAGTGTCTTCTAACAAACAGACCAAAATACACCCAGAATCAAGTGGATTACCCTGTTTTGTCCACCTAGTAGATTATATTATCTCTCCCCCCTGCCCATTTTTAATTTTCTTTCTCTTTCCTTTTTTGGATTTGTCTAGTGTGTATTTCACTTGGGTTGTGGTTGATATTTTTTATTTTGATCTCTCATTAGTTCATTCTTTTCTAAGAAAAATAACTGGAAGGAGGAATTCACAACAAAAGAAAGAACCAGAGGTAATACTCTCTGCCACAGATCTAATTGATATAGATATAAGTAAATTGTCAGAGCTGGAATTCAGTATAACAATTATAAAGTTACTAGTTGGACTTGAAAAAAGTGTAAAATACAGTAGAGAATCTCTTAGTGAAGAAGTAAAATCTAATCAGGCTGAAATTAAAAATGCTTTAAGTAAGATACAGTCTAAGTTGGATGCTCTACAACTAGGGTAAATGAGGCAGAAGAGAGAGGCAATAACATAGAAGAAAAACTGATAGAAAGGAAGGGAGCTGATGAAAAGAGAAAAAAGCAGCTACTGAATAATGATGAAGCATTGGAGAAATCACTGATATCATAAAGTGAAACAATACTAGAATTATTGGGGTCCACAAGAAGAAGAGAAAGAGACCCAGAAGGTATATTTGAAGAAATCATATCTAAGAACTTTCCTCATGTACAGAAGGACACAGGCATTCAAGTCCATGAAGCACAGAGAACCTCCCTCAAAAACAATAAAAATAGATCAACACCCCAACATGTAATAGGGAAACTTGCAAATGGGATAACAGGATGATAGACATTAAGGAGGGCATGTTGTTGTTATGAGGACTGGGTGTTACACAGAACTAATAAATCACTGAACACTACATCCAAAACTAAAGATTCATTACACAGTGGCTAACTGAACATAATAAAAAAAAGAGAGAGAGAGAAACCCTGAGCAGCTCAAGGCAAGAGGTTCTAAGCTAGGGGATAAAAACCTTAGGTTTGCAACAGACATATCCACAGACACCTAGAAGGCCGAAAAGGGCTGGCATGATATATTCAGGGTACAAGAAGAAAAACGTGCAGCCAAGAACAACTTACCAAGCAAGGCTGTCATTCAGAATAGAAGGACAGATAAAGAGCTTCCAGGAAAAACAGAATTTAAAAGAATTTGTGAGCACTAAAGCAGCCCTGCAAGAAATATTAAGGGGGATCTTGTAAGGGAAGAGATAACCCAAAAGTAACATAGATCAGAAAGAAACAGAGGCAATCTACAGAAACAGGGACTTTACACTTAATACAATGCCACTAAATTCATATCTTTCAATTGTTATTCTGAATGTAAATGGGCTAAATACTCCAAAAGATACAGGACATCAGATTGGATAAAAAAGCAAGAGCCTGGGGCACCTGGGTGGCTCAGTGGGTTAAGCCTCTGCCTTCAGCTCAGGTCATGATCTCAGGGTCCTGGGATCGAGCCCCGAATCAGGCTCTCTGCTCAGAAAGGGAGACTGCTTCCACCTCCCCCTCTGCCTGCCTCTCTGCCTACTTGTGATCTCTCTCTCTGTCAAATAAATAAATATTTTTTAAAAAGCAAGAGCCATCCATACACTGTCTATGAAAGACTCATTTGAGACTTAAAGTCACCTCAAGATTGTAAGTGAGGGGGTGGAGATCAATGTATCATGCAAATGTACTTCAAAAGAAAGGTAGGGTAGCAATCCTCGTATGAGAAAAATTAAATTTTAAACCAAAGACTGCAGTAAGGGATGAAGATGAACACAATTTCATACTTAAAGTGTATATCCAACAAGCATATCTAACAGTTATAAATATTTGTGCTCCTAAATTATGAACAGCCAAATATATAAACCAGTTAATAACCAAATTAAATGAACACATTGATAATAATACAATAATAAATAGTAGGGGACTTCAACACCCCACTCACAGAATGGAGAGACCTTCTAAGCAGAAGATCAACAAGGAAACAAGGGCTTTGACACACTGGACCAGACAGACTTTATAGATATATACAAAGCATTCCATCCCAAGGTAAAAAAAAAAAAAACAAACATATTCTTCTTGAGTGCTCATGGAACATTCTCCATAATAGATTATATACAGGGTTACAAATAAGGTCCCAACTGATAACTAAAGATTGGAATCTTCCCCAGAATGTTTTTAGACCACAATGCTCTGAAATTTGAACTCAATCAGAGAAGGAAATTTGGAAATACCTCAAACACTGGGGAGTCAAAGAGCATCCTAGTAAAAATGAGTAGGCCAGGAGCACCTGGGTGACACAGTCAGTTAAGATTCTGCCTTCTGCTCAGGTGATGATCTCAGGGTCCTGGGATAGCCCTGCATCGCTGCTCAACAGGAAGCCTGCTCTTCCCTCTCACACTCCCCCTGCATGTGCTCTAGTATCTCTCTCTGTCAAATAAATAAAATCATTTTAAAAAATGATTGGGTCAACAAGAAAATTAAGAAGAATTCTTAAAAAATTATTGGAAACAAGTGAAAATGAAAACACAACTGTTCAAAACCTTTGGGATACAACAAAGGTGGGTGTAGAAAGGAAGTACATAGCAATATATATTTCTAAAAAAAAATTAGAAATGACTTAAATACACAAGATAACCTTACACCTAAAGAAGTATGAAGAAAGAATAACAAATAAAGCCTGAACCAAGCAGGAGAAGAGAAATAATAAAGATTAGAGCAGAAATCAATGCAATATAAACCAAAAGAACAGTAGAACTCATCAATGAAACTAGAATCTGGTTCCTTGAAATAGTTAAAAAGATTGATAAGCCCCTAGCTACACAGTCAAAAAAGAAAGAAAGAGAGAAAGGAAGGAAGGAAGAAAGAAAAAACCCAAATTAATAACAATGAATGTGAGGATTGATCACAACCAACACCAAGGAAATACAACTTTAATAACATATTATGAGTAACTATAGGCCAACAAATTAAGTAATCTGGAAGAAATGGTTGCATTCCAGGGAACTTATAAACTACCAAATTGAAACAGAAAGAAATAGAAGATCTGAACAGACCCAAAATCAGCAAGAAAATTGAAAGAGTAATCAAATATCTCTCAAGAAACAAGAGTCCAGGGCCAGATATCTTTCCAAGGGAATTCTACCAAACATTTAAGGAAGAATTAAATCTTATTCTTCTGAAAGTCCTCCCCAAAAATAGAAATAGAAAACTTCCAAACTCATTCTATGATGCCAACACTTCCTTGCTCCCCAAATGAGACAGACCCCATTAAAAAGGAGAATTACAGACCAACATCCCTGATGAACATGTATGCCAAAATACTCAAGATACTTGTCAATGGGATCCAACAATACAATAAAAGAATTATTCACCACAAACAAGCAGGATTTATTCTTGGGCTGCAAGGGTGGTTCGACCTCAGTAAATCTATCAATGTGACACATCACATTAACAAAAGAAAGGACAAGAACCATGCGAACCTCTCAATTGATGCAGAAAAAGCATTTGATAAAATACAACACACTTTCTTGGTTAAAACTCTCCACAGTATACGGATAGAAGGAACATAAATATCATAAAAATCATGTACAAAAAGCCCATAGCGAATATCATTCTCAATGGGAACTTATCAAACTCAGCACACAAAAAACAGAATCCAGTCAGGAAATACACAGAAGAAATGAACAGACATTTCTCCAAAGAAGACATTAAAATGGCCGACAGACACATGAAAAAATGAGCAACATCACTTGTCATCAGGGAAATACAAACCAAAACCACGAGGACCTACCACCTCAACCACTTGGCATGGCTAAAATTAACAAGTCAGGAAACAAATGTTGGTGTGGATGCAGGAAAAGGGGAACCCTCTTAAACTGTTGACAAAAATGCAAGCTGGTACAGGCACTCTGTAAAACAATGTGGAGTTTGCTCAAGAAGTTAAAAATAAAGATACACTACAACCCAGCAATTGTACTACTAGGAGTTTATGCCAAAGATACAAATGTAGTGATCCAAAAGGGGAATGCACCCTAAATTTTATAGCAGAAATGTCCACAATAGCCAAAATGTGAAGAGTGGAAATGTCCATTGACAGGTGAATGGATAGAGAAGATGTGACATATATTTACATAAGGAGGATTAGTCATCAGAAATGATGAATATCACTTTCAACCTTATGGATGGAACCAGAGGGTATATATACTGAACAAAATAATCAGAGAGAGACAATTATCATATGGTTTCACTTATACCTAGAGTATAAGAAACTGTGCAGAGGATCATAGGGGAAGGAAAGGACAATGTCATTGATGAGGGAGAAAAACTATGAAAGACTCTTAACTACAGTAAACAAACAGAGGGTTGCTGGAGGTGAAGTGTGGGGGGGGTGGGATAACTGGATGATGGACATTAAGGAGGACACATAATATGATGAGCATTGGGTGTTATACACAATTGATAAATTACTGAACACTACATCTGTAATTAATGATGACTGCATGTTAGATAATTGAACTAAAATAAAATAAATAATAGGTTATTTACAATAGAGGGAAATTTTAACTGATTTTATAATAGCGAAATTATATCCAGCTGGTGGTAATTATGTAGTTTTTCCAACACATTTGAAAAGAACATAATTCATACTTAAAGATATGAATTACATTTATCTAGGTAAATTTTCATTTACCTAGAGAAAATATTTCAGTATACATTTAATTATGTAACATACTGAGGTATTTTATCTAGGTATTTGCTATTTTATTGAGAAAAAATATTGATTTTTTTTTTTATAGGGTACGACAGTATATCAAAAAGATATTACAGATATGTTCTATGAATAATAGGCATAATTCTTTTAAAAAGTCTCCAAGTATCTATTATCTGTTTATATTCCACTAAGTTTAAACATATCTCTATAATTTCCTATATCCAAGATCTATTCTCTATAAGTAAACAAATATGTGAGTATCTATAACATTTGTATATTCATAGATCTGTACCTTATTGATAATAAATAAAAGAAGATTGATATATTTTTAAATTATTCCTTCAATGATTATTCACTACATTTTAATTAAATTCCCCATTATTCTTGGTAAAAAATAGTTGGCACAATATTTCAAATTGCCTTTGCTGACTTTTTATCAGTGAACCTGAAATGATCCAACTAAGTGAATTTCAATAATTTTTCTATACACCTTCCTTCAACCTAATTACACAATAAAACTGAGCTGAGGGGCGCCTGGGTGGCTCAATGGGTTAAGCCTCTGCTTTCAGCTCAGGTCATGGTCTCGGGCCCCACATCGGGCTCTCTGCTCAGCAGGGAGCCTGCTTCTCCTTTTCTCTCTGCCTGCCTCTCTGCCTACTTGTGATTTCTCTCTTTCAAGTAAATAGATAAAATCTTAAAAAAAAAACTGAGCTGAACACTATTCAGCTTTATTTAAGGCTGTTTAGCTCCAGATCATTAATTACAAAGAGCTTCAGATGATATCTAAAAACATTTGCAAATAGCTGCATTGATAGTTGTAAATATATACCATTTCCTCATGTTTTGCCCAAATCATATTAAACTCCTTGCATTCTTCCCCAGGGGTACATGAATGATTTACTAACATTTCACAGTTGTCGCCAATTAGGCAGTCCTGTGACTTGAAGAAAATGCCCCTGGAGATAATTCAGAAGGAGCAATGATCAAAAAAGAATAAAATGTCCCTGTTTACACACCCTCATGTATAAATTGCTTTGTTTAGTGCTTCTTTTCTTGTGCATTATGCAAGCAAATAAACATAGAATTTATTTTTTATTTAAAGGACTTTCTATTTAGGTTAAGGATTCAGTTTGTGACCCAGTGGCATGGCACAATTGCACTTGCGTAGTTTCCAAAACTTTATGAAAAGACCATTGGTCACCAGGAAGGCAAGTAGCTATAAAAATGGATATTTCTCCACACATGATTTAAAATTCATGACTATGGAATATCCCAGTGTTTTAAGTTTTAGTTTTCGGTCACTGACTAAAATGTAAGAGTATCCTCTGCTACTTTTAAGATCTTTTGTCACACAAAGGATGCTCCAAATATGGCTACATATACATAATCCTATAAAAATAGTCAATTAAATCACATTACTACAACATTGATGAAGTTATAAATTCACCCTTATTTCTATTTTTTTATTACCTTTTCAGCTTTTTGCATTTTTTCCATTGAACAATTTCTTCCAAATCTTGGTTATGAAGGCACAATCATGAATGTAGTTGTAATCTACATATGTGCATGAAACAATCACTTTAGGAAAGGTATTGTCAAATGATTATCTAATCAAATATGCATTATTTTATATTAAACCTCAGTGAAAGCTACCTATCAGAGTTTCTTTCTATTAACATATTTTACATTTTGTTTGATTATTCTTTTTTGATATCCCATGCTTCAAAAAAATAATTATTTTGAAATACTCAGCTGCATTTCATAAAGTACCTACTTTTTTAATATTCCTGATATGTTAATAGCAAAATATTACTATCTATATATTTTTAATTTTTATTTCTTTTTTAAATTCCTATTCAGTGTGCCAGAATTCATTGCTTATGCACCACATGCAGTGCTACATGCAATACACGCCCTCCATAGTACCCACCACGAGGTTCACCAAACCTCCCACCCAACATCTCCCAAACCCTCTAAATTCCCCAACTCCCTTCTCCTCTCCATCTTCCCATGTCCTCACTGATATTCCTTATGTGCCACAAATAAGCAAAACCTATGATAATTGACTCTCTCTGCTTGACTTACTTCACTCAGCATAATCTACTCCAGTCCTAACTGCGCTAATACAAAAGTTGGGTATTCATCATTTATGATGGAGGCATAATACTCCATAGTGCATATGGACTACAACTTCCTTATCCATTCATCCGTTGAAGGGCATCTTGGTTCTTTCCACAATTTGATGACTGTGGACATTGCTGCTCTGAACACTGGGGTACAGATGGTCCTTCTTTCCACTACATCTGTATCTTCAGGGTAAAAACCAAATAGTGCAATTGCAGGGTCATAGAGAAGCTCTATTTTTCATTTCTTAAAGAATCTCCACACTGTTCTAAAAAGTGGCTGCACGAACTTGCATTCCCACCAACAGTGTAAGAGGGTTGCCCTTTCTCCACATCCTCTCCAACACATGTTGTTTACTGTCTTGCTAATTTTGACCATTCTAACTGGTGTAAGGTGGTATCTCAATATGGTTTTTTTAAAAAAATTTTATTTATTTTTAGTGTAACAGTATTCATTGTCTTTGCACCACACCCAGTGCTCCATGCAATCTGTGCCCTCTCTAATACCCACCACCTGGTTCCCCCAACCTCCCACCCCCGCCCCTTCAAAACCCTCAGATTGTTTTACAGAGTCCAGAGTCTCCATGGTTCACCTCCCCTTCCAATTTCCCTCAACTCCCTTCTCCTCTCCAACTCCCCTTGTCCTCCATGCTATTTGTTATGCTCCACAAATAAGTGAAACCATATGATAATTGACTCTCTCTGCTTGACTTATTTCACTCAGCATAATCACTTCCAGTCCCGTCCATGTTGCTACAAAAGTTGGGTATTCATCCTTTCTGATGGAGGCATAATACTCCATAGTGTATATGGACCACATGTTCCTTATCCATTCGTGCATTGAAGGGCATCTTGGTTCCTTCCAAAGTTTGGAGACCGTGGCCATTGCTGCTATAAACATTGGAGTGCAGATGGCCCTTCTTTTCAGTACATCTGTATCTTTGGGGTAAATAGTGCAGTAGTGCAATGGCAGGGTCATAGGGAAGCTCTGTTTTTAATTTCTTGAGGAATCTCCACACTGTTCTCCAAAGTGGCTGCACCAACTTGCATTCCCACCAACAGTGGAAGAGGGTTCCCCTTTCTCCACATCCCACCCAACACAGGTTGTTTCCTGCCTTGCTAATTTTGGCCACTCTAACTGGTGTAAGAAGGTATCTCAATGTGGTTTTAATTTGAATCTTCCTGATGGCTAGTGATGATGAGCATTTTTTCATGTGTCTGATAGCCATTTGTATGTCTTCATTGGAGAAGTGTCTGTTCATGTCTTCTGCCCATTTTTTTGACATGATTCTCTGTTTTGTGTGTGTTGAGTTTGAGGAGTTCTTTATAGATCCTGGATATCAACCTTTTGTCCATACTGTCATTTGCAAATATCTTCTCCCATTCCGTGGGCTGCCTCTTTGGTTTGTTGACTGTTTCCTTTGCTGTGCAGAAGCTTTTGATCTTGATGAAGTCCCAAAAGTTTATTTTCGCTTTTGTTTCCTTTGCCTTTGGAGACATATCTTGAAAGAAGTTGCTGTGGCTGATATGGAAGAGTTTACTGCCTATGTTCTCCTCTAGGATTCTGATGGATTCCTGTCTCACGTTGAGGTCCTTTATCCATTTTGAGTTTATCTTTGTGTACGGTGTAAGAGAATCGTCGAGTTTCATTCTTCTACATATAGCTGTCCACTTTTCCAAGCACCATTTATTGAACTTTTTTCCACTGTATATTTTTTCCATTGTATATTTTTTCCTGCTTTGTCGAAGATGATTTGACCATAGAGTTGAGGGTCCATATCTGGACTCTCTAATCTGTTCCACTGGACTCTGTGTCTGTTTTTATGCCAGTATCATCCTGTCTTGCTGATCACAGCTTTGTAGTAAAGCTTGAAATTAGGTAACGTGATGCCCCCAGTTTTATTTTTGTTTTTCAACATTTCCTTAGCGATTCGGGGTCTCTTCTGGTTCCATACAAATTTCTGGATTATTTGCTCCAGCTCTTTCAAAAATACCGGTGGAATTTTGATCAGAATGGCATTAAAAGTATAGATTGCTCTACGCAGTATAGACATTTAACAGTGTTTATTCTTCCGATCCAAGAGCATGGAAGGGTCTTCCATCTTTTTGTGTCTTCTTCATTTCTTTCATGAGTGTTCTGTAGTTCCTTGAGTAGAGATCTTTTACCTTTTGGTTAGGTTTCTACCCAGGTATCTTATGGTTCTTGGCGCTATAATAAATAGAATCGATTCTCTAATTTCCCTTTCTGTATATTCATTATTAGTGTATAAGAAAGCCACTGATTTCTGTACATTGACTTTGTATCCTGCCACGTTACTGAATTGCTGTATGAGTTCTAGTAGTTTGGG
>NW_019154190.1:442887-552673 GCF_002288905.1 Enhydra lutris kenyoni
TTTTTTTGAGGGAGGCTTGGATGGCTATGTATTTCCCCCTTAGGCCCACCTTTGCTGTACCCCATAGGTTTTGGACTGAAGTGTCTTCATTCTCATTGGTTTCCATGAATTGTTTCAGCTCTTCTTTGATCTCCTGGTTGATCCAAGCATTCTTAAGCAAGGTGGCATTTAGCTTCCAGGTGTTTGAGTTCCTTCGGAACTTTTCCTTGTGATTCAGCTCCAGTTTCAAAGCATTGTGATCTGAGAATATGCAGGGAATAATCTCAGTCTTTTGGTATCGGTTGAGTCCTCATTTGTGACGCAGTATGTGGTCTATTCTTGAGAAGGTTCCATGTGCACTTGAGAAGAATGAGTATTCTGTTGTTTTAGGGTGGAATGTTCTGTTTATATCTATGAGGTCCATCTGGTGCAGTGTGTCATTCTATGCTCTTGTTTTGTTATTGATTTTCTGCTTCGATGATCTGTCTATTTCTGTGAAAGGTGTGTTAAGATCTCCTACTATTAATGTATTCATATCAATATGACACTTTATCTTGATTAACAGTTTTCTTATGTAATTGGCTGCTCCCATATTGGGGGCATAGATATTTACAATTGTTAGATCATCTGGGTAGATAGTCCCTTTAAGAATGATGTAGTGTCCTTCTGTATCTCTGACTACAGTCTTTAGTTTAAAATCTAATTTATCTGATATGAGAGTCGCTACCCCAACCTTCTGTTGAGGCCCATTGGCCTGAAAGATGCTTCTCTATCCCTTCACTTTCAGTTTGGGTGTATCTTTAGGTTCAAAATGGGTCTCTTGTAGACAACATATGGATGAGTCCTGTCGTTTTATCCAATCTGAAAGCCTGTGCCATTTTATGGGTGCATTTAGGCCATTCACATTGAGAGTGATTATTGATAGATACGTTTTTATTGACATCGTGTTACCCGTGAAGTCTTTATTTCTGTAGATTGTCTCTGTTCAATGCTATTCTTAGGATTTTTCCTCTTTTACAGAACCCCCCCCCCTTAATATTTCCTGCAGTGTCGGCTTGGTGGTTGCATAGTCTTTTAAGCCTTGCTGGTCTTGGAAACTCTTTATCTCTCCATCCATTTTGAATGTCAGTCTTGCTGGATAAAGTATTCTTGACTGCATGTTCTTCTCATTTAGTGCCCTGAATATATCTTGCCAGCCCTTTCTAGCTTGCCAGGTCTCTGTGGACAGGTCTGACGTTATTCTGATGGGCTTTCCTCTGTAAGTAAGGAGCCTCTTTGTCCTAGTGGCTTTCAAGAGATTATATCTACAATTATGATTCCTCAATTTGACTATCAGGTGCCTTGATGTTTTTTTGGAATCTATAATCTTGGGTGGAGACCTTTCGGCCTCTAGTACATGAACGCTGGTTCCATTCGCGAGATTGGGAAAATTTTCATGAAGAACTTGTTCCACTATATCTTCTAGACTTCCTTCTTTCTCCTCCCCTTCAGGGATTCCAGTAATTCTGACGTTGGAACGTTTCATGGCATCATTTATATCCCTGATTCGGTTTTCATGGCTTTATCTCTATCTGTTTGTCCTCCAGATCACTAATTCTGTCTTCTTCCTCAGTTACCCTAGCTTTGAGAGAATTTAGATTAGATTGGAACTCATTGAGAGCATTGTGAACCTCATCCCTGGTGGCTTTCAGTTCTGCCCTAACATTGTGAACAACATCCCTGGTGACTTTCAGTTTACCCTAATCAATTCCGTTTGGTCATCCTTGGCTTTCTCCAACCTAGTTATTGCCTGGATAATTGTTAGCCTGAATTCCCTTACTTACATATTGTCTATATCGATAGCCATTAACTCTCTTGCAGAAGGCCCATCCTCTGTACTTTTCTTCTTTTGGGCATTCCTCCTCCTAGTCATTTTGATGAGAGGTGACTGAACGGATGTAGCTGGATGTATCGAACGTGGTGCAGTCAAGGTGCACCCTGGAACGCTTTTGAGCAATCAGGATTCCCCACCCAAATGAGAGAAAAAAGAAAGAGAGAGAGAGAGAGAGACAGGGAAAAAAGGGAAGATAAAGAGAAGGCTCAGCCCAAATGGGCCCCAAGGTAATATTTATGAAGTATACAAACAAAAACAAACAAAAGACTGATAAAAGTATATGACAAGATTAAATTATATATATATAAATATAAATAAAAGCAAAAAAAAAAAAAAAAGGAAGAACCTCATCACAAAGAACCCCAAGTATAAGATTTATATACTACCAGGAGAAACACAAATACACAGAAACACGTGTGGAAGAAAAATATGGGAGAGTGGTTATAAATTCTCAGTGTGGGTGAGGAAGGTTATTTTGTTTCTTCCTGGATGTATCTTGGTATCTTTGTTAAAGGACTCAACTTTCCTAAGATAAAGCAAGATTAAAATTTGGTTTACTTATGGGGGTAGCATTGATTGGGGAAAGGGGACTACCTTGAAGTTTAACTCCATATGAATATTTAAAAAATAAAAATTAAATAAAGAATAAACTAAACTAAACTAAAATTTAAAAAAATTAAAAAATAGAAAAGCAAAAGAAAAACATGGGTGTATGTATCAAAAGTTCAGGTTAAAGGGTTATTATGGAATTTGATGTACTGGACATCTCACTGTGATGGTAAGTATGTTCAAAATTATCTATATAAAAAAAATAAACCAGAATAGTGGGAACGAATCAAAAACAAATGTTGTATCTATGAAGTAGTGGTGGTTGTTCTCTTGTCGTCTTTTATTTTTTTCCTGGTTGGTTTTCTGGATTACGGGCATCCCACATGGGTTTTCAGACATTTTCCCCTGAGTTAAGTCCTCCCACGCCCCTCAAGGGGGTGGGCTCTGAGGAAACCAGTTTTTCTGGCTTTTGTTCTCTGGACATTTTTATGTTTGTTTCTTTCTTTTCTCTCACCTTGACAGCTTTTGATGGTTTTTGTAGGTTTAGAGGAAAGCAGACTGCACCCAGACCTCCCTCTCAGAGAAAAGCCTCAGTCTGTTCCCCTCTGGGTCTCCAGAGCACATTAAGTTCCCCCTTGGCTGCTACAGAGCAGCTTCTGAGTCGTGGTCCCTGGGGACACAGGAACTCCTGCTTGTATCCAAAACCATGACAGTGGCGGCTGTCTGGGCAGCTCCAGACTGCCAGCGAGGTTCCAAGTATCAATCACACGCTGAGATTTTCCCACTGTCCCGGACTGGGAGTGCCGGGTCTTTCTGGGTCCGAGAGCACTGAGCTAGCGCCTTTGCACACCTCTCTCAGGGGAGGGTGTGGGGCACGTGCATCTCAGGCTCTGATAGTACAGTGCAGCGTTCTGCCAGTTTGTGCGGGTCCCAGCCCCTCACTGGAGCCAGACCCCAGACGTTCTCAGGTGAGCTGGCAGCTCAGCGACCAAGACCTGGTTTCTCTGCCACACATTCTCTGGCTCAGCACCAGGGGTTGCTGTCCTAGGTCCGGGGACTTAAGCCCCTGTCCCTAGCTGCCCTGATTCCCATAATTTCCCCCCACGATCCTTTGCTCTTTTTGAGTGCTTTCAACCAGACTCCAAGTTAATGCTGGTCCCCAGTCACAGGGCACTCTCGTATTGGGGTATTACTTTCCAATGGGTTGCCTCTGGTGGCTCCCTCCCCCTTTTGTTTATCTTCCGTATCAGTCCAATGTTCCACTCCGCTTTACCTGCCCACTGGCATCTTCTGCCCCCATAGAGATCCAGACATGTATAATTCTGATCTCAGGCTGATTTCATGGGTGATCAGAGTTCTTTAGTAGGTAATCAGCTCACTTTAGGGTACAAGTTGAACGGCGGCTCCTCCTACTTCCCCGCCATCTTGTCTTCTCCCCCTTCTGCCCATTGTTTGACATGATTATCTGTTTTGTGTGTTTTTAGTTTGAGGAGTTCTATATAGATCCTGGATATTAGCCTTTTTTCTGTACTGTCATTTGCAAATATCTTCTTCCATTCCGTGAGTTGCCTCTTTGTTGTGTTGACTATTTCCTTTGCTGTGCAGTGGCATTAGAACTTGAGGAAGTCCCAAAAATTCATTTTTGCTTTTGTTTCCTTTGTCTTTGGAGACATATCTTGAAAGAAGTTGTTGTGGCTGATGTTACTGTCTATTCTCCTCTATAATTCTGAAGGATACCTGCCTCATGTTGAGGTCTTTTCTCAATGTTGAGTTTACCATTGTGTATGGTGTAAGAGAATGGTTGAACTTCATTCTTCTACACATTACTGTCCAATTTTCCCAGCACCATTTATTGAAGAGACTGTTTTTTCCACTGTATATTTTTTCCTGCTTTGTTGAAGATTGTTTTACCATAGAGTTGTGGATCCATATCTGGGTTCTCTACTGTGTTACACTGGTCTTTGTGTCCTTTTTTGTGTCAGTACCATGCTGTCTTAGTGATCACAGCTTTGTACTAAAGTTTGAAATCAGGCAACGTGATGTCACCAGTTTTGTTTTCCTTTTTGAACATTTCCTTAGCAATTCGGGGGCTTTTCTATTCCATATAAATTTTAGGAAAGTTTCCTCCATCTCTTTGAAAAATGCTGGTGGAATTTTGATCGGGATGGCATTGAAAGTATAGATTTCTCTAGGCAGTATAGATATTTTAACAATATTTATTTTTCTGATCCATGAGCAAGGAATGGTCTTCCATCTTTTTATGTCTTCTTCAACCTCTTCATGAGTCTTCTGTAGTTCCTCGACTACAGATCCTTTACCTCTTTGGTTAGGTTTATTTCACAGTATCTTATGGTTCTTGGTGCTACAGTAAATGGAATCAATATTCTAATTTCCCTTTCTGTATTTTCATTGTTAGTGTATAAGAAAGCAACTGATTTCTGTACATTGACTTTGTATCCTGCCACGTTGCTGAATTGCTTTATGAGTTCTAGTAGTTTGGGGTGGAGTCTTTTGGTTTTCCATATAAAGTATCATGTCATCTGCAAAGAGAGAGAATTTCACTTCTTAATTGCTAATTTGAATACCTTTTTTTTCTTTTTGTTGTCTGACTGCTTTTGCTAGGACTTCTAACACTGTGTTGAACAAGAGTGGTGAGAGTGGGCATCCTTGTCGTGTTCCTGATCTCAACAGGAAGGCTGTGAGCTTTTTCCCATTGAGGATATTTGCTGTGGGTTTTTCATAGATAGATTTTATGAAGTTGAGTAATGTTCCCTCTATCCCTATACTTTGAAGTGTTTTAATGAGGAATGGATGTTGGATTTTGTCAAATGCTTTTTCTGCATCAATTGAGAGGACCAAAAAAGAAGACCCCAGGACCTATGAATTCCCTGGGGAATTCTACCAAACTTTTAGAGAAATAATACTTATTCTCCTGAAGCTATTTCAAAAAATTGAAGCCGAAGGAAAACTTCCAGTCTCTTTTTATGAAGCCAGCATTACCCTGATCTCCAAACCAGGCAAAGGCCCCACCAAAAAGGAGAATTTCAGACCAATATCACTGATGAATATGGATGCTAAGAGTCTCAACTAGATCCTAGCCAATGGGATCCAACAGTACATTAAAAGGATTATCCATCATGACTAGGTGGGATTTATCCATGGGATACAGGGGTGGTTCAACATTTGCAGATCAATCAATGTGATAGAACAAATCAATAAGATAAGAGAGAAAAACCACATGGTCCTCTCAATAGATGTATTTTTTTAAGACTCATCTCTATTTAAAGTTCAGATGAATACCCAAATTTTGTATCATCATGGACGGGACTGGATGAGATTATGCTGAGTGAAATAAGTCAAGCAGAGAGAGTCAATTATCATATGGTTCCACTTATTTGTGGAGCATAACAAATAGCATGGAGGACAAGGGGAGTTGGAGAGGAGAAGGGAGTTGAGGGAAATTGGAAGGGGAGGTGAGCCATGAGAAACTATGGACTCTGAAAAACAATCTGAGGGTTTTAAAGGGGCTGGGGGGTGGAAGGTTGGGGGAACCAGGTGGTGGGTATTGGAGAGGGCACGGGTTGCATGGAGCACTGGGTGTGGTGCAAAAACAATGAATATTGTTACGCTGAAAATAAATTTAAAAAAATAAAATAAAAGTCCTCTTTCATTAATAATTTCTCTTTTACATTTATTGTGGCCAAAAGTTGATGATTAAGTGAAAATACTCCTGAACAGCACAGAACATGTACCCTATTTCTATGATGAAAAATGGTGGGAAATTTCACACAATGACAAAATCCACAGACTCTGCTCTTTAGAGTAAATGTTATAGAAAGAACAACTTTGGTTCCCAGCAGTAAGGACTATTAGAAAAGATAATCCTAATCCATTAGTTAGCTAATCATTTGCAGAATAACCATTCACTTTCCATACTCTACTAGATTAGCATCAGGATAGCTGAACAGAAGAGAAAGACAACTACAGAATTTGCTAAATGGAGAGAAACCTAAGGTCCAGCTGCTTTCATAAAAATTTAGTCTCTTCAGTAGGCTCTGGAACTGATCAACTTGCCAGACTTATTCCAAGAAAAACCTGAATTATGATAACATTATCTGATCAACTTGTATTTACAATTTTTAATTTACTGATCTTTAACATACTTCATGTGTGAAAAAATATTTGAGACAAGATGGATTGGAATCTCAATTTGGCAAATGAGGAAATTGAGGTTTAGAGTGAATTTAGCATTTCATCCCAGGTCATGTAGGTAATGAAAGCAGAAAATAAAACCTAGGTACTGAATTTTGACTCCAAATCTTATTCCATTTTCACAAAGTATAACTACTGGTATGTTTAATCATGTCTGATTCCTATGAATGAACAAATAAAAATATTGCAAAATTTTAGTTTTGATGGCTTTGCCATAGTTCTAGAAACAGACATTTAGCATTAAATGAGGCATTGCTGACAAGAATAAAGTGTTAAGGGCCATAGCAATAATAGAGGCCACATTTGGTGTAGAATACCTAGAAGGATGACTTTACAGGGACTACAGCAGCTAGCATGGCATAACAGTGGCACTACAACTTGTACTTACAAATTTGGGAGAATTTCCACTTTTTTGGTTTTTTGGGGAGCAAATAACAAATTTGGAAAAAGGAAAGATCCAGATGGGAAAAATATATATTTATGTGAAGATTCAGGCATTTGTCCTACAGCATGAAGTATTTATATAAAACTGCTATTTTCATCATACGAATATGATTTTCATTTCAATTAACCAGAAATTGCCATATGGCCAAGGGAAAAATTTATTAGATGTGAATTAAAGCTCATCTCAATATTTTATTTCAGTGTCCTGATATTCAGCTGTTTTGCATAATTTTGTTAATCTTTGCTTCAATTTTTTCCTGTTTGTATGATTTATCATGATACATATTTATTGATTATTTTACACTTTAAGGGAGTGTTTATTTGCTTTTGTCATTTTGATCATTGAATGTACTGTATTAAATGTTTAAATACAAATACACTGAGATTATGGTGTATATTATTGTTGAAACTTTGACATGAAAATATATTTATAATCCAGTTTCAGTAACAACCATCATTCTTACTTTATAAAACATCAAAACATCACTTTAAAATATGACTTTGAAGACATACAGATAATTGAAAATCACATTACTATATTGAACCACAAAGTAATGTAGAAGTTATATGAGACGATAATCTGGCTAAAGGAAATAGAGATTTTGGTCTAATCATAACTGTAAAAACATACTTTTATATGATTGATATTTTACCACACGTTTTAAGATAAGTATTGAAATCATTACATGCAAGAATGTTCTTGAGGGGCTGAAAATTTTGGATCTTAGGAGAGGTGAGGAACAGCTGCATATTTGAACAAAACCTCTCTTTTATTGTTATTAAGGAGCACATGGTTATTGGATACTTTTCAGGCAAAGGATTTCTAAAGTGAACATTTACTACTAGGATCCAATGCATAATTTCTTTATCACCAGGATTACCAGAAGAGAATTCTTTGTATCCCCATTTATTCTAAAACACTGTATGAATAGTCCATAGAAAGGATAATACATTCATGGGGAAACTATTTGTGATGTTCATTATATATATAAAACCTTATGTGTCTCAGATAAGAAAGATATCTAAATAGGGGCTCCTGGGTGCCATTAAGCGATTGTTTTTTGTTTAGGTCATGATCCCAGGTTCCTGGGATGGAGCCCTGCATTGGGATTCCTGCTCAGCGGGAAGCCTGCTTCTCCCTCTCCCACTCCCTCTGCTTGTGTTCCCTCTCTCACTGTGTCTCTCTCTGTCAAATAAATAAATAAAAATTTCAAAAAGAAAGAAAGAAAGAAAAGAAAAGAAGAGAGAAGAAAAGAAAAAAAATAAATGATACCAAATAAGTTTTGGAGAAATAGATGCTACTAATCAACAACAAACCCACCTGTATTTATAACTATAATGTTTGATATTTGTCTGCACAATGCTTATTATTTTTACCAGACTTGCTTGTAGAACTTTGCTTTGGTCTAGGGATCAGAGTACTGAAGTCCAGGGGAACTTGAAGAGAGGGTGCAAAATCAATCTGACTAGTTGTTTTCATTGGAAAGCCATCAACAAAAACGCTGGTAAACCACTAATAAAGCAATCTTTTTATTCAAACTATTTTGGACTGAAAGAGCCAAAATATATTAAAAAGTTAGAAATATCCACCTAAATATTTCACATCATGTAGTGTAAATCAAGACAAATGTCTTTAACCAATTTAGGTCTGTAGGATTCACTATTTTCTCCAGAATTCTTAAGGTAATATGGAAAATGTTTTCCTGTCAGTTAGTTTCTATGTAGTACACTAATAATAGGGAAATAGTTTCTACATTATATGCTTTTCCTTTTATCTCTACAAAGTTTACAATAATGAAACCCTTAGAGAACCACACTATGACTGAATTCATTCTTCTGGGTCTACTGCAATACACTCCAACTCACTTCTGTCTCTTTGTGCTTATCATCATGATGTTCCTATTCACACTTACAGGAAACAGCCTCCTAATTCTACTGATCCTGGTAGACTGCCATCTTCATATCCCTGTGTATTTTTTCTTTTGGCAGATCTCTCTCATTGACATCCTTTTCACACTTGCCTTTGTCCCCAAGATGTTGAATGACTACCTTCTGCATAAGACGATCATCTCCACTTTTCACTGTGGCACCCAGATCCTCCTGGGGTTGGCCCTGGGCAGGACTGAGTGTTTCCTCTTGGGACCCATGTCCTATGACTGACATGTTGCCATCTGCAAACCTTTACACTACCCAATCCTCACGAATTGGTCCCTCTGTAGGTTGATGGCTATTTGCTCATGGACTAGTGGTACTTTCAGTGCCTTGATACATACTGTCTACACCATGAAATTCCCCTTTTGTGGATCCAGAGAAATCAATCATTTCTACTGTGAACTTCCTGTTGTGCTGCATCTCTCCTGTGAGGATACCTCATGACCCATGAGACTGGGATTTTGATCAGCACCATCATTCTGTTTCTGATTCAATTCTCATTCATTCTTGCCTCCTACACACTCATCCTGGTCACTGTTATCCAAATGGCTTCAGCTGAGGGCTGGGAAAAAAAAAAAGCATTCTCAACCTGCTCTTCTCAACTGACAGTGGTCAGTTTATATTATGGTGCCATCATTTTGTGTACATGCAGCCAATCTCTTCCCATAATTCAGGTCAAGATAAAGTTGTGTCTGTCTTCTACACGATTCTGACACCCATGCTCAACCCCATGATTTATAGTCTTCAGAATAAAGATGTGATAAGATCCCTGGAAAAAAATACTATGAAAGTGTTCATTATATTCTAAAATGAATATGTAGACTCAGTGGATATTGTTTTACTGAGCATAAATTTTGTTTATGCCATATGATGCATTTTGAACTATCTGACAATAATCACATACTAGCCTATTAGATAAACCATTTCATTCAATTTATTAACATCAAATACATTTGTCCTCAAGTAAATACAGAGCCTCAGCATAAAATAACCAGGCCTTGCTGATTGCATTGAGAATATAAGTCAAAGTCATAAACTGTATAACTGGAACAAAAATTAAGGGAGAAGACTGAAAGACGTGTTAAATCACCAGACAATGCTCAGAAGCATGAATCCTGGACTCCTGCATGAAGGGAGACAAGGTAGAAAGGATAGAAGGCTAGGCACACTGTCTAAAGCCCCAGGTTAAGAACCATCATCTAGATATTATATCACTAAAAACCTACACATTGGGGATGGTACATTAGAAATCAGGTCCTTTTCTGCACTTTCAGAGGCTTAGAAATCAGCCTTTGAGTATCTTCAAACAGGAATAGAAATTCTGAGGCTTGATATCTTCCTATATGTATCAGAGTCTTGAGTAACTCTGACTTAATGGTATCATTGATTGTGGCTATTGTCTTACTTGCTAAATTAATAGTGTGAATTAGAAAATGACCACCAGTTGCCCTGATAATTTTTTTATTGAAAAATTTGTGAACACTCAACATTCATCATGTTTTGCTTCTGTGTAATGCCACTTTAGGATGTAAAAGTAAAAAAAATAAAAATAAAAAGTAATCCTGAAAAGTCACGGTATTTATGCCAACCAGGAAACCAATATGGGAAATTATATTCATTCTCTGAGAAACATGTTGAGGATCCAAGGTTTGAAATTTGTATTAACTAGTCTCATTGGTTTTCAGAGAACAGTCATTCTTTAAAGTAGAAGGACTATTTTGATAGCCAAGTGTCTAACCTTGAACTCTCTATCCCAGATGTTCAAGTTCATGATACAAAGCCTTTACCATAGCAATTCAAACAGGAACCCGAACAATAATGTCAATATCCTTAAGTCTCTGAGGTCCTGATTATCACCTCTGCTAGAGGTTCTAATAAAATTTATAGGCTAGGCTAGGAAGCGGCAAGTTCAAAGACTAATAGGTTAGCAGTGTAAAACCTTCTGAATGGATCACAATATCAGTTAACAAACACTAGTAATTAATAAATATATCTATGATCTATCTAGTTTAGCTTCATGATAAAGTGTGCCAAGGATTAAGTATTTATTTTATCACCATCTAATAAATTAAATTGGACAATTTAATTTTACATATTATTGTCCCATTTGTAGTTTTTTACAACACAATGCTATTTTCACAATGATATTATGAGTATTAAAGAAAATTTTCTCTAAATGTCATTACTTATGTCTATTCTTTCTCTTCACTGTTTACTCATACATGTTCATCTGTTCATTCAAATTTATTGATATATTTAAAATCTCATTTGGAGGTAAATCATCCCACACCTGTACAAAGGAAGAAAAATTAAATGAAAGAAACATCTGGATTTATGACGTCCTTCATTTAACTAGGTACGAGATCATTCTTCACTAATAGTAACTCTTCTTGCTTGGTTCATTTATTTTATATACTGCTGCAGACAATGCTTAATATATATTAGATGATCTTCCATATTTTCAGTTTCTGTGAAATTCAACTTGTAGCCACGTGATTACTTTTATAGAAAAGACATTGGGCATAAGTAAAATTAATTATTTCCAGCCATCCACCTCAGTCTTTTCCATGGAGACATTGGTGATTGTCTGATCTTGAAAGATACAGCTGCAAAAGAAAGAGAAAAACCCCATTCATATGGCATTCCTCATCAAAGACAAGAAAACTTTGCTACTTTAAGACAGTGAAGTTGCTTATTGTTATAGGTAACATTGATTTCCATAATACAGAATAACATACCATCTCCAAATATTTTGATAATTTGTGAAAGGAATGTTTCACAGTAATGGCAAGTTTTGTGATATGCTTAAGTAAAATACATGGTGACATTAATGATTGACTTTTTCTCCTTTCTTTTTTTGAAATCCATTTTATTTTATTTTATTTTATTTTATTTTATTTGTTCAGTATTCCAAGATTCATTGTCCGTGCACCATACCCAGGGCTCCGTGTACACCATGCCCTCCCTAACACCCACCACCAGGCTCACCCATCCCCCAACCCACTTCGCCTCCAAAACCCTCAGTTGTTTCTTAGAGTCCACAGTCTCTCATACTTCATCTCCCGCTCTGATTTCCCCCACTCACTCTTCCTTTCCCTCTCCTAATGTTCTCCATATTATTCCTTATGCTCCACAAGTAAGTGAAATGATATGATGATTGACCCTCTCTGCTTGACTTATTTCACTCAGAATAATCTCCTCTAGCCCCATCCATGTTGATACCAAAGTTGGGTGTTCATCCTTGCTGATGGCCGTGGAATATTCCATTGTATGTATGGACCACATCTTCTTTATCCATTCATCCTTTGAAAGACATCTTGGCTCTTTCCCCAGTTTGGTAATTGTGGTCATTGCTGCTATAAACATTGGGGTAGAGATGGCCCTTCTTTTCACTACATCTGTATCTTTAGGCAAATACCCAATAGTGCAATTGCAAGGTCATAGGGTAGCTCTATTTTTAATTTCTTGAGGAATTACCACAGTGTTTTCCCAAGTGGTTGCACCAACTTGCATTCCCACCAACTGTGTAGAGGGTTCCCCTTTCTCTACATCCTCTCCTTTTTAAAAATCCTATGCGCAACATCTTCTGTGTATGTTTAAAAGAATACAAGAAATCTAGATCAAATCATTGCTAAAATATATATAAATTCCTAAGTAATATTAGTTTTTAATGCCTGTTTTTGAGATTATTTGTTGAATTTTTCTGTGAAAACATAAACTGGAATTTATTTTTTTATTTCAGAAACTTAAATATTGGTAAGAATGCCTGAAATCACACATATATGAAGATATATGGTGTTTTTATATTTGAGTCTACTATCTGGAAACAGTACACATAAACATGGGTTCAGTGGATATGTTAAGATTTCCAGGTTTCAATTTGCATTTCGTTCATTCTGGCTCAACTTATATTTTAATTTCTGTATCTTATCACTCACATATGTAATTTGAATTCAGCAAATTAAATTCATATATATATAATTACCATACTTTTAATCACAGAAGAAAAACTTAAAACAAATTGCCTATTCAAGGGACTGAAGCATGACTGTATTTACAAATTGCTAGTTCAAGGATTTTACTCGGCTAAGTCAAGAATCTTCTATGTTCCTTTTTCCCCTTTCTTCTTGATACACAGTAAAGATAAAAGAGTGGCCTTTGGGAAGTTCTCCTGATTATGACTGCGCTTAGAAAAGTTGTTTTTGGTCTGAAACCATTCCCTGATTTTCATACCTTCCTTGGGTGTATTTATCTTCACTGCAATTTTGAGTCTGACTTTGATGTATTCCTGTCTTGTCCTCATGACTGTTGGCTCTCCAGGCATAGGCTATGCTCTGTAGGGGATAGACAAGGGTCTTGACATGTTCCCCAATCTGCTGGCTGAGCCTTCACCTTGCCTTTCACTGGTACCAATCAACTTCCAAGCTCAGCCTTATCCTCCCTCCTTTGTTTGCTACAGCTGCCAAACCAGGCATGTGCCATAACCCCATGCTGTTCTCCATGCATTATTACTAACTTGGGACACACAGGCATCTGGATCTCTCCACCCTCCTGTGGCCACCCTGTGCACTGGGGATGATTCTGCACTCACGTATAGATCACATGCTCTAAGTATCCCCAAATTCATCCAAATGATGCTGCTTATCTCAGATCCACCATAACTATGCTTATAACCACAAGGGATCATTTTAAAGCAGAGTGTAAAATGTCTTACTTCTTTGCAGACTTTTTTTTCTTTCTTCTGCAGATTCAATGAAAGTTCTTGAAAACTGTCATCACAGATTTATTTATTTATTTATTTTTGTCCTATAAAGAAGATAAACTCCTGGCTCTCTATCTTCATAACTTTGTCTTTTCTGTGTGTGTGTGTGTGTGTGTGTGTGTGTGTGTGTGTGTGTGTTTAATGTGAAAAATGAAGTGTTTAGTCCTCACCCTCGAATGCTTTGTCTACTACCTTACATTGCACATCCAATAACTTTTGACTATGAGAAAGTTTTCTTTGCTAAGATATTTTAAACATTTTCTTTTTTAAACATTTGCAGAGGATTAACATTATTATTAATGTTATTATTGGAGACATGTAAACAATAAAAACAAGTGGGGATCATTTGAGGTGTAAAATTTTATTAAAATATTATTTCAAAATATCACAAACAACAGTGAACAACAATTCTCCTGTGATGATACACAATATTTTGTTTGATCTGGGACTTAAACAAAAGAGAAAACCCTTAATAACATATGATCAATTTACATTATACCTAGAAATTTATATTTCTTGACTGTTTTAAATTCTGCTATTTAAAAAAAAATAGCATCCAAATTTGTGAAAGGTTAAAAATTAAAAGGTTATATAATATAATTTTATAAATTTAATATACTTACATATACAAATACGCATGTATATATAAAATTATATATGTCAAATTATTTTCTTTAATTAAATTCATCACATTTTATTTTTTAATTCTTTTTGCCTTTGTGAAATTAAAATATTTACTTAGAATGGTGTTCAGTACTTTCTCCCCTCATATAATACAAAAACTACAATATGTCTAATATTTAAAATTATATTCAATATACTCTTTGTAGTTCTTGAATAAATATCTCTTGGTATAGCTGCCAGGATCATGCCAATAATGTCTTCTTTTTTTGTTTGTTTGAAGTTTTTATTTAAATTTTATTTAGTTAACATATAGTGTAATATTGTTTTCAGGAGTGGAATTTAGTGATTAATCACTTATATATTACACCTAGTGCTCATCACAACAAGTGTCCTCATTGATGTACATCACACATTTAACACATCCCCATTCACCTTCCTCCATCCATGTTCAGTTTTTTCTCCATAGTTAAGAGTCTCTTAAATATACTAGATAGAGCTACACTATGACCCAGCAATTGCACTACTGGGTATTTACCTTAAAGATATAAATGTAGTGATCTGAAGGGACACGTGCACCCAAATGTTTATAGCAGCAATGTCCACAATAGCCAAACTATGGGAAGAACCTAGATGTCCACCAACAGATGAAGGGATAAAAAAGATGTGGTGTGTGTGTACACACACACAATGGAATACTACACAGACATCAAAAAAAAAAAAAAAACCACCATAAAATCTTGCCATTTGCAAAGATCTGAATGGAACTAGAAGGTATTATGTTAAACAAAATAAGTCAATCAGAGAAAGGCAACTATCATATGATCTTTCTGATATGAGGGATTTGAGAAACAAGACAGAGGATAATAGGGAAAGGGAGGATAAATGGAACAAGACAAAACTAGAGAGGGAGACAAACCATAAGAGACTCTTAATCTCAAGAAACAAACTGAGGGTTGTTGAAGAGAGGGGGGTGGGAGGGATGGGGTGGCTGGGTGATGGACATTGTAGAGGCTATGTGCTATGGTTAGTGCTGTGAATTTTGTAAGACTGATGAGTCACAGATCTGTACCCCTGAAACAAATAATACATTATATGTTAATAAAAAATTCATTCAAGAAGTTTAGGGGCACCTGGATGGGCTCAGTCCATTAGACATCTGCCTTTGGCTCAGATCATGATCACAGGGTCTTGGGATTGAGCACTATGAGACACTCCATGCTCAGTGGGGAGCCTGCTTCTCCCTTTCCTTCTGCTACTTTCCCCTGCTCCTGGTTGCTCTCTCTCTCAAATAAACAAATAAAAAAATTTTTTAAAGAGTTTCTTTCTTGATTTACCACCCTTTCTTGTTTCTTGTTTCCTCCTTCCATTATGTTCCTCTGTGTTGTTTCTTAAATTCCACATATGAGTGAAATGAAATTGTACTTGTCTTTCTCTGACTAACTCTCTGCTTAGGATAATATACTCTACTACCATCCACATTGTTGCAAATGGCAAGACTTTATTCTTGTTGATGGTTGCATAATATATATATATATATATATGTATATATATATATATATATAACTATGTATTTTGATGGCTAGACAGATAGATAAAACCTCTTCTTTATCCATCCATCAGTCAATAGACATTTGGACTCTATCCATAATTTGGTTATTATTGGTAGTTGGTGATGCTGCTATAAATATCAGGGTGCATATGTCCCTCTGAAGGAGTTTTTATGTATATTTTTAGTAAATACCTACAAGTGCAACTGCTGGGTCATAGCATACATCTATTTTTCACATTTTGAGGAACCTCCATACTGTTTTCCAGAGTGACTGCACCAGTTTGCATTCCCGCCAATAGGTGTAGGAGGATTCTCCTTTCTCTACATCCTCGCTAACATCTCTTCTTCCCTGTGTCATTAATTTAACCATTCTGACAGGTGTGAAGTGATATATAATTGTAATTTTGATTTGCATCTCCCTCATGATGTAGAGCATCTCTTCATGTGTCTGTTAGCCACCTATATGTTTTCCATGGACAAATATCTATTCATATCTCCCACCCATTTCTTAACTGGGTTATTTATTTTTGGGGTGTTGAGTTTGATAAATTCTTTTAATTTCTTACATGTGCTGGCAAATTTAATATGAACTAGCAAATTAGTAACTGTGATCACAGTAAACTATATACTTAGTGGATATTAGTATGAAAATATAGAAATACAGAAAACTCAATAAAGTATTTTTTAAAAATAGGAAATGTTAAAATAATAAAATTTGGGTTGACCTCTTAGGAACTGGCAGGAAAAAAAATGTCTTTAAAAACATCTGGGAAATTTTCACAACTCCTGCCCCTAAACTGGCATGATATCATCCTGAATTATTAGTAACTCTCAGGGGGCATTGTCAAATGAACACAAACAAGACAAGAAATATTAAAATTGTCCCCCAAGTATAGAAGCCTACAGTCATGTTTGTCTCCATATGGATATAACTGAACTTGACCAAATTGAAAGGTGAATTTGTACATTTTTACAGAAAATACTCTAGAAATTTTACTCAGGATATGCATGTAACAATGCCCAGAAGTGAGAAAGACAGTGATCTACTGGTAAACTTATATCAAGAAACATGCCAATTCTGTAAGTACACTTTGAATACAATTAATAAAAATAAAGAATTGCTCTTTGTTAAGCACTGGAGTAAGTCACTGCTAAATTCACACCCCGTGTGCTAGAGGACTTGAGAAAGAAAATGATAGGGCACCTAGGTGGCTCAGTGGGTTAAGCAACTGCCTTTGGCTCAGATCATGATCCTGGAGTCCCAGGATGGAGTCCTGCATTGGGCTCCCAGCTCCACAAGGAGTCTGTTTCTCCCTCTGACCTCCTTCCCTCTCATGCTTTCTCTCTCACTCTCTCTCAAATAAACTAATACAATCATTTAAAAAAGAAAATTATATTCAGGCTTTATCATGTATAAAATTACTATATATAGATTTTTAAGTATAAAACAAAATGGAAAGAACCAGATGGAGATTTGTGAACTTTTAAAAGAAAAATTCTTTTTATGCCTAAAATATACATTGCCTTCAATCTAGGAAGAACTTGTATGATCACAAATAACCCATCATAAAAGTAAGGTTAAAAAAAAAATGTTAAATGGTTGATATTATGTATGATCTTTTTTACTTGTTTTTAGGATCTTATTTATTCATTTGAGACAGAGAGATACAGAGAAAGAGAGAGAGAGATCATGAGCCAGGGGAGAGGCAGAGGGAGAGGGAGAAACAGACTCCTGGTTGAGCAGGGAGCTGTATGCAGCATTAGATCCCAGGACCCGGAGATCATGACCTGAACAAAAGGCAGACGCTTAACCCTTTGAGCCACCCAGGTGCTCCTATGATTGACCTTCTTACCTGAATCATGGGCAATAAGACTGCCACATTCATGAAACAGAGACACCTGAAAGCTGATGAAATGGGTGATGGATGCTAAAATAAATGTACAAGTGAAGTAGAAGAGAATGACAAAGGGTAGAAATATTTATCTATACTGATTTGACTAAATAAATTTGTACAAGAGGATATTTTAAAAATAATTAAAATGTAAGTAAGATATAATGCATTGGACAACAGAGGAAGGGAACTCCAGGACAGTGGAGAAAGGCATTTGATGTGATGTGGTTAGAGACTTCTGTAGAATCCCTGACATGGAGAAGACAAAGGTGACAGCAAAAGTGAGAATGTCTGTAATGTGACTTTTTCTTATGGATTTTATACTCCAGGCAATGGAGATGGTCACATATATGCACCTGATACGATTATACACATTTTAGTTCCATTTTTAAAAACACTTTTCTCATTGTGATTGAATATCTCTAAAGAGATTATGCTGCCATTTAGGGGTGAATTAAGAGACAGAGTTGAGAATAAGGCTACAGGTGATGTCAGCACTGATGGCTTTATATACAACAATGTGGGGGTGAGGGTCTGGAGAAGAAATACACATAACATCTTTGTGTTTGTTTTCTTTGTTTTCAGAGCCAGCTTACAAACACGATATCTAAATTGGAAGAGAGGAAGGCCAGACTAAGACTTACTGAAACAGGCTTGGGCAGTGTCCACTCTGTGCCTGGGACTCACAGATGATCCTGAGAATCAATATAACACCCAGAGTCAAATCCTCAACAAATGTACTGGTGGCGCCATTTCAAACTGTACCCTAAAGTGAGTTGATTACCTACCAAAGAACTCCGATCACCCATGAAATCAGCCTAAGAACAGAATTATACACGTCTGGATCTCTACAGGGGCAGAAGACTCCAGTGGGCAGGTAAACTGGAATGGGAACTTTGGACTGATATTGGAAGATAAACAAAAGGGGGAGGGAGACACCAGAGGCGACCAATTGTAAAGTAATACCCCTAATACAAGAGTACTCTGCATCTGGGAACGAGCATTAACTTGGAGAATGGTTGAAAGCACTCAAAAAGAGCAAAGGATCACGGGGAGTGGGGGGAATTGTGGGAATCCGGGTGGCTAGGGACACGGGCTTAAGTCCCTAGACCCAGGACAGCCTCCCCTGGCGCTGAGCCAGAGAGAGTGCAGCGGAGAAACCAGGTCTTGATCCCTGAGCCTCTAGTGCACCTGAGAACGCGTGGGGTCCAGTTCCTGTGAGGGGCTGGGAGCCTCGCCAGAGGGCAGAACGCCAGCCCTGCTAACTGAGCCTGAGACGCACGCAAGCCTCACCCTCCCCGGACAGGTGCACGAAGGCCCCGCCCCGCACACTTAGACCAGCGCCATTCTATCAGAGTCTGAGATGCACACGCACCCCAAACCCTCCCCTGAGAGAGGTGCACACAATCCAGGTGCTCTTAGACCCAGAAAGACCAGGCACTGCCAGCCCAGGCCAGCGGGAAAATCTCAGTGTGCAATCCCTGCTTGGAACCTCTCTGGCGGTCTGGAGCTGCCCAGGAAGCTGCCGCTGCCATGGTTTTAGGTACAAGCAGAAGATCCAGTGTCCCCAGGGAGCGCGACTTGGAACCTGCTCTGCCAGCGGTCAAGGGGGAATTTATATAGGCTCTGCAGCATGCACAGGTGACCAGACTGAGGCTTCTCTCTGAGAGGGAGGTCAGGGTGCAGTTTGCGTTCCTCTAAACCTACAAAAACCATCAAAAGCGGTCAAGGCGAGAGAAAAAAAAATAGTGAACAAACATAAAAACCTCCAGAGAACAAAAGCCTGAAAAACCGGTTTCCTCAGTGCCCACGCACTTGAGGGGGGATGAAGGACTTAACTCAGGGAACATCATTTAATTTTTAATTTTTTATTTTCTTTCAGTGTAACAGTATTCATTGTTTTTGCACCACACACAGTGCTCCATGCAATCCTTGCCCTCTCTAATAACCACCACCTGGTTCCCCCAACCTCCCACCCCCAGCACCTTCAAACCCTCAGATTGTTTTTCAGAGTCCATAGTCTCCATGGTTCACCTCCCCTTCCAATTTCCCTCAACTCCCTTCTCCTAACTCCCCTTGTCCTCCAGGCTATTTGTTATGCTCCACAAATAAGTGAAACCATATGATAATTGACTCTTTCTGCTTGACTTATTTCACTCAGCATCATCTCTTCCAGTCCGATCCATGTTGCTACAAAAGTTGGGTATTCATCCTTTCTGATGGAGGCATAATACTCCATAGTGTATATGGACCACATCTTCCTTATCCATTCGTCCGTGGAAGGGCATCTTGGTTCTTTCCACAGTTTGGCGACTGTGGCCATTGCTGATATGAACATTGGGGTACAGATGGCCCTTCTTTTCATTACATCTGTATCTTTGGGGTAAATACCCAGTAGTGCAATTGCAGGGTCATAGGGAAGTTCTATTTTTAATTTCTTGAGGAATCTCCACACTGTTCTCCAAAGAGGCTGCACCAACTTGCATTCCCACCAACAGTGTAAGAGGGATCCCCTTTCTCCACATCCTCTCCAACACATGTTGTTTCCTATCTTGCTAATTTGGGCCATTCTAACTGGAATAAGGTGGTATCTCAATGTGGTTTTAATTTGAATCTCCCTGATGGCTAGTGATGATGAACATTTTTTCATGTGTCTGATAGCCATTTGTATGTCTTCATTGGAGAAGTGTCTGTTCATATCTTCAGCCCATTTCTTGATATGATTGTCTGTTTTGTGTGTGTTGAGTTTGAGGAGTTCTTTATCGATCCTGGATATCAACCTTTTCTCTGTAATGTCATTTGCAAATATCTTCTCCCATTCTGTGGGTTGCCTCTTTGTTTTCTGACTGTTTCCTTTGCTGTGCAGAAGCTTTTGATTTTGATGAAGTCCCAAAAGTTCATTTTTGCTTTTGTTTCCTTTGCCTTTGGAGACATATCTTGAAAGAAGTTGCTGTGGCTGATATCGAAGAGGTTATTGCCTATGTTCTCCTCTAGGATTCTAATAGATTCCTGTCTCATGTTGAGGTCATTTATCCAATTTTGAGTTTATCTTTGTGTACGGTGTAAGAGAATGGTCGAGTTTCATTCTTCTACATATAGCTGTCCAGTTTTCCCAGCACCATTTATTGAAGATACTGTCTGTTTTCCACTGTATATTTTTTCCTGTTTTGTCAAAGATTATTTGACTGTAGAGTTGAGAGTCCATATCTGGTCTCGCTACTCTCTTCCACTGGTCTATGTGTCTGCTTTTATGCCAGTACCATGCTGTCTTGATGATCACACCTTTGGAATAAAGCTTGAAATTAGGTAACGTGATGCTCCCAGTTTTATTTTTGTTTTTCAACATTTCCTTAGCGGTTCGGGGTCTCTTCTGATTCCATACAAATTTTAGGATTATTTGCTTCAGCTCTTTGAAGAATACTGGTGGAATTTTGACCGGGATAGCATTAAAAGTATAGATTGCTCTAGGCAGCATAGACATTTTAACAATGTTTATTCTTCCAATCCAAAAGCATGGAATGGCCTTCCATCATTTAGTGTCTTCCTCAATTTCTATCATGAGTGTTCTGTAGTTCCTCGAGTACAGTTCTTTACCTCTTTGTTTAGGTTTATTCCCAAGTATTTTATGGTTCTTGGTGCTATAGTAAATGGAATCGATTCTCTAATTTCCCTTTCTGTATTTTCATTGTTAGTGTATAAGAAAGCCACTGATTTCTGTACACTGACTTTGTATCCTGCCACGTTGCTGAATTGCTGTATGAGTTCTAGTAGTTTGGGGGTGGAGTCTTTTGGGTTTTCCATATAAAGAACCATGTCAACTGCAAAGAGAGAGATTTTGACTTCTTCATTGCCAATTTGGATACCTTTTATTTCTCTTTGTTGTCTGATTGCTGTTGTTAGGACTTCTATTACTATGTTGAACAAGAGTGGTGAGAGTGGCTATCCCTGTCATATTCCTGATCTCAAGGGGAAGGCTGCAAGCTTTTCCCCATTGAGGATGATATTTGCTGTGGGTTTTTCATAGATGGATTTGACGAAGTTCAGGAATGTTCCCTCTATCCTTATACTTTGAAGCGTTTTAATCAGGAACAGATGCTGGATTTTGTCAAATGCTTTTTCTGCATCAATTAAGAGGACCATGTGGTTCTTCTCTCTTCTCTTATTAATTTCTTCTATCACACTGATTGATTTGCGAACGTTGGACCATCCTTGTAGCCCAGGAATGAATCCCACCTGGTCATGGTGGATAATCTTTTTAATGTGCTGTTGGATCCTGTTTGCTAGGATCTTGTTGAGAATCTTAGCATCCATATTCATCAGTGATATTGGTCTGAAATTCTCCTTTTTGGTAGGGTCTTTGCCTGGTTTGGGGATCAGGGTAATGCTGGCTTCATAGAAAGAGTCTGGAAGTTTTCCTTCTGCTTCAATTTTTTGAAAGAACTTCAGGAGAATAGGTGTTATTTCTTCTTCAAAAGTTTGGTAGAATTCCCCCTGGAATCCATCATGTCCTGGGTTCTTGATTTTTGGGAGGTTTTTGATCACTGCTTCAATCTCATTACTAGATATTGGTCTATTCAGGTTGTCAATTTCTTCCTGGTTCAATTTTGGGAGTTTATAGTTTTCCAGGAATGCATCCATTTCATCTAGGTTGCTTAGCTTATTGGCATATAACTGTTAATAATAAATTCTGATGAATGTTTCTACTTCCTTGGTGTTAGTTGTGATCTCTCCCTTTTCATTCATAATTTAATGAATTTGGGCTTTCTCTCTTTTCTTTTGGATTAGTGTGGCCAATGGATTATCGATCTTATTGATTCTTTCAAAAAACCAGCTTCTAGTTTCATTGATACGTTCTACTGTATCTCTGGTTTCTACCTCATTGATCTCTGCTCTAATCTTGATGATTTCCCTTCTTATGTGTGGAGTTGGTTTGAATCAACAGGTTCTCCAGTTCTTTAAGGTGTAGAGACAGCTGGTGTGTTCTGGATTTTTCAATTTTTTTGAGGGAAGCTTGGATAGCTATGTATTTCCCCCTTAGGACCGCTGTTGCTGTATCCCGTAGGTTTTGGACTGAAGTGTCTTCATTCTCATTGGTTTCCATGAATTGTTTCAGCTCTTCTTTGATCTCCTGGTTGATCCAAGCATTCTTTTTTTTTTAATTTTATTTTTTGATAAACATATAATATATTTTTATCCCCAGGGGTACAGGTCTGTGAATCGCCAGGTTTACACAAGGTGGCCTTTAGCTTCCGGGTGTTTGAGTTCCTTCGGAAATTTCCTTGTGATTGAGTTCCAGTTTCAAAGCATTGTGATCTTAGAATATGCAGGGAAATATCTCAGTCTTTTGATATCAGTTGATTCCTGATTTGTGAGCCAGAATGTGGTCTATTCTTGAGAAGGTTCCATGTGCACTTGAGAAGAATGAGTATTCTGTTGTTTGAAGGTGGAATATTCTGTATATATCTATGAGGTCCATCTGGTCCAATGTGTCATTCAATATTCTTGTTTCTTTTTTTTTTTAATTAATTTTTTATTTTTTCAGCGTAATAGTATTCATTATTTTTGCACCACACTCAGTGCTCCATGCCATATGTGCCCTCTCCAATACCCATCACCTGGATCCCCCAACCTCCCACCCCCAGCACCTTCAAACCCTCAGATTGTTTTTCAGAGTCCATAGTGACTCATGGTTCACCTCCCCTTCCAATTTCCCTCAACTCCCTTCTCCTCTCTAACTCCCCTTGTCCTCCAGGCTATTTGTTATGCTCCACAAATAAGTGAAATCGTATGATAATTGACTCTCTCTGCTTAACTTATTTCACTCAGCATCATCTCTTCCAGTCCCGTCCATGTTGCTACAAAAGTTGGGTATTCATCCTTTCTGATGGAGGCATAATACTCCATAGTGTATATGGACCACATCTTCCTTATCCATTCGTCCATTGAAGGGCATCTTGGTTCTTTCCACAGTTTGGCGACTGTGGCCATTGCTGATATGAACATTGGGGTACAGATGGCCCTTCTTTTCAGTACATCTGTATCTTTGGGGTAAATACCCAGTAGTGCAATGGCAGGGTCATAGAGAAGCTCTATTTTTAATTTCTTGAGGAATCTCCACACTGTTCTCCAAAGAGGCTGCACCAACTTGCATTCCCACCAACAGTGTAAGAGGGATCCCCTTTCTCCACATCCTCTCCAACACATGTTGTTTCCTGTCTTGCTCATTTTGGCCATTCTAACTGGTGTAAGGTGATATCTCAATGTGGTTTTAATTTGAATCTCCCTGATGGCTAGTGATGATGAACATTTTTTCATGTATCTGATAGCCATTTATAAACTTTCTTTTTCTTTCCTTTTCTTTCTTTACCTTCTTCCCTTTCTATTTTTTCCTTTCCTTTCCTTTCCTTTCCTTTCCTTTCTTATCCTTTTTCTTCTTTTTTCTTTACTTAATGATGAGATCACTTAAGATTAACGCTCCTAGAAGGGAGTTGAGGGAAATTGGAAGGGGGGTGAACCATGAGAGACTATGGACTCTGAAAAACAATCTGAGGGTTTTGAAGGTGCTGGGGTGGGAGGTTGGGGGAACCAGGTTGTGGGTATTGGAGAGGGCACGGATTGCATGGAGCACTGGGTGTGGTGCAAAAGCAATGAATACTGTTACGCTCAAAAGAAATAAAAAATTTAAAAAAAAAGATTAACCCTCCTAGGGACCCTTATGTAGTTCAGTTGGTTAAATGACTGACTCTTAATTTCAGCTTAGGGCATGATCCCAGGTTAGTAAGATCAAGATTTGCATTGGGCTCTGCACTGAGCATGGAATTTGCTTAAGATTCTCTCTTGGCCTCTCCATCTGCCCCTCCCCCCACCACACATACATACATGCTCTCTCTTTCTAAAAAAAGTAACTCTAATAGAAAATATCAAGTGTATAGCACAGTTTGTATCATTAACTATACACGCATTGCTGTACATGAGATATTCAGAACTTATTCACCTTGCATAATGGAGATTTTACAGTCTTTGACCCAAATGTCCCCACATTTCCCCCTCTCCATCAGCCTCTGACAACTGCCACTTAACCCTCTGCTTCTAAGAGTGTGACCATTTTAGATATCACCCACCACTGTAATTGGGCAGTGTTTGTATTTCTTTATGTGATTTATTTTATTTAGTATAATGTATTCCAGTCTCACATATGTTGTTACAATGGAAGTATTACCTTTTTCAAGGCTCTTGTATGTATATCTTCTATAGTTTCTTCATCCATTCCTTTGTTGATTAACTCTTATGTTGTTTACATCTTAGATATTGTGAATAATGCTATAATAACCACAAGAGTGCATGTATTATTCAAGATATGGATTTTACTTCCTTTGGGTATATATCTCTATATACCTGGGATTGTGGTATAATATTTTATTTCTATTTCTAATTATTTCAGGAACTCCCATAATCTTTAATATAGGGGCTCTACCAGTTGACCTCTCCACCAGCAGTGCACAAGTATCCTCTTTTCTCTACATCCTGACCAATACTTATTATCTTTCATCTTTCTTATAATAGCTATGGATCATTTAATTGGCAGGCAGGGTAGGGCATGGGAATTTTGCTACTGTCCATTCTATTAAGCCGGAAGGGAAATGTGAACCTAGTGTTCACCAGCCTCACCATGTAGGGACAGTTTCAGCAACTCCCCTACCATTTGTGGAAAATTAAGTCCTGACACATTTATGATGAGGAAAACAAAGACAAAGAAGAATGTAACCATAAAGGAATCATCTTAAAGCATGTGGCCTACTGATACACACCCAAAACACATTAGATGTCTCATGACTAATGACTAATTATGAGACTAATGGGAACATTTCACTGCAAGGCATTACAGAACACACACACACGCACACATACACACACACACACACAGAGATAACTAATGAGTAAGGGTCTCCTGACTAATCTTTACTAGATAATAAAGGGTAACCTCATCTTAAAAATAACCAGACCTCAAAAGTCCTTGTAAAGTTCACTTTCAACACACAAGTTCCTTAGAGACTTAGATATCCTTAAACAAACTAAATAACAATATATAATCATTCACTTCTCACAATCACAAGTGCAACTCTTTCTGGCTGTCCCTGTGTTTAATAAAAGTACATTTTTGCACAGAAAATGTTTCAAGAATTCTTTCTTGATCATTTGCTTGACCTTATTAATTCTATTTGTACTCTTAAGTTGTGGGTTTTCTCTGTGCCCGAGGGCAGACAAATCTGTTCAATGTCCCTTAGTAGTATCCCTGTCCACTGTGTTTCTCAGCATGGGGGGGGGATACTTTTGTTACCAAGTCTCCATCACTCTTTCCATTCAGTATATGGTCTACCTTTCAAAGTATAGATGCTGTTGTCTCAACCCTCAGTTCTTCAAAAAGTATTTATCTCTGTATAACTGCAGATTTGGTGTGGAAACAGGGAATTTAACTCAGTTTTCCTGCCTCTCTCTACTGGAACAGAACTTAAGGCTTCTTTTCTTCCAAATAAGTTTAATTGTGGATTTCAGGGAAACTGGCAGAGGAGGAGGAACATAAGCTCACCTATTCCCATGGATACAACTAGATAACACTCATATCAATGAAAATAACCCACAAAATGACCCAAACACTAGCAACACCAATTTCACAACTACATGTAGAGAAGAGGCCACATCAAAGAAACTTGGAGGAGGGGGCAAAGATACTGTCAGGGACTAAAAAGACCTATAGGACTGTGGGACTGAAGGGCACAAGAGGCACTAAGAGTGGACAGAAACAGATCTACACACTGGGCAGCCCACACAGGCAATACAAAACCTCATGATATTTGGCTTTGGAAAACCAAGGTGCCATATTTTCAGGTTCTTAAACAGCAGGACTTAAACCTTAACTTTAACAATCATTGGAATCAGTGCTGGGAGAGCAAGTAGGATGACAGGAAGCTAATTCTCTGCCCTTGAAGAGACAACACAACAGCCCAAAGAGATACAGTACAAGAGAAGCTCTTTGCAAAAGATTTAGGCCATATGGAAGGAATTTTAATTTATTGGTCTCGGAGCATATGCTAGAGGGGCTGAGATCTTTGGGAAACTTCTCCAAGGACACAAACACACACACACACACACACACACACACACACACACACACAGTTGGAAGGTATTATTTCCCTCCCCCAACAAGAGCATTAACAAATGGCCTCATAAAGGAACCAGGATCTTTCTGATCCAACTACCTAACTTTCTAACACTGTTGCAGTGTCTCTACATTCACTTTATGCATCCATCCACTCCAACTCTGTTGACCTTGCTCTTTGCAGCTATAGGTCTCCTCCATAGAGGACCTGCACACGACCATTGATAACATTAGAGATCTTTCCCACACACACACTGAGACACACCCTCATCAGCCACCTCCAATACCCTTATGGCTGGAGCCCATTCAAATGGCCATGGTTGCCAAACTGTGGAGAGAGTCAAGATGCCCTTCAACAGATGAATGAATAAAGAAGATGTGGTCCATATATACAATGGAATATTACTCCCCCATCAGAAAGGATGAATACCCAACATTTATATCAACATGGACAGGACTGGAGGAGATTATGCTGAGTGAAATAAGTCAAGCAGAGAGAGTCAATTATCACACGGTTTCACTTACTTGTGGAGCATAAGGAATAACATAGAGGACTTTGGGAGAAGGAGAGGAGAAGTGAATCGGGGGAAATCAGAGGGGGAGATGAAGCATGAGAGACTGTGGACTCTGAGAAACAAACAGGGTTTTGGAGAGGAGAAGTGTGGGGGTTGGGTGAGCCTGGTGGTGAGTATTAAGGAGGGCACATATTGCATGGAGCACTGGGTGTGGTGCATAAACAATGAATTCTGTAACACTGAAAAGAAATTTTAAAAATAAAAATAAAAAATAAATAAATAAATAAATACAAATAAAAATAAATGTTACCATAAGCCTGGCAGTGTGCAAGCATTCAGGACAGGCACCAGCACAAATTCAAAGTAACTCCTGCCATGAGACAAGGAATGATAATGACACAAGTAAAGTAGACTGGTGACTGGTGCCTCAGCAGTAGGCTGGTTGCATAGAGTTGATCTGACTACAGGCCCCACCCACCAATGAAAGTTTCTCAAGGGACAATGCAGGGAAAGTACCCTGCAATTTGGTGCTACTGCGTTTCTGTGAAATGTCTGATATATTTCAATTCAATCCCAAAGAGGACCCACACTTGGCCACTAATAACAGAGGAACCAGAGTGCCCTCAACTGGAAAGGAAGCCACTTCAGACAACTTAATTGAAGGTAAAAGTGGCTCAGCCACGTCAAGTGCCCACAACACACACAGTAGACATGCTTGAGCATCAGCTGATGGTGAAATGGCCACAGGGAACTGCAAGGCATTACAGAACCTCCTCTTCAGAAGGTCACTAACTGCAAGAAGAGGAGACGTAGATGACACTCATAACACCCAGAAACAGACACAGAGAACTGAACAAAATGAGGAGACAAAGAAATACATCTCAAATGAAAAACAGAACAGAATCAGCCAGAGACCAAAATGAAACAAACTAATATACCTGATAAGTAATTTAAAGTAGTGAGCATAAAGATACTCATGACCCTTGAGAAAAGAGTAGAGGATATCAGTAAGCCCCTCAACAAACAGATAGGAAACAGGAAAAAGAACCCCTTAGTGATAAAGAATATGGTAAGTGAAACTTAAAATACAATAGCTGGAATAAGTAGCAGGCAAGAGGAAGCAGAAAAATGAATCAAGTGACCTGGAGGACAGAGGCAGAGAAATTAATCAAACTGAACAGGTGAAAGAAAAAAATACAAAATGAGAACAGACTTAGGGACTCCTGGGTGGCCCAGTCTGTTAACCATTTAAATCTTGATTTCATCTCAGGTCCTAATCTCAGAGTCCCAGGATGAATCTCCAAGTTGGGTTCCCTGCTTAGTGGGGAGTTTGCTACTCTCCTCCCTCTCCTTTTGTTCCTCCCACTGTACTCTCTCTCTCTCTCTGTCAGTCTCTCTCAAATAAATAAATCTTTTAAAAATAAAAATAAATGAGACTAGACTTAGGGAACTCAGCAGTATCATCAAGTGTAATAACATCTTCACTATAGGGATCACAGAAGGAGAAGATAAAGAAGTGGCAGAAAATGTATTTGATGAAATAATAGGTCACAATTTCCCAAATAAGGTGAAAGAAACAAATCCAGATGCCGGAAGCACAGAGAGCACCCAACATAATCATCCCAAAAAGGTATATGGTATACACATTATTTTCAAGAGCATATGGAATATTCTCCAGAAGAGATCACATGTTATGCCACAAAAAAAATCTCCAAAAATTTAAAAAGATCAAAGTCATACCATGCATCCTTTAAGACCACTAGAAATCAAGCAAAGAATGAATCTAGGAAGAGCTCAAGTAAACAGAGGTTTAATAATGTGATTCTAAACAATGAATGGCTTCATCAAAAAATTAAGGAGGAAGTCATAAAATGAATAGAAATAAATGAAAATGAGAAGATAATGGCCCAAAATCTTTGGGATGTAGGAAAAACTGTTCTAAGTGGAAATTTTATAGCAATACAGGCCTACATCATGTAGCATGAAAAATCTCAAATAAAAAAATATAATGTTACATATAAAGGAGATAAAAGAGCAAAACAAACAAATTAAAAACAGTGGAAATAAATAAAAGGATTAGAACAGAAATAAAGGACGAGAAAGTAAATTTTTTATTATTTTTTTCTTTTTGTTGAGGTATAATTGATAAATAATATTACATAATATTACATTTCCAGTGTACAATGCAGTAATTTTATAATGTGAATATACTGCAGAATGATCATCACAGAAATTCTGGTTAACATTAATCACCTTCCTATTAACAAGAGTATTTTTTTATTTTATTTTTTATTTCTTTTCAGTGTTGCAAAATTCATTCTTTATGCACCACACCCAGTGTTCCCTGAAGTATGTGCCATACATAATACCCACCAACAAACTCACCAACCACCCACCCGACCCCCTCCAAAACCCTCAGATTGTTTTTCAGAGTCCACAGCCTCTCATGGTTCGTCTCCCCCGCCAATACCCCCAACTCCCTTCTCTTTTCCATCTCCCCATGTCCTCTGTGTTATTCCTTATGCTCCACAAATAAACAAAACTATATGATAATTGACTCTCACTGCTTGACTTATTTCACTCAGCATAATCTCTTCCAGTCCTGTCCATGTTGATACAAAAGATGGGTATTCATCCTTTCTGATGGAGGCATAATACTCCATAGTATATATGGACCATATCTTCTTTATCCATTCATCCATTGAAGGGCACCTTGGTTCTTTCCACAGTTTGGTGACTGTGGCCATTGCTGCTATGAACATTGGGTTAGAGATGGCCCTTCTTTTCACTATATCTGTATTTTGGGGGTAAATACCCAGTAGCGCAAAGGCAGGGTCATAGGGAAGCTCTATGTTTCAATTCTTAATCTCCGTACTGTTTTCCAATGTATCTGCACCAACCTGCATTCCCACCAACAGTGTAAGAGGATTCCCCTTGAACCCTCCTACACTGTTGGTGGGAATGCAAGCTGGTGCAATCACTCTGGAAAACAGCATGGAGGTTCCTCAAAATGTTGAAAATAGAACTACCCTATGAGCCAGCAATTGCACTACTGGGTATTTACCCTAAAGATACAAACGTAGTGATCCGAAGGGGCACATGCACCCGAATGTTTATAGCAGCAATGTCCACAATAGCCAAACTATGGAAAGAACCTAGATGTCCATCAACAGATGAATGGATAAAGAAGATGTGGTATATATACACAATGGAATACTACGCAGCCATCAAAAGAAATGAAATCTTGCCATTTGTGACGATGTGGATGGAACTAGAGGGTATCATGCTTAGCGAAATAAGTCAATCGGAGAAAGACAAGTATCATATGATCTCCCTGATATGAGAAAGTGGAGATGCAACATGGGGGCATTAAGCAGGTAGGAGAAGAATAAATGAAACAAGATGGGATTGGTAGGGAGACAAACCATAAGTGACTCTTAATCTCACAAAACAGAGAGTTGCTGGGGGGAGGGGGGTTGGGAGAGGGGGGTGGGGTTATGGACATTGGGGAGGGTATGTGCTATGGTGAGTGCTGTGAAGTGTGTAAACCTGGCGATTCACAGACCTGTACCCCTGGGGATAAAAATACATTATATGTTTATTAAAAAAAATAAATTAAAAAAAAAAAGAGGATTCCCCTTTCTCCACATCCTCTCCAACACACGTTGTTTACTGTATTATTAATTTTGGCCATTCCAATTGGTGAAGGGTGGTGTCTCAATGTGGTTTTGATTTGAATATCTCTGATGGCTAATAATGATGAAAATTTTTTCATGTGTCCATTAGCCATTTGTATGTCTTCTTTGGAGAAGTGTCTGTTCAAGTCTTCTGCCCATTTTTTGACATGATTATCTGTTTTGTGTGTGTTGAGTTTGAGAAGTTCTTTATAGATCTTGGATATCAGCCCTTTGTAGTGTCATTTGTGAATATCTTCTCCTTCCGTGGGTTGCCCCTTGTTTTGTTGACTGTTTCCTTTGCTGTGCAGAAGCTTTTGATCTTGATGAAGTCCCAAAAATTCATTTTTGGTTTTGGTTCCTTTGCCTTTGGAGATATATCTTGAAAGAAGTTGCTGTGGACAATGTCAAAGAGGTCACTGCCTATGTTCTCTTCTAAGATTCTGATGGATTCCTGCCTCATGTTGAAGTCTTTCATCCTTTTCGAGTTTATCTTTGTGTATGGTGTAAGAGAGTGTTTGAGTTTCATTCTTCTACACATAGCTGTCCAATTTTCCCAGCACCATTTATTGAAGAGACTGTCTTTTTTCCACAGCATATTTTTCCTGCTTTGTCAAAGAATATTTGACCATAGAGTTGAGGGTTCATATCTGGGTTCTCTATTCTGTTCCACTGGTCTATGTGTCTGTTTTTATGCCAGTACCATGCTGTCTTGGTGATCACAGCTTTGTAGTAAAGATGAAATCAGTCAACATGATACCCTCAGTTTTGTTTTTCTTTTTCAACATTTTCTTAACAATTCAGGGTCTATTCTGATTCCATACAAATTTTAAGATTGTTTGCTCCAGCTCTTTGAAAAATCCCAGTGGAATTTTGATTGGAATGGCATTGAAAGTATAGATTGCTCTAGGCAGTATAGAGGTTTTTACAATGTTTATTCTTCTGATCCATGAGCATAGAATGGTCTTCCATCTTTTTGTGTCTTCTTCAATTTATTTCATGAGTGTTCTGTAATTCCTTGAGTACAGATCCTTTACCTCTTTGCTTAGGTTTATTCCCAGGTATCTTAGAGTTCTTGGTGCTATAGGAAATAAAATCAATTCTCTAATTTCCCATTCCATATCAGAGAGTAAAATTTTCAAAAGAAAAAAATGGGACAGAACAATAAAATTAGTGGGTAGTACTTTGAAAAGATCAACAAAATTGATGAATCTTTAATAAACAAACAAAAGAAAAAAGTAAAGGACTCAAATGAATGAAATCACAAGTGAAAGGGGAGAAATAACACCTGACATTACAGAAATACAAAGGGTAACAAGAGAATATAATGAAAAATTATATACCAAGAATTTGGACAGCTAGAAGAAATGGATAAATTCCAAAACAGACAAAATCTTCCAAAACTGAATCAGGATGAAATAGAAAAATTGACAGACTGATTACTAACAATGAAATTGAATGAGAAATCAAGAATGAAATGAAAACAAAATGTCCAGGTGCTTGGGTGGCTCAGTTGGTTGGGTGACTGTCTTCAGCTCAGGTTGTGATCCTGGAGTCCCAGGATGGAATCCCACATCAGGCTCCCAGCTCCATGGAGGGTCTGCTTCTCCCTCTGATCTTCCCCCTTCTTGTGCTTTCTCTCACTCTCTCTCTCTCTTTCTCTCTCTTTCAAATAAATAAAATCTTAAAAAAAAAGAAAATGATATGTCCACATTCATTTTGTGAGGCCATTATTACCCTGATACCAATGTCCACATTCATTTTATGAGGCCATCATTAACCTCACACCAAAACCATATGATGACACAGTACAAAAGGGAGGGAGGGGCATCTACAGTACAATGATTCTGATGAAAACATATGCAAAAATCCTCAAGAAAATACTAGTGAAGAGAATCTAAAAATAGATTTGAAAAATAATTCACCACTATCAAGAAGGATTTATTTGTGAACTGCAAAGGCAGTAAAGTATTTTCAAATTAGTCATGTGATACATATATCAGTGAGAAAGGAAAAAGCCATATGATCATTTCAATAGATGTAGGAAAAGGGTTTGACAAAGTACAACACCCATTTATGAAAATCACCCCCAACAAAGGAGGCTTTGTTGAAACATAACAGTAGCTAATAAAGGTTGTATATAAAAAAAATAAAATAAAATAAAAAAATAAAAACACAGCTAAAAATCATACTCTAGTGAAAAACTGAGAGCTTCTCCCCTGCAATCCGGGATAAGACAAAGACATCCACTCTCAACTGCCACTTCCTGATGGTGCACAGGAGAAGAATGAGGCACAAACCAGTCAGCTGCAAGAGAAAGGGAGCAGGGGACAACAGTAGAAAAGACTGTTGCCCCGAACAACTCTTCAGTTAAGTTTTTATTAGATATAGACAATAATCAACAAAGGAGCCAAAGAAGGGTACAGATTAATCATATGTAGATAAACAAGAAGGAAGGTAAAATATATCAGGTCAAGCAAGATAAAGTTTATAGTTGAGCAAGCACATTCAAAGGGCTCATCTAATTAGCCACAGGTGCTCTCAGGGGAAGGAGAGATAATGGGAAAATGAAGCAGGTGGTGTTCCACCCTGAGCGAGCTGGGCATCCCCAGCTGCTCAGCTTCAAGGACATATATCGTCCTCTCCTGCAAAGGCCTGTTGCCAGTATATGTTTTTCTAAAGGCTATATCTAAACATGCTTGGTAACTAGTATAATTTCTCATGGGTTCTATTCTAAGTAATACATTGTTCTGAGGGACAGTTACACTCAACACTTTCATTCAATGTAGGACTTGAAGTGTTTGCCACAGCAATGAGACAAGAAAATAAATAAAGGCATCAAAATTAGTTAGGAGAGATTAAAACTATAAACATTTGCTGGAGACATAACATATATAGGAAACCATAAAGACCTCAGCAAACAGTCACTGTAAAATCACTAAACGTCACCAAAAAAAATGATAAAGGAATTCAATAAGGTTTTAGGACACAAAATAACTGCACAGATATCCATTTCATTTCCACAAACTAATAAGGAATAATCAGGAAGAAATTTTTAAGAAAAAATTGCATTTACAATTGCACCAAAAATCACAAAATACCAAAGAATATATTTAACCAAGGTGGTGAAACACCTGTACTTTGAAACCTATTTTAAAAAATATGAAAGAAATTAAAGATGACACAAACATATGGACAAACATTCCATATTCCTGGATTGGAAAAACTAATATTGTTAAAATGTATACTACCCAAACCATCAACACATATAATGCAATCCCTATTAAAATGCCAAGAGCTTTTTCTTTCCCAGAATTTGAACAATCTTAAAATTTATACAGAACCAGGGAAAAGGATGCTGGGTAGCCAAAGCTGTCTTGAAAAAGAAAAACAGAGTTGGAGGTATCACAATTCCAGATTTGAAGTTATATTATAAAGATGTAGTAATTAAAAGAGCATGGCACAATTTTTGATGGGGTCTTTGCCTGGGGTTTAGGAACCAAGGTAATGCTGTTTTCATCAAATGAGTATGGAAATTTTCCTTCTCTTCCCATTTTGTAGACATCTTCTGAAGATTAGGCATTATTTCTTCTTTAAATGTTTGGTAGAATTCCCCTGGGAAGCCATCTGGCCCTGGACTCTTGTTTGTGGAAGGTTTTTGATTACTGCTTCAATTTTGTTACTGGTTATTGGTCTATTCAGATTATCAGCTTATTCCTGTTTCAGTCTTAGTAGTTTATACGTTTCCAGGAAGGCATCCATTTCCTCCAGGTAGCTTAATTTATTGGAATATAGTTGCTGATAATAATTTCTAACAATTGTTTCTATTTCCTTGGTGTTAGTCATGATCTCTCCCTTTTCATTCATAATTCCATTAATTTAGAACCTTTCCCTTTTCTTTTGGATGAGTCTAGCTGGAGGTTTATTGATATTAATTTTTCAAAGAACCAGTTTCAAGTCTTGTTGATCTGCTGTAATGTTTTCTTTTTGTAGTTTCTAATTCATTGTTTTCTGCTCTCTTTGTTATTTCTCTTCTGCTTACTTCAGGTTTTATTTGTTGTTCTTTCTCCCATTCTTTTAGGTATAAGGTTAGCTTGTGCGTTTGGGATTTTTCTACTTTTTTTCAGTGAGGTTTGCATGGCTTTATTTTTCTCCCTTGGGACCAACTTTGCAGTAACCCACAGGTTTTGGACCGATGTGTTTTTGTTCTCATTGGTTCCCATGAATTGTTTAAGTTCTTCCTTAATTTTCTGGCCCAAATATTCTTTAACAGGGTGGTCTTTAGCTTCCATCTGTTTGAACTCCTTTCATTTTTTTTTAATTGAGTTTCAGTTTCAAAAGACTAAGTTTTGAGAATATGCAGGGGATAGTCTCAATCTTTTGATATTGAATGAGACCTGATTTGTGAGATAGTGTGTGTTCTATTTTGGAGAAAAATTGTATGTGCATTTTAGAAGAATGAGTATTCTGTTGTTTTAGGGTAGAATGTTCTGTGATATATATATGTATATATATATTCATTCCATCTGGTCCAATGTGTCCTTAAAAGCTCTTGTTTCTTTGTTGATCTTCTGCTTAGATGACCTGTCCATTTCTGAGAGTGGAGTGTTGAGGTTAAAGTATTAAGCTATTAAAGTGTTATTATCAATATGATTCTTTATTTTGGTTAACATTTGGCTTATGTAGTTGGCTGTTGGCTGCTCCTGCTTTGGGGACATAGATATTTCCAATTGTTAAATCTTCTTGTTGGAGTGATCATTTAAGAATAATATAGTGCCATTGGTGGGAATGCAAGTTGGTGCAGATACTTTGGAAAACAGTGTGGAAACTCCTTAAGAAATTAAAAATAGAGCTTCCCTATGACCCTGCAATTGCAATACTGGGTATTTACCCCAAAGATACAGATGTAGTGAAAAGAAGGGCCATCCATACCCCAATGTTCATAGCAGCAATGGCCACAGTCGTCAAACTGTGGAAAGAACCAAGACGCCCTTCAACAGACAAATGGATAGGAAGATGTGGCCCATATACACTATGGAGTATTAAGCCTCCATCAGAAAGGATGAATACCCAACTTTTGTAGCAACATGGACGGGACTGGAAGAGATTATGCTGAGTGAAATAAGTCAAGCAGAAAGAGTCAATCATCATATGGTTTCACTTATTTGTGGAGCATAAGAAATAACATGGAGGACATGGGGAGATGGAGAGGAGAAGGGAGTTGAGGGAAATTGGAGGAGGAGATGATTTATGAACAAAACAATCTGAGGGTTTTGAAGGGGGGGGTAGGAACTTGGGGGAGCCAGGCGGTGGGTATTAAGGAGGGCACGTATTGCATGGAGCACTGGGTGTGGTGCATAAACAATGAATTCTGGTACACTGAAAAGAAATTTAAAAAATTTTTAAAAAGAATGATATAGTGTCCTTCTCTATCTCTTAGTACAGTCTTGAGCATAAATCTAATTTGTCTGATATGAGAATTGCTACCATAGCTTTCCTTTGAGGTCTGTTGGCATTAAAAATGGTTCTATTTCCCCTTACTTTCAGTCCAGATGTACCTCTAGACTCAAAATGAGGCTCATGTAGACAGCATATAGTGGGGTCATGTCTTTTTATCCAATCTGCAACCCTGTGCCATTTCATGGAAGCATGTAGGCTGTTCATGTTGACAGTGACTATTGAAAAATACGGTTTTAGTGCCATCATGTTGTCTGTGAAGTCCCTGTTTCTAAAGATTGACTCTGTAAATTTCTAGTTTATATTATTCCTGGGGTTTTTCTTCCTTTATAGAATCCCCCTTACTATTTTTGCATGGTGGATTGATGGTCACATATCCTTTCAGTATCTGCCAGTCCTGGAAGCTCTTTATCTTTTCATCCATTCTGAATGACATCCTTGCTGGAAAAAAATCCTTGGCTGCACATTCTTCTCATTTAGTATCCTCAATATGTATTCCAAGCCCTTTTTGGCTTGTCAAGTCTCTATGGACAGGTCTTCTGTTATTCTAATGTTCCTCCTTCTGTACATAAGAAATCTCTTCCCCCTAGCTGCTTTCAGGATTGCTTCCTTGGTTCTAAGATTTGTGAGTTTTACTATTATACATTGGGGCATTGATCTGTTCTCGTTAATTTGGGGAGGGGTCCTCTCTGGCTCTTGGACAGGAATGCTAGTTTCATTCCCCAGATTAGGGAAGTTTTCAGCTATGATTTGCTCAAATACATCTTCTGGTCTTCTCCACCACCCCAGGGATCCCAATAATTCTGATACTGGAATGTTTCATGGCGTTATTAATTTCTCTCAGTCTGATCTCTTTGCCTTGAAGGTGTTTATCCTAGGCCTCCTCAGTTTCCTTCTTTTCTATTATCTTATCTTTAGCTCACTGATTCGTTCTTCTGCCCCATTTATTCTGGCTGTCAGAGTATCAATTTTAGACTGCATCTCATTCATAGCATTTTTAAGTTCAGCCTGATTTGATCTCATTTCTATCCTTAAAGATTCTATATTGTCACTAACATTTTTCTCAAGCATAGCTACTGACTTCGTGATTGTTACCCTGAAGTCTATCTCTGACATCTTGCTTATATTCATATCCATTACATCTGGGGAAGAGGTCCTGAATATTTTCTTTGTTGGGGGTTCGTCCTCTTAGTCATTCTGTTGAGGTGTGATTGAAGGAACATACAGAATCCAAAGTATTAACTATGACCCAAGCAAGATGCACCATTTTATAGGGACCAAATGTTGTTGTCCTCCTATTCTTCCAGCCTGTGTTCTGGGGGAAGCGTCTAGCATGTTGTTAGTCATGCAACACTGCCTGGGCAGAGTTTCCCTTCCCCCTGTTGAGGGTGGTGGTCACAGTGGAAACCAGTTTTCTGTTCTCTGGTGGCTTTCTGCATCTCTTATGACTCTTCTGAGAGAAGAAATTGTAGTCTGCTCTTCCTGAGACCTCCAGACCACACTGTATTCATTTCTGTCTGCACTGCTAAAAACAACAGCCTCCATGCTGGTGCACCCCATACAAGCTCTCCCAGATGTTGATCCCAGGACTGTAGCCTGTCTCTTCCCTTTGTGCTTCTAAAACTGTGAGATGGACCCAGTTTGTGCACCCACACTCCAACTCCTGGATCCCATGTGGGGATGGCACTAATGTCCTTTTCCAACCACTACCAGTCTGTGAGTCTGTGCTCTGTCCCGAGTGCAGGACTCTTTTGTGCTCTGGTGTTACATCACCTTCCTGGAACCAGCTAATGACGTCTCCCTCCCCCTTCCATTTATCTTCTGATATGTGCCCACAGAATCCTGGCTCCACTATTCATACCTCATGACCACCAGATATTTTCTGCTTGTAGAGATCCAGAATATATATTCCTACATCTTGGGCTGATTTTGTAGGTGTTCAGAATGGCTTGGTAGATATTCAGCTAGATGCAGGGGACAAGTTGAAATAGGGTCCCCTACTCTTCTGCCATCTTGCCTCCCTCATCAATCTTATATAACATACAGTGCTCATTAAACACATACCCTCAAAAATATCCATCACCCAGTTACCCCATCCCACCGCCCCTTCCCTTCCAGCAACCCTCAATTTGTTTCTTAAGATTAAGAGTCTTTTGTGGTTTGCCTCCCTCTCTACTACTTTCATCTTGTTTCATTATTTTCACTCTTCCCCTATGATCCTATGGCTTGCTTCTTAAATTCCACATATCAGTGAGATCATATGATACTTGTCTTTCTCTGACTGACTTATAATTCATATGGGCCAGTCTCCAGAATTGACCATATGTTAGGCCATGAAATAAGTTGAAGTAAGTTTAAAATGTGGGAACATAAAAACCATCTTTTCTGATAGAATGTAATGAGGCTTAGCAATGAATAACAGAAGAAGTAGTAAACATAGTTATTATTTTAAAGATTTTATTTATTTATTTGATAGAGACAGATCCCATAAGTAGTGATGGGGCAATGGGAGAGGGAGACAAAGACCCACCACATAGTAGGAAGCCCAATGCAGGGATGGATCCCAGGACTCTGGGATCATGACCTGAGCTGAAGGCAGACACTTAACAGACTGAGCCACCTACTTGCCTCTGGAACTCATAATTATATGATTTTAAACAATACACTATTTGAGAAATAAAGTGTTTAAGAAATCACAGTAGATAAAAAGAAAAGAAAACAACTTGAGGCATATGGAAACAGAAACAAAGATACTGAAACCTGTGAAGTTCATATAAATCATTGTTAAGGAGAATTGCAGTAAACATTTACATTTAACAAACAAGAAATTTCTCAAATCAACAACTAAATGTTATAATTTAATCAACTAGAAAAAGAAAATGAAAGTTAAACCCAAAGCTTGAAAAGGAAAAAATACTAAAGATTACAGGAGACATGACAACGGTATAGAAAAAGCAGCAAAGAAAGATGTCAAAACTAAATGAAGGTTCTTTGAAAATTGACAAAACTTTAACTATATCAAATAAGAAAAAAAAAAAGACTCAAGGACACCTGGGTGACTCAGATGGTAAGCATCTGCCTTTGGCTCAGGTCATGATATCTAGGTCCTGGTATACAGTCCCACATCTGGCTCCCAGATCAGTAGAAAGTCTGCTTCTCCTTCTCCTTCTCCCTCTGCCTCTGCCTGCCCCCCTGCTTGTACTCTCTCTGTCTTTCTATCAAATAAAGAAGTAAATAAATAATAAATAAATCTATCTTTATTTTTTAAAAGATTTTATTTATTTATTTGACAGAGATCAGAAGTAGGCAGAGAAGCAGGCAGAGAAAGAGAGGAGGAAGCAGGCTCCCTGCTGAGCAGAGAGCCTGATGTGGGGTTCGATCCCAGGACCCTGGGATCATAACCTGAGCTGAAGGCAGAGGCTTTAACCCACTGAGCCACCCAGGTGCCCCAATAAATCTATCTTTAAAAGAGAAGTCTCAAAATAACAATATCAACAGTGGGTAAATTATCACAAGTTTTATAGATACAAAACAAATATGAATGGAATTTGAATAATTATACATTAACAAATTGGATAACCAATAATAAATGGATAAATTCCAAAAGCAAGCACAAGACCAAAACTGAGTTATGAAGAAATATAAAATTTGAGAAGATGTACAATTAGTAAGGAAATTGAATAAGTATTTAAATCTATGCAAGTCAAAAAGTCCTCAGGCCAAAATGAGTTCACTGGTTAATTTTTCCAAGTGTACAAAACCAAATTAACACAATTTTTTTAAACTCTTGCAAAAACTAGAGAAGAATAGAATACATACTTATTCATTCTTTGAGGCCAACATTGTCCTGATATCAAAGCCAGAAATGATATTGGTCTATATATCAGTCTTTATATAAAAGTTTCATAAAATACTAGCAGTCCTAATTCATCAATACATGAAAAGTATTATACACTGTGACCTAGTTGGATTTATTCCTGGAATGTCAGGATTGTTCAATATATGAAGGTAAATATATACAATGCACCACAGGAACAGAATAAAGGAAATTTCATGCACCAAAAAAAAACTTTGAAAAAGAATAAGATGGGAGGGTTAGAGTACCTCTTTTGAGAACTAAACATAAGACAATAGTAATCAAAACAGAATGGCACCCCAATAGCTAAGATCACCTTGAGAAAAAAGAACAAAGCTAGAGGTATCACAATCACAGATTTCAAGTTACTACAAAGCTAAATTAATAAAACAAAACAAACAAGCAAAAAAACCAAGGTGCTGGAACAGAAACTGCCACATAAATCAATACAACAAAACACCTCAGAAATAAACCCACACTTATATGGTCAATTAATCTACAAAGAAAGCTGGATACGAATGTACAGTGGGAGAAAGGACAGTCTCTTCAGTAAATGTGCTGTGAAACCTGAACACCTTAATCCAAAGGAATTAAATTGAGTCATTTTCTACACCATACACAAATATTTGAAAAATGGATGTTCTCAAGTCTTTCTCAAAAAGGAAATTATTGCCTTGACTTTAACCATAAAAACATATTTCTAGATGTGACTCCTCTGGAAGGAAAAGAAAAAATCCACATTAAACTCTTAGGACTACAGCATTTGTTTTCTTAAATGCAAAGTGAAAGAAACCATAAACAAAGCAAAAAGGCTAGACTCTGATTGGAAGAAGATATTTGCAAATTATATATTCAATAAAGCGTTAACATCCAAAATATATAAAGAACTTATATATGAGAGACATAATATTCAAGAAATCTGAATAAACATATTTGTTTGCCCACTGAATTGAAATTTAACACAACTATTAAAACAGCTACAGAAATTATCAGAATTCATTTCTGAACTTTGTCCTAAGGGCATGCTGAGCTATTGGTGATTTAACCTGCATTGTTCATGTCTCAGTGGACATTCCCAAGTGAATACACACACAAAACAGCAAGTGTTATCCTTAATCTCCAAAGATGTCCTGAAATCATGATTACTGTTCAGTTTTTATGGAGTTATATAAAACGTCAAGGGCAGGGGTGAGAGAGAAGTATAAATAGGTTTGAAAAATATTCAAATCTATTCAGAAAAATGACTTCGTTCATATGATGATGGGAAGACCGATGTCAGTTACTCAAACCAGTAAGTTTGCAAATATCCACGATAATAAAAGTACATGTCTTAATCATATTTTTATTATCATTTAAAGTTGAGATACTTCTGTAATGCTTAAGATAATTTTGATTAGAATTAATTAAAAAACTTTTTAAATAAACTATTAGAATTAACAATTGATACATTCTAGTATTTAATTAACTATGGAAATTCAAAGGAAAGTTTTATTTGACTGAAATCAACTTAAAAATATATAATTTTTTATTTTCGTATATTTCATATATATTAGATATATATTAAAACTTAAAAGGTAAATATATTGCTTACATACATTATACTTTGAAAAAACACAAAGCTCTCTTAAAACACAGAACATTTTAGATCTCTTGAAAGAATTTGTTTTGTACCTTATAATTTACTGTGAAGTGGTAGTAAATATGGTGGAATTGATATTCTAATCAACAGTTGATATTATCTACAAGCATCAGTGAACTTTTTTTCTGGATTTATGGTAAATAAAACTAAGTGTACACTAAATGATACTATATTCATAAAAATAGGGTCACTTTAAAAATAATAATTCTGACAAAATATATGCTAAATATATAATGCAAATTGGACTGAAAATGTGAGAATTTGTCTGAACCAAGGGATTTTTAGAAAAAAATAATTGAATTTGAAACAGACATATTATCCATTGGGAAAGGAAATGCAGATTGAGTCCAGAGCTGTAATATACCCCCTGAAGGTGGGGGAGATTACAACTAAATAAAGAATACTTCAGTATGGCATATGTAGATTAAACTTTATTTCACAGAACTAGAGCTGTTTTCATGCACATATATGTTGTGATCACATAGCTGTTGATCCTATCAGGTTAATTCTTTTGGCATTATAGATTATTTACTGGACTGAAATCATTCCCAATTTAAGATTGGCAGTTTAGGAAATGAGTGATGTAATCTATATAAGAGTTGGTCAAGTTTGGAAATAAGATTTTAACGAGTCTGAGAGAATAGCTGCACTGTTTACAATAGAAAATGATTTAGGGGCTCTCTGGATGGGAAGAAAATGAGGGTCTTCATAAGAAACAATGTTGAGTCATATTGGGTAGGCTTCAGGTGGGCTCACATAAAATGAATAAAGCTAGCATGTATAAGTCCAAATCATCAATAGTAAGTATAGGGGGAAATAAACCACATTTTCTATTTCTTTCCTGGATTTGTGGTGGGGGCTATTTTACCAATGAGTGCAAAGTGGATAAATGTTTCCCAAAACAAATATTAATTGCTTATGCAGGGTTTTTCCTTATATGCATCTGGCTTTTCTAATTAAATGACTTCTTGCCTATATTTTACTCAAAAGTGTAAGATGGAATTTGCAGTAATAGTCAAATGGTAATGACTATATCTGTGTATGGAGGCAATATTTTTTAATGCAAATGACACATTCTGGAAATAATTCAGGCATTCATAGGAATAGTAGTATGTTATGATTATTTTTATTTTAACACAAATTTTGGCCAATTGTCCTGCTCTCTGTTTTTAACTATTGCATTTTTTAAAATTGTCTTTTGGGGCACCCAGGTGGCTCAGTCAGTAAAGTGTCTGCCTTAGGCTCGGGTCATGATCCCAAGGTTCTTATATTAAGCCTTGCATCTGGCTCCTTGATTGGCAGGGTGCCTGATTCTCCCTCTCCTGCTCCCCTTCTTGTGTTTCAAATATACAGTGTTCTTAACTATATTTAAACTGCTGTACAACAGATCTTATTCAACATGTATACTGGAAGCTATAGCATTTGACCCATGTCTTCTCTTTTCTCCCTTCCATTTAGACATTGACAACCATCATTCTAATCTGTACTTCTGTTTTTGGCTTATTTCACTTAGCTTAGTGTCCTCCAAGTTGATCCATGCTGCTGTTGTTGTGATTGATATATATCTCCAATTCGCTTATCCATTTATTTATCAATAAATACATAAAATTAATATCCATATTTTATCTATTATGAATAATACTACAATAATGATTATAAGAGCACAAGTATATGTTCAAACTTGATTTCATTTCATTTTGTTTTCTTTGGATGTTTTCCAGAAGTGGGATTGTTGGATCATGTGGTAGTTTTACTTTTAACTTTTTGAAGAACGTCTATACTATTTTCTTAGTAGCTGTACTAATTAAAATTCCCATCAATAGCATTCAAGTGTTGTGTTTTTCCACACTCTCCCAAACACTCATTATTTTTTTTATAATAGCCATTCTAAAAAGTGTGAGGTCATATCTCCTGATTTTGATCTGTTCTACTGCTGAGGTAAAGGCTCAGAAAGTTGAATTCACTAGCCCAAGTTAACATTTCTAGTATGTGACAGAACTAGAGTTAGATCTACCATTGGCTCCCAAAATCTGCAACATGTTTTTGCAATAAAGCAAAATAAACTTTTTTTCTATATTAATCAAAACTCAGAGTATACACTGATAAATCAGATATATCTCAAAATATGTGTCTACCTACTTTCTTATTTATCCATCAATGCTTGACTCACCTTTGTTGTATTTCATGCAGGTATACATAGAAACACAAGGTATATGCACATACAAATACTGTGCATTTTAGATATCTGTGTACAATAAAATCCTTAGGATCACAAGCTCTATAACCATCTAAATAAATAAAAATACACATTGCTTAAATATTTTAAAAGAGCATAATTCCTAAGTCACTAAGCATTCTGAACTCTGTACTGTTTGTTCTTTTTAATAGAAACTATTGTGGAAAAAGTAGAAGGCATGAAAAATTTCATGTATATGTATGACATTGCAGAGATACTGTAGGGAACTGTGCTTGACTGGACTCCAGAAGGTTCTCCTCTCAGTAATCAGATTCATTCTAGGAAAGTCATTTGACAATGCTATAAAATCCAGATAATGGATAGCAATGCAAAATAATTATTATCTATGAACATAACAATACAATTATGAAGGAACTTTTCAAAGAACTAAGGTAGACTTTGTGGAGCCAATAGTTTCAAGGTAGTTCTGGGAAATAACATCTGATAGGTCTTTTATAAAATTCTTCCCCTAGAGATGAGTAAAGGAGGTCCTTTTGGTAAAGTTCACCCAAAAATATGAGTGTGTTCTTGAAAAGAAAGGAAGCAATCCAAATTTATTTGAGAGCTGGTGGTGATTTTTTTTAACATTCAGATGCTTTAAAAGTTTAGTCTGAGATTCCTTAAAAATTTTTCAGCAAAACAATGGAAAGCTTCTAAATGCACATTCTTCTTGCCTCTGTGCAATAATCAGACAAAATCTAATGTGATCAGACTCATTCAATTATCTGAAAGATCTTTCTTAGAGATTCATTAGCTTCAAAATAAAGTCTACATTGTCTGTTACCTAGAAGACATATTTCTACATTTGCCACTGGATCACTTTAGAGTTTTAAGCAATTTATTTCTCATCACATGGAATCCACTTTTCATCTTTAAAATAATGATCTTATATTTGAAAAATCTCTTTATTCTGTAAATATGTGAATCACTACAGTGAAATGTTTTTCATATGTTATTTGTGATTGAATAGGAACATGGGAGACATGGGAAAAATAATATCTGCAATATTAATGTTCCTTATTAAATGTTATTAAAATAAATATGTTAATATGCAAATGTATAAACTGGACATTATTTAGAGAATCTTCCTTATTATGATGTAGGAATGAACTGAGTATTTGCATTTACGGGCCAATTTACATTGGAGATAACACAGAGGAGGATGATTCTTTGTAAGCAAAATCACCTAAGGAAACATTGGCATTGGGACAAGACATGGTTTAGAGTTCATTTAGAGGGAGTGATGTGTGTATTCGCTACACCATTGTTTAAAGTAGTATTGTTACAGGGAACAAGAGAAAATATGATTAAGACTCCAAATAAGAGGAAACAAGAACTATTTTGAAATGAACAAAATATGAGCACTGAAGCAATTTATTTAGGCATAAAGGAACTTATATATCTTCTTGACTCTGTTTCATCTATAGTAAATTTTTAATTAATAGATTTTCTATTTTTCTTTTCATTTCTATTTAGGTTTGATAGTTAAAAATAACCATTTTTATTTCTATTTTTTTATATTTTTAAATTTTTTTCAGTGTCCCAAGATTCATTGTTTATGCACCACACTCAGTGCTCCATGCAATATGTGCCCTCCATAATACCCATGGCCAGGCTAACCCATATTTCTTAATTGTTGCTTAAATATATTTAGTGTTAAGATAGGATTATTTTAAATATGAAATTAATACATAATATCTCTTTCTATCTAGTATTGAAGTTAAGATAGAAAATCCGAAGAGTTTCCTTAAATCTTTGATTTATCATCTGCAAATATGACTGTATCAACCTCAAGAACATGGCTTCACCTAAAACCAGAGCACTGCTATAGGTATTTCACAGTAATTTAAGATTCACAACTGCAATAATTTGAGGACATGTAAATTACTAACTGAAATAACTTTTTTATCACACTAGGATATTATTCCAAGAATGCATGGACATGGCATCAAAAAACCACAGGGTAAAATGATGGTCCCATAACCCATTCTCCTTAACATCCAAGGCAAATACTTCAAATTCTCTTAAAGTTCTCCTAATACTTTCTTAATATTTCAAACCGTATGCTCATCTTCTGATGCTGGATTCCTGATTCCCACATATCAGGTCATGATTTGTAATTCAGGCCACTGGATGAAGTGTCATGCTTTCCCTATATCACCATTTTCCCCTCCCTCCTCATTCTGTCAACATAGTTGCAGCACATGTTATGTTTGAGGACATGAACAAAGAGCTTTCTTCCATTTCCTAGAATTCATTGTTTGCGTAAAAAATATATAATCATATTTTGAAACATCATTATTTTATATATATTACTGCATATATTTATTCTCATATTACCATAATTTTTCTCAAGGAGAATTTAAGATATCTTTCTACCTATATCTATTAGGAATAACCAAGACATTGTTGTTGTTTTTTTTTTAATTTCTTTTCAGCGTAACAGAATTCATTGATTATGCAAACACCCAGTGCACCATGCAATACTTGCCCTCCATAATTCCCACCACCTGGCTCCCCCAACCTCCCACTCCCCGCCCCTTCAAAACCCTCATTATTATTCACAGTCCATAGTCTCACATGGTTCATCTCCCCTTCCAATTTCTCTCAACTTTGTTCTCCTCTCCATCTCCCTTTGTCCTCCATGTTATTGTTATGCTCCACAAATAAGTGAAACCATATGATAATTGACTCTTTCTCCTTGATTTATTTCACTCAGCATAATCTCTTCCAGTCCCGTCCATGTTGCTACAAAAGTTGAGTATTCATCCTTTCTGATGGAGGCTTATTACTCCATATTGTATATGGATCACATCTTCCTTATCCATTCGTCCATGGAAGGGCATCTTGGTTCTTTTCACAGTTTGGCGATCATGGCCATTGCTGCTATAAACATTGGGGTACAGATGGCCCTTCTTTTCACTACATCTGTATCTTTGGGGTAAATACCCAGTAGTGCAATGGCAGGGTCATAGGGAAGCTCTATTTTTAATTTCTTGAGGAATCTCCACACTGTTCTCCAAAGTGGCTGCACCAACTTGCATTCCCACCAACAGTGTAAGAGGGCTCCCCTTTCTCCACATCCTCTCCAACACATGTTGTTTCCTGTCTTCCTAATTTTGGCCATTCTAACTGGTGTAAGGTGGTATCTCAATGCGGTTTTGATTTGAATCTCCCTGATGGCTAGTGATGATGAACATTTTTTCATGTGTCTGATAGCCATTTGTACGTCTTCATTGGAGAAGTGTCTGTTCAAGTCTTCTGCCCATTTTTTAATATGATTGTCTGTTTTGTGTGTGTTGAGTTTGAGGACTTCTTTATAGATCCTCAATATCAACCTTTTGTCTGTACTGTCATTTGCAAATATCTTCTCCAATTCTGTGGGTTGCCTCTTTGTTTTTTTGACGCTTTCCTTTGTTGTGCAGAAGCTTTTGATCTTGATGAAGTCCCAAAAGTTCATTTTTGCTTTTGTTTCCTTCACCTTTAGAGACATACCTTGAAAGAAGTTGCTGTAGCTGATATCGCAGAGGTTACTGACTATGTTCTCCTCTAGGATTCTGATGGATTCCTGTCTCACGTTGATGTCTTTTATCCATTTTGAGTTTATATTTGTGTATGGTGTAAGAGAATGGTCGAGTTTCATTCTTCTGCATATAGCTGTCCAATTTTCTGAGCACAATTTATTGAAGAGACTGTCTTTTTTCCACAGCACATTTTCTCCTGCTTTGTCAAAGAATATTTGACCATAGAGTTGAGGGTCCATATCTGGGCTCTCTACTCTGTTCCACCGGTCTATGTGTCTGTTTTTATGCCAGTACCATGCTGTCTTGGTGATCACAGATTTGGAGCAAAGCTTGAAATCAGGTAACGTGATGCTGCCAGTTTTATTTTTGTTTTTCAACATTTCCTTAGCAATTCGGGTTCTTTTCTGATTCCATGCAAATTTTAGGATTATTTGCTCCAGCTCTTTGAAAAATGCCAGTGGAATTTTGATCAGAATGGCATTAAAAGTATAGATTGCTCTAGGCAGTATAGACATTTTAACAATGTTTATTCTTCTGATCCAAGAGCATGTAATGGTCTTCCATCTTTGGTGTCTTCTTCAATTTCTTTCATGAGTGTTCTGTAGTTCCTGGAGTACAGATCCTTTACCTCTTGGTTAGGTTTATTCCCAGGTGTCTTATGGTTCTTGGTGCTATAGTAAATGGGGTCAATTCTCTAATTTCCCTTTCTGTATTTTCATTGTTAGTGTATAAGAAATGAACTGATTTCTGGACATTGACTTTGTATCATGCCACATTACTGAATTGCTGAATGAGTTCTAGAAGTTTGGGAGTGGAGTCTTTTGGGTTTTCCATATAAAGTATCATGTCAACTGCGAAGAGAGAGAGTTTGACTTCTTCATTGCCAATTTGAATACATTTTATTTCTCTTTGTTGTCTGAATGCTTTTGCTAGGACTTCTAATACTATGTTGAACGAGAGTGGTGAGAGTGGGCATCCTTGTCGTATTCCTGATATCAAAGGGAAGGCTGTGAGCTTTTTCCCATTGAGGATGATATTTGCTGTGGGTCTTTCATAGATAGATTTGATGAGGTTCAGGAATGTTCCCTCTATCCCTATACTTTGAAGTGTTTTAATCAGGAACGGATGCTGGATTTTGCCAAATGCTTTTTCTGAGAGGACCATGTGGTTCTTTTCCTCTTCTATTATTGATTTATTCTATCACACTGATTGATTTGCGAATGGTGAACCATCCTTGTAACCCAGGGATGAATCCCACCTGGTCATGGTGGATAATCTTTTTAATGTGCTGTTGTACCCTGTTTGCTAGGATCCTGTTGAGGATCTTAGCATCCATATTCATCAATGATATTGGTCTGAAATTCTCCTTTTTTCTGTGGTCTTTGCCTGGTTTAGGGATCAGGGTAATGCTGGCTTCATAAAAAGAGTATGGAAGTTTTCCTTCTGCTTCAATTTTTTGAAACAGCTTCAGGAGAATAGGTGCTATTTCTTCTTGGAAAGTTTGGTAGAATTCCCCAGGGAAAACGTCAGGTCCTGGGCTCTTGATTTTTGGGAGGTTTTTGATCACTGCTTCAATCTCGTTACTAGATATCGGTCTATTCTGGTTGTCAAATTCGTCCTAGTTCAATTGGGGAGTTTATAGTTTTCCAGGAATGCATCCATTTCTTCTAGGTTGCTTAGCTTATTGGCATATAACTGTTGATAATATCTTCTGATGCTTGTTTCTAGTTACTTGGTGTTAGTTGTGATCTCTCCCTTTTCATTCATAATTTAATGAATTTGGGCTTTCTCTCTTTTCTTTTGGATTAGTGTGGCCAATGGTTTATCCATCTTATTGATTCTTTCAAAAAACCAGCTTCTAGTTTCATTGATACGTTCTACTGTATCTCTGGTTTCTACCTCATTGATCTCAGCTCTAATCTTGATGATTTCCCTTCCTGTGTGTGGAGTTGGTTGAATTTGTTGTTGATTATCCAGTTCTTTAAGGTGTAAGGACAGTTTGTGTATTCTGGATTTTTCAATTTTTTTGAGGGAGGCTTGGATGGCTATGTATTTCCCCCTTAGGTCTGCCTTTGCTGTATCCCATAGGTTTTGGACCGAAGTGTCTTCATTCTCATTGGTTTCCATGAATTGTTTCAGTTTTTCTTTGATCTCCTGGTTTATGCAAGCATTCTTAAACAGGGCGGTCTTTAGCTTCCAGGTGTTTGGGTTCCTTCCAAACTTTTCCTTGTGATAGAGCTCTCGTTTCAAAGCACTGTGATCTGAGAATATTCAGGCAATCATCTCAGTCTTTTGGTATTGGTTGAGTCCTGATTTGTGACCCAGTACATGGTCAATTCTGGAGAATGTTCCATGTGCGCTTGAGAAGAATGAGTATTCTGTTGTTTTAGGGTGGAATGTTCTGTATATATCTATGAGGTCCATCTGGTCCAATGTGTCATTCGATGAACTTGTTTCTTTATTGATTTTCTGCTTCCATGATCTATTACTGAGAGAGGTGTGTTAAGATCTCCTACTATTAAAGTATTCATATCAATATCACTCTTTATCTTGATTAACAGTTTTCTTATGTAATTGGCTACTCCCATATTGGGGGCATAGTTTTTATAATTGTTAAATCATCTTGGTGGATAGTCCCTTTAAGAATGATGTAGTGTCCTTCTGTATGTCTGACTACTGCCTTTATTTAAAATCTAATTTGTCTGATATGAGAATCGCTACCCTGTCCTTCTTTTGAGGCCCATTGGCATGAAAGATGCTCCTCCATCCCTTCACTTTCAGTCTGGTGTATCTTTAGGTTCAAAATGGGTCTCTTGTAGACAACATATGGATGGGTCCTGTCGTTTTATCCAATCTGCAACCCTGTGTCGTTTTATGGGCGCATTTATGCCATTCACATTGAGAGTGATTATTGATAGATACGTTTTTTTTTAAAGATTTTATTTTTATTTATTTGACAGAGAGAGAGAGATCACAAGGAGGCAGAGAGGCAGGCAGAGAGAGAGAGGAGGAAGCAGGCTCCCTGCCGAGCAGAGATCCCAATGCGGGGCTAGATCCCAGGACCCTGAGATCATGACCTGAGCCGAAGGCAGAGGCTTTAACCCACTGAGCCACCCAGGCGCCCCTGATAGATACGTTTTTAATGACATCGTGTTGCCTTTGAAGTCTGTCTTTCTGTAGATTGTCTCTATATTTCTGTTCAATGCTATTCTTAGGATTTTTCCTCTTTTATAGTACCCCCCTTAATATTTCCTGCAGTGTCAGCTTGGTGGTTGCATAGTCTTTTAAGCCTTGCCAATCTTGGAAACTCTTTATCTCTCCATCCATTTTGAATGTCAGTCTTGTTGGATAAAGTATTCTTGGCTGCATGTTCTTCTCGTTTAGTGCCCTGAATATATCTTGCCGGCCCTTTCTGGCTTGCCAGGTCTCTTTGGACAGGTCTGACGTTATTCTGATGGGCTTTCCTCTGTAAGTAAGGAGCCTCTTTGTCCTAGCGGCTTTCAAGACATTATACCTACAATTATGATTCCTCAATTTGACTATCAGGTGCCTTGATGTTTTTCTGGAATCTATAATTTTGGGTGGAGACCATTCAGCCTCTAGTACATGAACACTGGGTTCATTCGTGAGATTGGGAAAATTTTCATGAGGAACTTGTTCCACTATATCTTTTAGACTTCCTTCTTTCTCCTCCCCTTCAGAGATTCCAATAATTCTGACATTGGAACATTTCATAGCATCATTTATTTCCCTGTTTTCATGGCTTCTAAGCTGTTTGTTCCAGGCTTCCTCCTGATCCTTTCTCTCTATCTGTTTGTCCTCCAGATCACTAATTCTATCTTCTGTCTCAGTAACCCTAGCTTGGAGAGAATTTGGGTTAGATTGGAACTCATTGAGAGCTTTGTGAACCTGTTCCCTGGTAGCTTTCAGCTCAGCCCTAACATTGTGGACATCTTCCCTGGTCGCTTTCAGTTCAGTCCTAATCAATTCCGTTTGGTCATCCATGGCTTTCTCCAACCTAGCTATTGCCTGGATAATTGTTAGCCTGAATTCTCTTTCCGACACATTGTCTATGTTGATAGCCGTTAGGTCTGTTGCAGAAGGCCCATCCTCTGTATTTTTCTTCTGTTGGGCATTCCTCCTTCTAGTCATTTTGGTAAGAGATGGCTGAACAGATGTAGCTGGATGTATTGACTGTGGTGCAGTCAAGGTGCACCCTGGAACGCTTCTGAGCAATCAGGATTCCCCACCCAAACAAGAGAAGAAAGAAAAGAAAAAAAGAGAGAGAGAGAGAGAGAGAGAGACAGGGGAAAAGGGGAAGATAAAAGAGAAGGTTCAGCCCAAATGGGCCCAAGGTAAGATTTAGGAAGTATACAAACAAAAACAGACCAAAAAAAAGACTGATAAAAGTATATGACAAGGAAACAGTCAAGAAAACAAAGAGGCAACCCACGGAATGGGAGAAGATATTTGCAAATGACAGTGCAGACAAAAGATTCATATCCAGGATCTATAAATAATTCCTCAAACTCAACACACAGAAAACAGATAATCATATCAAAAAATGGGCAGGAGATATGAACAGACACTTCTCCAATGAAGACATACAAATGGCTATCAGACACATGAAAAAATGTTCATCATCACTAGCCATCAGGGAGATTCAAATTAAAATCACATTGAGATATCACCTTACACCAGTTAGAATGGCCAAAATTAGCAAGACAGGAAACAACATGTGTTGGAGAGGATGTGGAGAAAGGGGAACCCTCTTACACTGTTGGTGGGAATGCAAGTTGGTGCAGCCTCTTTGGAGAACAGTGTGGAGATTCCTCAAGAAATTAAAAATAGAACTTCCCTATGACCCTGCAATTGCACTACTGGGTATTTACCCCAAAGATACAGATGTAGTGAAAAGAAGGGCCATCCGTACCCCAATGTTTATAGCAGCAATGGCCATGGTCGCCAAACTGTGGAAAGAACCAAGATGCCCTTCCACGGACGAATGGATAAGGAAGATGTGGTCCATATACACTATGGAGTATTATGCCTCCATCAGAAAGGATGAATACCCAACTTTTGTAGCAACATGGACGGAACTGGAAGAGATTATGCTGAGTGAAATAATTCAAGCAGAGAGAGTCAATTATCATATGGTTTCACTTATTTGTGGAGCATAACAAATAGCATGGAGGACATGGGGAGTTAGGGGAAGGGAGTTGGGGGAAATTGGAAGGGGAGGTGAACAATGAGAGACTATGGACTCTGAAAAACAATCTGAAGGGTTTGAAGAGATGGTGGGTTTGGAGGTTGGGGAACCAGGTGGTGGGTATTAGAGAGGGCACAGATTGCATGGAGCACTGGGTGTGGTACAAAAACAATGAATACTGTTATGCTGAAAATAAATTTTAAAAAGATTAAAAAATAAATAAATAATTAGGGAGCTTAAAAAAAGTATATGACAAGAGAGAAATATATATATATATATATATATATATATATATATTTATAAGCAAATAAAGGAAGAACCTCATCAAAAAGAACCCCAAGTGTAAGATTTATATACTGTCAGGACAAACACAAAAACACAGAAACACTGGCAGAAGAAAAAGATAGAGAGTGGTAATAAATTCTCAGTGTGGGCGAGGATGGTTGTTTTGATTTCTTCCTGGATGTATCTTGATATCTTTGTTAAAGGACTCAACTTTCCTAAGATAAAGGGGGGTTAAAAATTGGTTTACCTATAGGGGTAGCGTTGATTGGGGAAAGGGGATTACCTTGAAGTTTAACTCTATATGAATATTAGAAAATAAAAATAAAAAAGGAATAAACTAGACTAAACTAAACTAAAATTTAAAAAAAAATAAAATAAATAGAAATGCAAAAGAAAAACACAGGTGTATGAATCAAAAAGTTCAGGTTAGAAGGTTATTATGGAGTTTGATGTACTGGACATCTCACTATGATGGTAAATAGGTTAAAAAATTATGTATATAAAAAAGTGAGCCAGAATAGTGGGAACAAGTTAAAAATAAAAGTTGTCCTATGAAGTAGTGGTGGTTGTTCTCTTGTCTTTTTTTTTTTTCTCTTTCGTGGTTGGTTTTCTGGGGGAGGGGCCTGCCACGTGGGTTTTCAGTCAATGATGTTCCCTGAGTTAAGTCCTCCCACCCCCCTCAAGGGGGTGGGCTCTGAGGAAACCGGTTTTTTCAGGTTTTTGTTCTCTGGAGGTTTTTATGTTTGTTCACTTTTTTTTTCCTTGCCTTGACCGCTTTTGATGGTTTTTGTAGGTTTAGAGGAAAGCAAACTGCACCCTGACCTCCCTCTGAGAGAGAAGCCTCAGTCTGGCTGCAGAGCCCAAATAAATTCCCCCTTGGCTGCTGGCAGAGCAGGTTCTGAGTCATGGTCCCTGGGGATGCAGGATCTTCTGTTTGTACCCAAAACCATGGCAGCAGCGGCTGTCTGGGCAGCTCCAGACTGCCAGAGAGGTTCCAAGCAGCGATTGCATGCTGAGATTTTCCCTCCAGCCCTGGCTGGGAGTGCCTGGTCTTTCTGGGTCTAAGAGCGCCGGGCTTGCGCGCACCTCTCTCGGGGGAGTGTGTGGGGCGCGCGCGCGTGCGTCTCAGGCTCTGGTGGAATGGCACGAGTCTGAGAGCACCAGGCTGGGCCTTTGCGCACCTCTCTGAGGGGAGTGTGTGGGGTGCGAGCGTGCGTCTCAGGCTCTGGTGGAATGGCGCGGGTCTATGAGCGCGGGGCGGGGGGGGGGGTCTCAGGCTCTGTAGCACCTGCCCTCTGGCTCTGGAGCCTCTGCCTTCTGGTGAGGCTCCCAGCCCCTCACAGGAGCCGGACCCCATGCGATCTTGGGTGCGCTGGTGGCTCAGGACCAAGACCTGGTTTCTCTGCCACACTCTCTCTGGCTCAGCACCAGGGGAGGCTGTCCTGGGTCCGGGGACTTAAGCCCCTGTCCCTAGCCGCCCCAATTCCCGTGATTCCCCCCCCCCATGATCCTTTGCTCTCTTTGAGTGCTTTCAACCAGACTCCAAGTTAATGCTGGTCCCCAGAAGCAGGGCACTCTCAGATTGGGGTATTACTTTCCAATCGGTTGCCTCTGGTGGCTCCCTCCCCCTTTTGTTTATCTTCTGATATCAGTCCAAAGTTCCCACTACGCTTTACCTGCCCACTGGCGTCTTCTGCCCCTGTAGAGATCCAGACGAGTATAATTCTGGTCTCAGGCTATTTTCATGGGTGATCGGAATTATTTGGTAGGTAATCAGCTCACTTTAGGGAACAGGTTGAAAAGGTGCCTCCTCCTACTTCCCCGCCATCTTGTCTCCCAAGAAGCTGACCAAGAGTGGTGAGAGTGGGCATCCTTGTCATGTTCCTGATCTCAACGGGAAGGCTGTGAGCTTTTCCCCAAGACATTGTTTTTAAGACATTTAGTGTTTTTAAGGAAACACCATTTAAGAGATTATTTTATTTTTCTGTGTTCCTTGCTTCATATTTGAATATTGTAGCTCATAAATAGTGGTTATGAAACAAATTTTATTATTAATAATATTCACTTAAAAATAAATAAATGTTTTTCAACAATAAATCAGTACAATATATATTTACAGCAATGCCCTTAATTATATGTTGGGTAACCTTATATTAATCTTCTCATTCTCTTTTCTGTTCTAAATCTCAAATTTTGTGTTTCATGTTGTTTTCTGGTAGATTTTCATCAAATTATCTTTCGAAATTTTCATTAAATTTATTATATGAATTATTATCTTTTCTCTTCCAGATGTTCTTTATTATTATTTAACACTTCATCTTATTTATTTTTTTTATTTTATTTTATTTTTTCAGAGTAACAGATTCATTGTTTCAGTCCTCCATGCAATACAAGCCCTTATTAATATTATCCACACCAGGCTCACCCATCCTACAACTCCCTCACCTCCAAAACCCTCAGTTTGTTTCTCAGAGTCCATAGTTTCTCATGGTTCATCTTCCTCTGATTTCCCAAAATTCACTTTTCCTTTCTTTCTCCTAATGTCCTCCATGTTATTCCTTATGCTCCATAAGTAAATGGAACCATATGATAATTGACTTTCTCTGTTTGACTTATTTCACTCAGAACACTCTCCTCCAGTCCCATCCTTGTGATACAAAAGTTGAGTATTCATCTTTCTGATTGAGGCGTAATACTCCATTGTATATATGGACCATATCGTCTTTATCCATTCATCTGGTGAAGGGCATCTTGGTTCTTTCCACAGTTTGGCGACTGTGGCCATTGCTGCTATGAACATTGGGGTACAGATGACCCGTCTTTTCACTATATCTATATCCCTAGGGTAAATACCCAGTAGTGTAATTGCAGGGTTATAGGGTAGCTCTATTTTGTTTTCTGATTTTAATTTCTTAAGGAATCTCCACGTTGTTTTCCAAAGTGGCTGCACGAACCTGCATTCCCTTCAACAGTGTAAGAGGGTTCCCCTTTCTCAACAACCTCTGCAAAACTTGTTGTTTCTTGTGTTAATTTTACCCATTCTAACTGGTGTAAGGTGGTGTCTCAATGTGGTTTTCATTTGAACTTCCCTGATGGCTAATGATGATGAAAATTTTTTCATGTGTCTGCTAGCCATTTGTATGTCTTCTTTGCAGAATTGCCTGTTCATGTCTTCTGCCCATTTTTTAACATGATTATTTGTTTTTTGAGTATTGAGTTTGATGAGTTCTTTATAGATCTTGGATATCAGCCCTTTGTCTGTAGTGTGATTTGTGAATATCTTCTCCCATTCCGTGGGTTGCCACTTTGATTTGTTGATTGTTTCCTTTGCTGTGCAGAAGCTATTGATCTTGATGAAGTCCCCAAAGTTCATTTTTGCTTTTGTTTCTTTTGTCTTTGGGGACATGTATTGAAAGAAGTTGCTGTGGCCGATGATGAAGAGGTTACTGCCTATGTTCTCCTCTAGGATTCTGATGGGTTCCTGTCTCACGTTGAGATCTTTTATCCATTTTGAGTTTATCTTTGTGTATGGTGTAAGAGAATGGTCAAGTTTCATTCTTCTACATATAGCTGTCCAATATCCCCAGCACCATTTATTGAAGAAATTGTCTTTTTTCCACTGCATATTTGTTCCTGCTTTGTCAAAGATTATTTGACCATAGAGTTAAGGGTCCATATCTGGGCTCTGTATTCTATTCCGCTGGTCTATGTGTCTCTTTGTGTGTCAGTAGCATGCTGTCTTGGTGATCACAGCTTTGTAGTAAAAATGAAATCAGGCAACATGATGCCCTCAGCTTTGTTTTTCTTTTTCAACATTTCCTCAGTAATTCTGGGTCTTTTCTGGTTACATATAAATTTTAGGATTGTTTGTTCCAGCTCTTTGAAAAATGCCTGTAGAATTTTGATTGGGATGACATTGAAAATATAGATTGCTCTGGGAAGTAGATACATTTTAGCAATGTTTATTTTTCTGGTCCATGAGCATGGAATGGTTTTCTATCTTTTTGTGTCATCTTCAATATCTTTCATGAGTGTTCTACAGTTCCTCAAGTACAGAGTGTTCTATAGTTCCTCAAGTACAGATCCTTTACCTCTTTGGCTAGGATTATTCCTTATGGTTTTTGGTGTAATTATTAATAGAATCAATTCTCTAATTTATCTTTCTAAAGTTTCATTGTTAGTTTATAAGAAAGCAACTGATTCTGTACATTGATTTTTGTATCCTTCCATATTACTGAATGGCTGTATGAGTTCTAATAGTTTGGGGATGGAGTCTTTTGGGCTTCCCATATAAAGTATCATGCCATCTGTGAAGAGAGAGAATTTGACTTCTTCTTTGTCAATTTGAATACCTTTTATTTCTCTTTGTTGTCTGATTGCTGTTGTTAGGACTTCTAATACTATATTGAACAAGAGTGGGGAGAGTGGACATTCTTGTTATGTTCCTGATCTCAAAGGGAAGGCTCCCACCTTTTCCTCACTGAGGATGATATTTGTTGTGGGTTTTTCATAGATAGATTTGATGAAGTTGAGGAGTTTTCCCTCTATCCCTATACTTTGAAGTGTTTTAATCAGGAAGAGATGTTGTATTTTGTCAAGTGCTTTTTCTGCAGCAATTGAGAGGACCATGTGGCTCTTCTCTCTTCTCTTATTGATTTGTCCTATCACATTGACTTGCAAATGTTGAGCCAGGCTTGCACCCCAGGGATAAATCCCACCTGGTCATGGCGGATAATCTTTTTAATGTACTGTTGTATCCTATTAGTGAAGCTCTAGGTGAGAATCTTGGCATCCATATTCATCAGGGATATTGGTCTGAAATTCTCCTTTTCATGGGGTCTTTGCTTGGTTTGGGGATTAGGGTAATGCTGCCTTCATAGAAATTGTCTGGAAGTTTTCCTTCTGTTTCTGTTTTGAAACAGCTTCAGGAGAATAGGTATTATTTCTTCTTTGAAACTTTGGTAGAATTCCCCAGGGAATCCGTCAGGTCCTGGGCTCTTGATTTTGGGGAGGTTTTTGATCATTACTTCAATCTCATTTCTAGATATTGGTCTATTCAGGTTGTCAATTTCTTCCTGTTTCAGATTTGGCAGGTTATAGGTTTCCAGGAATGCATCCATATCACCTAGGTTTCTTACCTTATTTGCATGTAGCTGTTGATTATAATTTCTGATTATTGTTTCTATTTCCTTAGTGTTGATCATGATCACTCCCCTTTATTCAAAATTTTATTAATTTGGGTCCTCTCTCTTCTTCTGAAGTAGTTCTCCCAGTGGTTTATTGATATTATTGATTCGTTCAAGGAATCAGCTTCCAGTTTCATTGATGTGTTCTACTATATCTCTAGTTTCTATCTCATTGATCTCTGCTCTAATCTTAATTATTCTCCTTCTGCATGGAGTTGGTTTAATTTGTTGTTGATTTTCTAGTTCTTTAAGGTGTAAAGACAGTTGGTGCATTCAGGATTTTTCAATTTTTTAAGTGAGGCTTGAATGGCTAAGTATTTCCCTCTTAGGATGTAGGACTAAGGACTGCCTTTGCTGTATCCCACAGGTTTTAGACGGATGTATATTCATTCTCATTGGTTTCCATGAATTGTTTAAGTTCTTCTTTGATTTTCTGGTTGATCCAAAAATTCTTGAGCTGGATATTCTTTAGCTTCCAGGTGTTTGAATTTCTTCCAAACTTTTTTTGTTTTTGTTTTGTTTTCTTTTGTGATTGAGTTCCAGTTTCAAAGCATTGTCATCTGAGAATATGCAGGGAATAATCTTAATCTTTGGTATAGGCTGAGCCCTGATTTGTGACCCAGTATGTGGTCTATTCTGGACAAAGTTTCATGTGTGCTTGAGAAGGATGTGGATTCTGTGGTTTTAGTGTGGAATGTTCTGTATATATCTATGAGGTCCATCTGGTCCAATGTGTCATTCAAAGCTCTTGTTTCTTTATTGATTTTCTGCTTGGATGATCTCTCTACTACTTAGAGTGGTGTGTTAAGATCCCCTACAATTAATGTATAAAGATCAATATGATTCTTTATTTTTATTAACAGTTGTCTTCTGTAGTTGACTGCTCCCATACTGGGGGCATAAATATTTACAATTGTTAGATCTTATCAGTGGATAGACCCTTTAAGAATGATGTAATGTCCTTCTTTATCTCTGACTGCAGTCCTTAGCTTAAAATCTAATTTATCTGATATGAGAATCGCTACCTCATCTTTCTTTTGAGGCTCGTTTGAATGAAAGATGGTTCTCCATCCCTTCAATTCAGTCTGGATGTCTTTAGGTTCCAAATGTGTCTCTTATAGACAGCACATGGGTAGGTCCTGTCTTTTCATCCAGTCTGCAATCCTGTGCCATTTTATGGGAGCCCTTAGGCCATCCACATTGTAAGTGATTATTGAAAGATATGTTTTTATTGACATTGTTTTGCCTGATAAGTCCTTGTTTCTATAGATTGCCTCTGTAAATTTCCGGTCTATGTCACTCTTGTGTTATTTCTTCTTTTATAGAAACCCCCTTAATATTTCTTGTAGTATGGCTTGGTGGTCACATACCTTTTAAACCTTGCTGGTCTTGGAAGCTCTTTATCTCTCCATCCATTTTGAATGTCAGCCTTGCTGGATAAAGTATTCTTGGCTGCATGTTCTTCCCATTTAGTGCCCTGAATATGTCTTGCCAGCCCTTTCTGACTTGCCCGGTTTCTGTGGACAGGTCTGACATTTTTCTGCTGGCCCTTCCTCTGTATGTAAGGAATATCTTACCCTTAGCTGCTCTTAAGTCCTCCTGTCTGAATTTATGATTAGTGAATTTCACAATTAAGTGTATGGAGGTCTTTTTCAGATTCATTGAACTTGGGGGGTGTTCTTTCTGCCTCTAGGTCTCAAACACTTGTTTCATTCCCCAGATTAGGCAAATTTTCATCCAGAATTTGTTCAACTATATCTTCTAGTATTCTCTCTTTCTCCACCCCTTCAGGGATCCCAATAATTCTAATGTTGGAATGTTTCATGGCATCATTTATTTCCCTAATTCTGTTTCCATGGCTTCTAAGCTGTTTGTTCCTGACCTCCTCCTGATCCTTCTTTTCTTTTTTTTTTTTAAGATTTTATTCATTCATCTGTCAGAGGAGAGAGTGAGAAAGAGAGCACACACAAGCAGGGAGAGGCGGAGAGAGAAGCAGGCTCCCTGCTGAGCAAGGAGCCTGATGTGGGACTCAATCCCAGGACCCTGGGATCATGACCTGAGCCGAAGACAGCGGCTTAACCGACTGAGCCACCCAGGTGTCCCTGATCCTTCTTTTCCATCAGTTTGTCTTCTATATCATTAATTCAATCTTCTGCCTCAGTTACCCTAGCTTTAAAGTATTTAGATAAGATTGGATCTCATTGATAGCATTTTTAACTTCTGCCAGATTGGCTTTCACTTTGGCCCTTAGAGATTCTATGTTGCCACTAATGGTCTTCTCCAACCTAGCCATTGCCTGGATAACTCTTACCTTGAATTCCATTTCTGATATATTGTTTATGTCCATATCCAATATTTCTGTTGCAGAGGTCACAGTCTCTGAATTTTTCCTCTGTTGGGTGTTCCTCCTCCTATTCATTTTGGTGAGAGGTGGCTGAGGGGATATATACCTGAATATATCAACCTTGATCTAGTCAAGGTGCCCCTTGGAAAGACTCAGAGCAATTGGAAGTCACCACCAAAAGAAAAGAAAAAAGAGAAAAGAGAGAGAGATAAGGAGAGGGGGAAAAGGGAAAAAAACAGCCAAAATAGCCCCAAAAGTAAAATTTATAAGGTACGTAAACGATAACAAACAGACAAGATGACTGACAAAAGTAAAAGACAAGAAAGAAAATAAAAGAAAGAACCAGCCACAATGAATCCCAAGAATATGATTTATAGGGTACAAAAACAAAAGCAAATGCACAGAAATACTGATAGAAGAATAAGATGGGAAGGTGGTTATAAACCCTCAGTGTGGGCAAGGAAGGTTATTTCAGTTCTTCTTCAGTGTATCTTGTTATCTTTGTTAAAGGACTCAACTTGCCAGAGATAAAGAGAGATTAAAACTGGTTTATATATAGGGGTACTATTGAATAGGGGGAAAGGATTACCTTGAAGCTTATACTTATAAGTATAAAAAAAGAAAGAAAAAAGAACATAGATATATGTATGAGAAAAGTTCAAGTTAAAATGTTATTATGGAATATGTTGTATTAAAACTCTAGTTGTAATGGTAAGTAGGTTTAAAAAATTAAAAGAACAAGAATCGTTAGAACAAATTTTAAAAAGCAGGAAAAAAAGAAAGAAAAGTTGTATCTATAAAATACACAGGTTTTGCGGCAATACCAGGAGCTTAATATATTGTTTTCCCCTGATGCTAGGGTTTTACAGTTTTATGGGCACCCTGTGGTAGTTGTCCTCTCATTCTTTTGGCTTGTTTTCCATAGGAGGGGTCTGCCACGTTGTTTTTCAGTCAGTCCTGCTTGATCTGTTGGCAGAGGGATCACAACCTTAGTTCAAGATAGGTTCTCTCAGTCATGGGCAGGAGTGTGCTCAGACCCCGCAGTGGCACAGGCCATGGAAGCCTGTGGGCAGAGGGATCCCATCCAGTGTTCATGCCAGGCTCTCTCAGGTGCAGCCAGAGTGCACTCACACCCTGCGGCCAGTTGCAGAAGTCTGTGATCCTAGAGACTGCTGACTTGCACCCACACCAGGCTTTCTCAGTCATAGGCAGGATTTTGCCCAGCCCAAGTGGTGGTGCAAGCAGTGGAAATACAGGGGCTCAGGGACCACAGAATGGACCATCTGCCATCCTCTCTCTGGCACATCTGGTCACTGGCTGTGACCATCCTGGGTCCATGGGCTTAGCACCATGCCCATGACAACCTGATTCCTCCAGTTGCCCATTAAGATCTTTGGCTCTTTTTGAGTGCTTTTAACCAGACTCCAAGTTACTGCTGGTCCCCAAGCACATGGTACTTTCATATTGGGGTATTACTTTCCAATGGGTCTCTTCCGGTGGCTCCCTCCCCGTTGTTTATCCTCCGATATCAGTCCCAGCATTCCTACTCCACTTTACCTCTCCACTGATGATCTCCTGCCCCCATAGAAATCCAGAATTATATAATCTTTCATCTCAGGCTTATTTCATGGATGTTCAGAGTGTTCTGGCAGATAATTAGCTCACCTCAGGGGACCAGTTGAAACAGATTCTCCTACTTCTCCACCATTTTGCCCCTCCTCCATAGCATTTCATTTTAAACAACACATGGCATTTATACTTTGGATTTAAAAACTTGTCATACCACTCTGAAGACATCAGATTTTGCAAATGGACCATTCACTTATGCCAATCATTTTTAACTCAGTTTGTATGTCTGTCTGTCTGTCTTTCATATAAAGACTTCCTCAACATCTGATGGCTTTGGTCATAGAAACATATGAGAGACTAAGGTATGACAATCATTTTTTTTTAATATAATGTATATTTGTTTAAGGGGTACAGGATTGTGATTTATCGGTCTTACCCAATTCACAGCACTCACCATAGCACATACCCTCCTCAATGTCTGTCATCCAGCCACCCCATCTCTCCAAACCCCCTCTTTCCTCCAGCAACCTCAGTTTGTTTCCTGAAATTAAGAATCTCTTGTGATTTATCTCCATCTCTGCTTCCATCTTGTTTCATTTTTCCCTCTCAGTGAGATCATATGATAATTGTCTTTCTCTGATTGTCTTATTTTAATTAACGTAATACCCTCTTGTTCCATCCACGTCATTGCAAATGGCAAGATTTAGGTTTTTGTTTTTTGTGGTTTTTTTCTGATGAGATATATATATATATATATCACATTTTCTCTACCCATTTGTCTGTTAATGGATACCTAGGTTCCTTCCATTTTTAGGATATTGTGAACGTTGCTGCTATAAACATTTGGGTGCACATGCCCCTTTGAATCACTACATTTGTATCTTTAGGGTAAATACCCAGTAGTGCAATTGCTGGGTCGTAGGGTAGCTCTATTTTCAACTTTTTGAGGAACCTCCATGCTGTTTTCCAGAGTGGCTGCACCAGCTTGCATTCCCACCAACAGTGTAGAAGGGTTCCCCGTTCTCGCATCCTCACCAACACCTGCCATTTCCTGACTGGTTAATTTTAGCCATTCTGACTGGTGTGAGGTGGTATGTAATGGTGGTTTTAATTTGTATTTCCCTGATGTCGAGTGATGTTGAGCCCTTTTTAATATGTCTGTTGGCCATTTGCATGTCTTCTTTGTAGAAATGTCTGTTCATGTCTTCTGCCCATTTCTTGATTGGATTATTTGTTCTTTGGATGTTGAGTTTGATAACTTCTTTATGAATTTTAGATATAGCCCTTTACCTGATATGTCATTTGCAAATATCTTCTCGCTTTCTGTTGGTTGTCTTTGGTCTTGTTGACTGTTTCCATTGCTGTGCAAAAGCTTTTGATCTTAAGTCCCAGTAGTTCATTTTTGCCCTTGATTCCCTTGCCTTAGGTGATGTTTCTAGGAAGAAGTTTCTGCTGTTGAGGTCGAAGAGGTTGCTGCCTGTGTTCTTCTCAGGATTTGGATGGACTCCTGTCTCACTTTGAGGTCTTTCAACCATTTTTATTCTGTTTGTGTGTGTGGTGTAAGGAAATGGTCCAGTTTCATTCTTCTGCATGTGGCTGTCCAATTTTTCAAACACCATTTGTTGAAGAGACTGTCTTTTTTACATTGCACATTCCTTCCTGTTTTGTCAAAGATTAGTTGACCATAGAGATGAGGGTCCATTTATGGGCTCTCTATTCAGTTCCATTGATCTATGTGTCTGTTTTTGTGCAAGTACCATACTGTCTTAACAATTACAACTTTGTAATAGAGCTTGAATTCTGGAATTGTGATGCCGCCAACTTTGGTTTTCCTTTTCAACATTTCTTTGGCTATTCTGGGTCTTTTCTGCTCCATTTTAATTTTAGGACTATATTTTTCTGTTTCTTGGGAAAAAGTTGATGGTATTATGATAAGGATTGCATTAAAGGTGTAGATTTCTGTAGGTAGCATAGACATTTTCACAATATTTTTTTCATCCAACCCATGCACATGGAACGTTTTTCTGTTTCTTTGTGTCTTCCTCGATTTCTTTCATTAGTATTCTACAGTTTTCTGAGTACAGATTCCTTACCTCTTTGGTTAGATTTATTCCTAGGTATCTCATGGTTTGGGATGCAATTGTAAATGGAACTGACTCCTTAATTTCTCTTTCTTCTGTCTTGTTTTTGGTGTATAGAAATGCAACTGATTTTTGTGCATTGACTTTATATCCTGACACTTTACTGAATTCCTGTATGAGTTCTAGCAGTTTTGGAGTGGAGTCTCTTGGGTTTTCCATATAAACTGTCATATCATCTGCAAAGAGTGAGAGTTTGACTTCTTCTTTGCCAATTCAGATGCCTTTTATTTCTTTTTGTTATTTGATTGCTGAAGCTAGAATTTCTAATACTATGTTTGATAGCAGTGAGGATAGTGGACATCCCTGCCATGTTCCTGACCATAGGGGGAAAGCTCTCAGTTTTTTCCCATTGAGAATAATATTTGCTGTGGGTTTTTCATAGGTGGCTTTTATGACATTGAGGTATGCACCTTCTATCCCTACACTGTGAAGAGTTTTGATCAAGAAAGGATGCTGTACTTCATCAAATGCTTTTTCAGCATCTAGTGAGAATATTATATGGTTCTCGTTCTTTCTTTTATTAATGTATTGTATCACATTGACTGATTTGTGGATGTTGAGCCAACCTTGCAGCCCAGGAATAAATCCCATTTGGTCATGGTGAATAATCCTTTTAATGTACTATTGGATCCTATTGGCTAGTATTTTGGTGAGAATTTTCCCTTCTGTGTTCATCAGGGATATTGGTCTGTAATTCTCCTTTTTGATGGGGTCTATGTCTGGTTTTGGGATCAAGGTGATGCTGGCCTCATAAAATGAGTTTGGAAGTTTTCCTTCCATTTCTATCTTTTGGAACAGTTTCAGGAGAAAAGGTATTAGTTCTTCTTTAAATGTTTAGTAGAATTCCCCTGGGAAGCCGTTCAGGAGATTTTTGAGTACTGCTTCAATCTGTTTACTGGTTATGGGTTTGTTCAGGTTTTCTATTTCTCCCCAGTTCAGTTTTGGTAGTTTATACATCTCTAGGAAAGTGTCCATTTCTCTCAAGTTGTCAAATTTGCTGATGTATAGTTCTTCATAATATGTTGTTATAATTGTTTGTAATTCTTTGGTGTTAGTTGTGATCTCTGCTCTTTCTTCATAATTTTATTTATTTGGGTCCTTTCTCTTTTGTTTTTGGTAAGTCTAGCCAGGGCATTATAATCGTTATTAATTCTTTCAAAAACAAGCTCCTAGTTTTGTTGATCTGTTCTATTGTTTTTTTGGTTTCTATTTCATTGATTTCTGCTCTGATCTTTATGATTTCTAATCTTCTGCTGTGTTTAGGCTTTATTTGTTGTTCTTTGTCCAGCTCCTTTAGGTGTAGGGCTAGGTTGTGTATTTGAGATTTTTCTGGTTTCTTGAGAAAGACTTTTATTGCTATATACTTTCCTCTCAGGACCACCTTTGCTGTATCCCAAAGATTTTGAACAGTTGTGTTTTCATTTTTATTTGTTTCCATGAATTTTTTTTAATTCTTCTTTAATTTCCTGGTTGACCCATTCATTTTTAGTAAGATGTTCTTTAGCCTCCATTTGAGTTCTTTCCAACTTTCTTTTTGTGGTTGAGTGGTAGTTTCACAGCATTGTGGTCTGAGAATAAGCAGGGAATGATCCCAATCCTTGGTACTAGCTGAGCCCTGATTTGTGACTGAAGATGTGATCTATTCTGGAGAATGTTCAATGTGCACTAGAGAAGAATGTATATTCTGTTGCTTTGGGATGGAATGTTCTAAATATATCTGTGATGGCTATCTGGTCCAGTGAATCATTTAAAGACTTTATTTCCTTATTGATGTTTTGCTTAGATGATCTGTCCATATCAGTGTGGGTGGGTATTAAAGTCCCCTACTATTATTGTATTATTGTTGTTTTTTTTATTTTGTTATTAATTGGTTTATATAGTTAGTCGCTCCCATGTTAGGGGCTTATATATTTTAAATTGTTAGATCTTCTGGTCGGACAGACCCTATGAGTATGATATAGTGTCCTTCCTCATCTCTTATTATAGTCTTTGGCTTAAAATCTCATTTGTCTGATATAAGGACTGCCACCCCAGGTTTCTTTTGATGTCCATTAATGTGGTAAATTGTTTTCCGACCCCTCATTTTAAATCCGGATGTGTCTTTGGGTCTAAAATGTGTTTCTTGCAGAAAGCATATTGTAGGGTATTATTTTTTATCCAGAGTGTATTTCAATTGGACCATTTAGCCCATTTACATTCAGGGTAACTATTGAAAGATATGAAGTTAGTGCCATTGTATTGCCTATAAGGTGACTGTTACTGTGTATTGTATCTGTTCCTTTCTGGTCTGTTACTTTTAGGCTCTCTCTTTGCTTAAATGACCCCTTTCAATATTTCCAGTAGAGCTGGTTTGGTGCTTGCAAATTCTTTCAGTTTTTGCTCCTGGAAGTTTTTCATTTCTCTTCCTATTTTCAATGATAGTCTAGCTGGATATAGTATTCTTGGTTACATATTTTTCTCATTTAGTACTCTGAATATATCATGCCAGTTCTTTCTGGCCTGCCAGGTCTCTGTGGATAAGTCTTCTGCCAATCTAATATTTCTACTATTGTAGGTACAGACCTCTTGTCCTGAGCTACTTTCAGGATTTTCTTTTTGTCTCTGGGATGTATAACTTTTACACTTTGATGATGCGGTGTTGAGAAAAGGTGATCTCTCCTTTTCTCAGCTCCTTTATTTTCCATCATTTGGTCATCTATATCACTAATTCTCTCTTCTGCCTCATTTATCCTAACAGTAAGAGCCTCCATTTTATTGTACCTCATTAATAGGTACAATATTTTTTCTTTTTTTTTTTTTTTTCATTTAAACTGGGTTAGATTTTAGTTCTTTTATTTCTCCAGAAAGGGATTTTATTTTTCCAGAAATGGATTATCTTCTATGCTTTTTTTCAAGCCCAGGTAGCATCTTTATAATTGTCATTCTGAACTCTAACTCTGACATCTTACTAATGTCCCTATTGATTAGGTCCCTACGGTTGGTACTGCCTCTTGTTCTGTTTTTGTGGTGCGCTTTCTGCCTTGTCATTTTTTCCAGAAAAAAACAAATGAATGAGATAACAAAATGCTAGATGCTAAATGGGTAACAATGACCCCAGAAAAAATGTACACTAACCTAACCAAATCAGGAACCGGGGGGAGAAGTAAGGGGGAAAAAAAAAAAAAATATATATATGTATATTCATCTTTACAGTCATAGTCCATCCCTTCAACATGTTACCCTTATTTTTGTATATATATGTCTTTCTTCAAAATTTTGGGAGGCAGTTTCTTTGAACAGACCAAAATACACAAAAAACAAGTGATCAGTTGTGTGGCTCTGTTCTATTCATGCTGGTGAAAATAAGAGTAAACATGATGAAGGGATGGACTATGACTGTAAAGATGAAAATTTTTAAAATTTTAAAAATTTAATTTTAAAAATTTTAATTTTTTTTAATTTTAAAAAGGAATTAAGATAATAAGCTGGTTTAAAAGGAAAAAAAAGAGAATGTATATGGCTGGAGACTAGAACAAAGCCATATGCTAGATTTAAGTTATATTTTGGTCTGTTAGAAGAAACTGTATCCCCAAATTTTATTTTTTATTTATTTTATTTTTTAAATTTTCTTGTTATTTTGTATTCATTTTATTTCTCAAAAAAATTATTGTGCTAAAATATATATAACATGGAATTTACCATTTTAACAATTTTGAGTGTACAGTTCAGTGACATTAAAAATTTTTTTAAATTTTTTAAAAAGAAAAACTTATTTGTATACAAAAAATAAGGTTAAATACAATGGAGGGATAGAGTATGACTATAACAATGAAAATTTAAAAAGATTTTTAAGAAGGTATCTTTAAAAAGATATTTAAAAAGGTATTGATAAGATGAAACAGTTAAAATAGGTTAAAATTGGAAAGAGGAAATATTCCAAAAAATAGAAAAAGAAAAAAAATAACAAAATAACAAAAATAACAAAAATTAAAAATTTAATTTTGAAAGACTAAAGAATCATGAAGAAAAAAAATCCATGAATTCTATGTGCTGTGTTTCCCTACCACTGGTGTTCTACAGTTCTCATTGATCAACAAACTTGGTCTTGGCTGGGTGTTCTTGCAGATCTCCTGTGGTAGAGTCTGTTGCAGTGTTTCTCAAATGTCTTTGCCTGAGGTGGAATTGCACCACCCCTGCCAGCGGCCAGGCTAAGTAATCTTCTTGGATTAGCTCTCAGTAGTTTTTGTTCCCTAAAAGCTTTCCATACAGTTCTGGAGAACAAGAATGAAAATGGCAGCCTCCCAATCTCCACCCCCCAAGGAGCCAAGAGCTTGGAAACCCCTTCTCTGTGCACCCTCAGTGAAAAGCAGTCAATCACTCCTGTCTCCCTAGTCTCTGGCCACACTCTGAGCACACCCAGCCTGTGACTGAGCATTTCTATCCCTGGCACATGGCCCTGTTTGGAGACTCCAAACCCAGCAGAGTCCTGCAGCATGCTCCCACACCACTCCTCCCAGTGGAGGAAGGGGGGGTGGTCCCAGATCTGCCCCTTGTGTGGTCCCTGCTTGAAGAGTAGTGGCCTGATTATACCTCAGATCACATTTTATGGCAACCCTGAAGTAACAGCCCACTCCTTGGCTGTCTTTGCACCTGGCTTTTCTGCTCTGATACTTAGGAACTCTGTTGCACTCAGGCACCCCCAGTATTTCTGTGACCCCATGGGTTCTCATACCACACTGTCCCAGTGAGGGTTCCACCCCCTCTCCCCCCACTTAGCCACTGGAGCAATGTCCCTCAGCAGAGCAGACTTCTAAAAGTTCTGTTTTTGTGCTTCCTTTCTCTATCAATTGCCAGTAGTTAGATGATGGAAACTCCCACCCTGGTGGTCTCAAATCACTTTTCCACATGTTCTACCTTCCAGAAAGTGTTCACTTTCCTGTTCATAGAATTACTGCCATAACTATCTAGCTGACTTCCTGGGACCAGATGAAATTTAGGTCTCCTACTCCTCCTGCCACTTGTTCTCCACACTACAATCCTTTCGAGGCATAACATGCTGGGCTTACTGATGGTATTCCTTCTGGAGAAGATTCCTTCCACTCATTTCCACTTATAATATTCTCAAAATGCCATTTCTCTTTCTCCTTTTAAATGCTGATCCTTAAAATTCCTTCTCCCAAAACTTCCTTAATATTATAACCTCTGATTCCACCCTTCACTCTCTTTCCCACTTTCTTTAAATTTATACAGATTTACTTCTTTTTTATTATGTTAGTTGAGTTTTATGATGGGGTGATACATTTGGGAGAAAACTCTCGCACTTATCTAAAAATGGAAAGTGTTTTAAATACACAAAAGCAAGAGGTAAAACAGAATAATGAAAGGTCCCAAAAACAATGTGTAATGTTATATAATTATTAAGAAGTAGAGGAACACAATACAGACCTTTTCAGAGAGCTTGAGCAGAGTCATGGAGCTAAAATAAAATTTTAGAATAAGTCATTATGAAAAGAGTTTCTTTAAACTAAAGCACGTGAATATTGAGTAGGGATGAAAAAAATCTGCTTATATTTTGCAATAACTATTTATTATATATTTCTAGAGAAAAAATAAGCAGACAATAATGCTTGGCATCTAAAATGCTTGATTTGGCAAGCTGTTTACAGAAGAAAAAAACAAAAAAGCCAACAAAAACAACAAACAAGAGAACAAACAAAAATGATATATATCTACAGCATGACTGAATAGACTACTATAGTATTGGAAACATTAGGACTTAATTATAAAATAAAGAATAATTTCACAAGGGTGATAAAATGTTTTCAAGAACAGTTTTGTAATTTATGCATTTTACTTTGACTTAGAATGCATACTTAAGAAGTATAAATTCTGATGTTGATAATAATTAAATTTACATAGAAAAATAAAATATGTCTTTCTTAATAAAGTCACAGAAATGTATTATTCTTACAAATTTACACATTTCCATGAAATATTTTGGAGATAGATGTATGTGTCATCAAGATTTTATCTATGATGTGAAAATTTTTTTTTCAAAATATGTGTTAAGTATTTTAAGAGCTTAATTGTGTCCTCAGTAAATCACAGTGGAACTAAAATAATAAATTAAAAAGATTATTTTTCTGTACTTAATATGTGTCTCTCTTTAAGGAAAACTACATTCATAATGCATGGAAAATATTAACCAAACATCTACTGATTTCTTTTTATTGGGGTTATTCCCACCATCAAGAATTGGCCTGTATTTTTTCATTTTCAATTTTCTCATTTTCCTAATGGCTCTGTTTGCCAACCTGTCCATGATCATCCTTATCCTCCTGGACACCCATCTCCATACACCCATGTATTTTCTACTTAGTCAGCTCTCCCTCATGGACCTGAACTTCATCTCCAACATTGTTCCCAAGATGATTTCTGATTATCTCTCTGGGAACAAGTCTATTTCTTTCATCAGAAGTGCAGTTCAGAGCTTCTTCTTTGTTGCTTTACCTGGTCTGAAGGATTAATATTGGCCTCTATGGCCTATGATCGTTATGTGGCAATTTGCTTTCCTCTCCATTATCCCATTCGTATGAGCAAAAGACTGTGTGTGTTGATGATAACAGGATCTTGGATCATGGGCTCCATCAACTCCTGTGCCCACACTGCATATGTCCTCAATATACCTTACTGTCGATCCAGGACCATCAACCATTTCTTCTGTGATCTTGCAGCCATGTTGACTCTGGCCTGCATGGACACCTGGGTCTATGAGTACACAGTGTTTTTGAGCATCACTCTTCTCCTTGTGTTTCCATTCATCTGCATTGCATGTTCCTATGGCCGGGTCCTCCTTGCTATCTGTCGCATGTGGTCAACAGAAGGGAGGAAGAAGGCCTATTTGACCTGTAGCACCCACCTCACTGTGGCGACTTTCTACTATGCACCTTTTGTTTACACTTATCTATGCCCAAGATCCTTTCGATCTCCCACAGAGGACAAGGGCCTGGCTGTCTTCTACACCATCCTGACCCCCATGCTCAACCCCATCATCTACAGCCTTAGAAATAAGGAGGTGATGGGGGCCCTGAAAAGAGTGATTCAGAGGTTCTGGTCTGTAAAATGAAACAAAGTTCTCACTTGTTCTCTGTTGCTTAGGAATACATTAATTTCATTCCTTAAGAATGCCATTCCAGGATTAAAGAAAGGGATTACATTAATCTAGAAAATTAAAATAATAGACATTTGATAAAATAATTGTATATTCCCAATCATTCTGTTTTTGTGGTAATTTTTCTTTTTATTTCTTTTTTCGTTACAAATAATTTATTAACTGCAGGTTGAAGTCTAAAGGCCACAGTTATACTCAATAATACAAGTATCTAACAATACAGTAAATAGGAACACAATAGTCAACATATATAAAGAGGGACTCCTGGGTGGCTCAGTGGGATAAGCTTCTCCCTTTGGCTCAGGTCCTGATCTCAGGGTCCTGGGATTGAGCCCCACATCATTCTCTCTGCTCAGTAAGGAGCTTTCTTCCCCCCTCTCTCTCTTCTTGCCTCTCTGCCTACTTGAGATCTATCCCTCTCTCAAATAAATAAATAAAATCTTTTTTTTAATATATGGAAAGGGCCCAGATGCCCATCAAGAGATGAAACGGTAAAGAAGGTATATATATCATAATATAAATCTATGTAGAGATATATGGATATAAAAACAGAATGAATTCTTGCCATTCCAATGACATGAATGAAGTTATAGGGTATTATGCTAAACAAAATAAGTCAGTCTGAGAAAGACAAATATCATATGATTTCACTCACATGTAAAATCAAGAAACAAACGAGTGAAGGGAGAAAAGAGAAAGGTAAACAAATAAAAAGACCCTGAATTCTAGAGAACAAGCTTATGGTCACCAGAGGGGAAGGTGTGGGACATGGGTTAAACAGGGAATGGGGATTAAGGAGTACACCTGTGATGAGCACCAGATGTTGAATAGCCACATTATGCACCTGAAACTTATATCACACTGTATTTTATCTAATTGGAATTAAAATAAAATCTTAAAAAAACAGTTAAGTGGTGACAAATGATCTAATATTATGTGCAATGGACAATTTGTGAAACAAGCATAAAATGCTGTCAAATTACTCTCTTCAATGACACTGAAGTATGTAGCATAATTCACATTGTGTTTAATTGTTGTAAATGGTTCTCAGTGTAAATGCCTAGAAACATTTTGGAGTTTTGTTATTTTTTATCTGTATGAATGACCAATGCTGCTATTGATTAACTAATAAAGTAATATAACTTAATTCTCCTTACAAAAATTAGCATATATATCCATAAATATAACACATATACACATATATAACATATAAACATAAAATGCAAAACACTGAATCATAAAGAAACAAATAAATTTAGCATATTTGAAAGTGGAGAATTCCTGGTTTCAAGCCAATCTCCATTTTAGCTAAGGTTTTGTGAGATTTCATTTCCACCCACAGTAGATAGAAATGTTACAGAACTGCGGTGGCTCTGTTACGTTATGATGATCTTCTAAAAGGGGTTCTTCTCTGTTCTTCATGCCACCAGTGGCTCCTAACCATACCCATCCTTACTTGTCTGCACAACATAACTTTGCTGCTTAGAGCTTGTCAGATTCAACCGAATTATAAATAGAAAATGCTTAGTAACCATCAGTGTTCTAAAGCCCATTATTCCTAATGTACCATTGGTAACGCTATGATACTCACTAATGTGGCTATTTCATTGTTATTTTCATCCATTCACATAAAAGTGATTTAGTACAACATTTTCCAACATTTTTTAATAAGTGTACCAATTCTTGGGGTCCCTTGCTGGGTCAGTGGATTAAGAATCTGACTCTTGATTTTGGCTCAGATTATTTTATATTGACCCCCAATCCTGGTTTTGAGACTGGTGTGGAACCTGTTTAATTTGATTTCTCCCTACAGAGAGGAGAAAAGGGTTAGGGGAAATTGGAGGGGGAGATGAACCATAAGATACTATGGACTCTGAAAAACAGTCTGAGGGTTTTGGAGAGGTTGGGGGTGGGAGGTTGGGTGAACCTGGTGGAGGGTATTAGGAGGGCATGTATTGCAAGGAGCACTGGGTGTGGTACATAAACAATGAATTCTGGAACACTGAAAAGAAATTTTAAAAATAAATAAAATTTCTTTTTAAAAAGATTATTTCTCCCTTTCCCTTTGCCCCTCCCTCCACTCCTCTAAAGAAAAATAAAACAATAAAAAAGTGTACAGATGTTTATAGTCCCATATATAATAATAATAATAAAACAGTATCATTTAAAATGGATGTCAGCCTATGTTCTCCTCTAAAATTTTGATAGATTCCTCCGTCATGTTGAGGTCTATCATCCATTTCAAGTTTATCTTTGTGTATGGTGTAAGAGAATGGTTGAGTTTCACTCTTCTACACATAGCTGTCCAAATTTCCCAGCACCATTTATTGAAGAGACTGTCTTTTTTCACTGTATATTTTTTCCTGCTTTCTTGAAGATTATTTGACATCAGCCACAGGCGCTTCTTTCAAGACACGTCTCCAAAGGCAAAGGAAACAAAAGTAAAAATGAACTTTTGGGACTTCATCAAGATTAAAAGCTTCTGCACAGCAAAGGAAACAGTCAACAAAACAAAGTGGCAACCCACGGAATGGGAAAAGATAGTCGCAAATCACACTACAGACAAAAGGCTGATATCCAAGATCTATAAAGAATTCCTCAAACTCAACACACACAAAACAGATAACCATGTCAAAAAAATGGGCAGAAGACATGAACAAACACTTCTCCAATGAAGACATACAAATGGCTAATGGACACATGAAGAAATGTTCATCATCACTAGTCATCAGGGAGATTCAAATCAAAGCCACATTGAGATACCATCTTACACCAGTTAGAATGGTCAAAATCACCAAAACAGTAAACACCATGTGTTGGAGAGGATGTGGAGAAAGGGGAACCCTGTTACACTGTTGGTGGGAATACAAGATGGTACAGCCATTTTGGAAAAACAGTGTGGAGATTCCTTAAGAAATTAAAAATGGAGCTTCCCTATGACCCTGTAACTGCACTACTGGGTATTTACCCCAAAGATACAGCTGTAGTGAAAAGAAGGGCCAACTGTACCCCAGTGTTCATAATAGCAATGGCCACAGTTGCCAAACTGCAGAAAGAGCCAAGATGCCCTTCAAGGGATGAATGGATAAAGATATGGTCCATATATACAGTGGAATTTTATGCCTCCATCAGAAAGGATGAATACCTAACTTTTGTATCAACATGGACGGGACTGGAGGAGATTATGCTGAGTGAAATAAGTCAAGCAGAGTAAGGGTCATTTATCATATGGCTTCACTTACTTATGGAGCATAAGAAATAACACGGAGGACATTGGGAGATGAAGAGGAGAATTGAGTTGGGGGTAATCAGAGGGGGGAGACAAACCATGAGAGACTGTGGACACTGAGAGACAAAAGGCAGGATTTTGGGGGGGGCGGTGAGCCTGGTGGTGTGTATTATGGAGGGCACTGGGTGTGGTGTATAAACAACGAATTTTGGAACACTGAAAATTTTTAAATTAAATTAAAGTAAAGGGGTTCCAGCTTCTTTGCATATTATCATATGTTGTTATCAACATTAGGCACCCATAGAAGTCCACTCAAGTAATCCAGGATGAGGTTTCCTGGACTGGCCACCTGTTTTATTGGTACACCATTCCCGTATTTAAACTTAGCCCTGGAAAACAGTGTTTCTGTATTCATAAATTTAAATCAAATATATTCAATAACCATGTTTTTACAATAATTCTTTTTTTAAGGGGGGAGACAAAGGGTTATAAATATACTCTACTTGGCTTTCAATCCAGAATTATTTGAGTTAAAATCTTATTAATAATGATTTTTTAAGGGACCTGGTGAAACCAGAAATGCCCTTCACTCTTTCTGTGCTGTGAACACATTCAAGTTTAGATCCCTGAGACTGAGAGATTTTCATGAACAGCACCAGTGGGCAGGACTGAAGTAACAGGGCAGTAACTGAAGCACTTTTCCTTCACCAGAAATGCTCTCTGTGCTCAGGGGAGTACAGGAAGGGGAGTTCTCAACCATCCACTGGGTCCCACTCAAATTTCATACCTTCAGCAAGCAAGAATGTCAAATGGCCCCCTGAGGTGTGCTGCTGTCACAGAAACACACCACAAGGCTGTAAAGTCTTGAGCATAAACATGTGAAAATGAGATTAAACTAAGTGTACCACTTGCTTCCAAGTGTTTAAATGTTCTGTATGTGGATGTCTCAAGATTTGCTTTCTTTTCCTTGTTGCCACATATCACTGTTCCTAACACAGTGATGTATGTGTCTGACGGAGGTTGTGTATATTGGTTTTAGATATTTCTATGATCACAGCTCCTAACTGAAAAACTGCTTCAGCAAAGTGTTTTCTATCTGTTTCTCTGAAAACAAAACCAAATTATGCTTCTAACAAAGAACAGTCTAACCTGATAAACAAAACTGATTCATTTCTTGGATTATGCAGATTTGATTTATACATAAGGCACCTCCATGAATGTAAATTCAACAGAAATTTCATAAAACACGGTCTTCAATTAACAGATACTTTTAATTGTAAATCACTAAGGGACTTCATATGTGGGTCTGTAACCTGGGACAAAGCTTTCTGAAAGCCTAAAATGAAACAGGAAGACTAGAAATTCTATGAGGGCAGGAGCTTAGTGACTTTGTCTTCCCACTCAATCTCCAGCAGGTAGAACAGGTCAGTATATATGGGTTATCCCAGGTGGGAAAGAGAGTATGCATCATATGTATGTATTTTATATATTTACTTTTCTTTATTTTGAACTGGTCCTCAAGGATGTGCAAGTAGCAAAGTCAAGAACCAAGAAAGGACACCACAGGGGCAGTTGCAGAACTAGAAGGGGAAGCAGGACAGAGAGGAATGCAGAGAGAGAAGTGCAGTTGGAAGGTGACCCTTCACCTTGGACAGCATTGTGTGAGTGGGGAGGGGTCTGGCAGGAAGCAGGCAGGACTCCTGGAATTTATTCCCAGGGCAAAAATAAGGAGAGAGATGCACTTGCATAGAGAGCTACAGCCACCTCCCTTCCACATGCAAGCCCAACAACCCCACTGGCAAGCAGCACAGTGGGCCCAGCTGAGCAAGAGCTCTGGGGCTGGAGGAGAGCAGCAGGAGTCACAGGAGCATGAGCCTTGGTGCAGTTGGAGTGGTTCCTGATAACCCACCATACAGGCATCCTGAGCCCCTCCAGCAGGTACTAGGACCAATGGCTCCCTAGACTGGGCCTCTGAGCTGCCCTGCCCAGTTTCTGCAGAGCTACACCTGTGGCCTGGATGGGCTTGGGTGGTGTGAGGACAATGTAGCTGAGGAGGTAAGTGTGGACTGGAGTGAAAGCCCAAGGCTGGTGCCATGGATTACCAGGAACTATTGGACAGGGAGCTGGCACCTAGCCCTAGTGGGCCTTCCAGGCCAAGGGACGGTGGGGATGGGGTCAGCACCCATTCCTTCTCTCTTCAACCTGCAAGTGCACCGGGTTTCCCATGCCTGTGATGCCGAACTTGTCACTCCCTCAGGTAGGGCATGTCCTGAGTGAGAGGAAACCAGTCATCCCTAGGGCTGGGTGGAGGTTATGGGTTGACAACTAGAGGTACTGAATGACCCTCAGGACGCCAGACTGGTGGTGGACATTTGGCTGTTGTTTCCTATTATGACATGTATCCCCCTTCTGCCCACTTATCCCCACAGGGAAAAATATCTAGTGTTCCAGGACAGAGATTCTGCAGAGACACCCAGGAGCACTTAATCACCTCACAACCACTTCCTCCCTGGTCCAGACCCCCAACTTCTGACAAGTGCCCAGACCTGAGCAGAGAAAGTGCTCAAGGAGTGGAGGATATCCCCAGTATCTGTAGGGGATTAACCAGTTTGTCCCCCACACTAGTAACTGTACCAGGGGTGCATTGGCTAAAGCCTCCCTTCCTGTCCTCTGGGGAGATCGGAAGGGCAGGAAGCCAGAGGACCTGAGTATACCTGGGCCAGCACCACAGTTACCTGCCTGATGGGTGTGAGCATTTTCTAGGGGTGGAAGAACTCTTCTGGGGGTTATCGTCTGCCTTTTACAGACTCTAGTCATTGATTAAAGTTCATGGAATGTTTTCTCTTATCTCTACCTTTATCCACTTGCAGATATTCTGACTCTGTTTATGACCTCAGGTGGAAATAGAATAAAAGAAGAGTCTGGTCATTGTTACTATTGAGAATACTGCCTGTCATAACCAGATGCACTCAGCCTGGTAACTACAGGAAACAGGGACACTTCCATGCCCAGGACTCACACTTCAGGTTTGTTTGGTCTCCACTAGGTTTGCCACTGTCTTCTGGTTAGAGCTGTTGTAGAAAGTGCTGGGGAGAAGCTCCAGTTTCAATCCTTAGCATAAACAAGTGTTATGGGGCATCTGCAGCTATTTTCAAGTTCACACTCTTAAAAAAGAATAATAAAAAAATGAAAATAAAAAGATAAAGTGGCAAATAGTTGGTGGTGTTTGGAGTTTGTTTATGGGTCTTGGTAATGCAGAAAATGAATGCATTTTAGTCTTTACCAGATGATAGAAATGCCAACTTCACTTGCTCCTCCTGGAACCCTAGAAACAGAAGAAAGGGTTGAAAGAGGAGAGCTCTCTGGAGCATCCAGATGGATTGGATTCTGATGTACTAGGTGGAAAGAACTGTTAAGTAGGAAAGAGAAGCTTAAAATTGCTATTGAGGGAAGACATACAAATGGCTATCAGACACATGAAAAAATGTTCATCATCACTTCCCTATGACCCTGCAATTGCACTACTGGGTATTTACCCCAAAGATACAGATGTGTGAAAAGAAGGGCCATCTGTACACCAATGTTTATAGCAGCAATGGCCATGATCGCCAAACTGTGGAAAAAACCAAGATGCCCTTCCACGGATGAATGGATAAGGAAGATGTGGTCCATATACACTATGGAGTATTATGCCTCCATCAGAAAGGATGAATACCCAACTTTTGTAGCAACATGGATGGGACTGGAAGAGATTATGCTGAGTGAAATAAGTCAAGCAGAGAGAATCAATTATCATATGGTTTCACTTATTTGTAAAGCATAACAAGTAACATGGAGGACATAGGGAAATGGAGAGGAGAAGGGAGTTGAGGGAAATTGAAAGGGAAGATGAACCATGAGAGACTATGGACTCTGAAAAACAATCCAAGGATTTTGAAGGGGTGGGGTTAGGATATTGGGGGAGTCAGTTGGTGGGCATTATGGAGGGCACGTGTTGCATGGAGCACTGGGTGTGGTGCATAAACAATGAACTCTCTTATGCTAAAAAGAAATAAATTTTAAAAATGAAAAAAATAATATATTAATTGTAGGGGACCTCACAGTCCATTAACAGCAATAGACAGATCATCTAAGCACAAAATAAAAAAGAAATGGGAACATTAAATGACACATTGGACCAGATGGACCTCATACATATATACAGAACATTTCACCCTAAAACAACAGAATACTCATTCTTTTCGAGTGCACATGGAAATTTCTCCAGAATAGAATACATACTGGGTCACAAATAAGGGCTCAACAGATACTGAAATACTGAGATTATTCCTGACATATTCTCAGACCACAATGCTTTGAAACTGGAACTCAATCAAAAGAAAAGTTTTGGAACAAATTCAAACACTTGGAAGCTAAAGACCACCCTGCTTTAGAATGTTTGAATCAACCAGCAAATCAAAGAAGAATTTAAACAATTTATGGAAACCAATGAGAATGAATACATATCAGTCCAATACCTATGGGATATGTCAAAGGCAGTACTAAGGGGGAAATACATAACAATACAAGCCTCACTCAAAAAGAAAAAAAAATTGAAAAATCCTGAATACTCCAACTCCCTTTACACCTTAAAGAACTGGAGAAGCAACAGCAAATTGAGCCTAACCCACACAGGAGAAGGGAAATAATTAAGATTAGAGCAGAGATCAGTGAATTAGAAACCATAAATACACTAGAACATGGCAAAGAAACTAGAAGCTGGTTTTTTTTAATTTTTTATTTTTTCAGTGTAACAGTATTCATTATTTTTGCACCACACCCAATGCTCCATGCAATCCGTGCCCTCTCCAATACCCACCACCTGGATCCCCCAACCTCCCACCCCCAGCCCCTTCAAAATCCTCAGATTGTTTTTCAGAGTCCATAGTCTCTCATGGTTCACCTCCCCTTCCAATTTCCCTCAACTCCCTTCTCCTCTCCATCTCCCCTTGTCCAGAAGCTGGTTTTTTGAAAGAATTAAGATAAATAAACCACGGGCCAGACTAATCCAAAAGAAAAAAGAAAGGACCCAAATTAATAAAATTATGAATAAAAGGGGGAGATTATAACTAACATCAAGGAAATAGAAACAATTATTAGAAATTATTATCAATATATTTGGCTATATACCAAAAAGTTAAGCAACCTAGAAGAAATTGATGCATTCCTGGAAACCTATAAACTTCCAAGACTGAAAAAGAAAGAAATTGACAACCTGAATAGACCAATAACCAGCAAAGAAATTTAAGCAGTAATCCAAAACCTCAAAAATCTAGACTCCAGGACCTGATGGATTCCTGGGGGAATTCTACCAAACATTCAGAGAAGAAATAATGCCTATTCTCCTGAAGCTGTTTCAAATCACAGAACAAAAGGAAAACGTCCAGAATCTTTCCATGACACCAGCATTACCTTGATCCCCAAACAAGACAATGACCCTATCAAAAAGAATTACAGAAAAATATCCCTGATGAACATGGATTCCAAGATTCTCAATAGTATATTAGCTAACAGGATCCAACAATACATTAAAAAGTTTATTCACAAAAAAAAAAAAGTTTATTCACCACGACCAGGTGGGATTTATCCCTGGGATGCAAGGGTGGTTCAACATTCGCAAATCAATCAATGTGATAGAACAAATCAATAAGAAAAGAGAGAATAACCACACTGACCTCTCAATTGATGCAGAAAAAGCATTTGACAAAATACAGCATCCATTCCTGATTAAAAATCTGAAGAGTACAGGCATAGAGGGAACATTCCTCAATTTCATAAAATCCATCCATGAAAAATCCATAGCAAATATCATTCCTAATGGCAAAGAGTTGAGATCCTTTCCCTTAAGATGAGGAACACAACAAGGATGTCCACAGTCTCTACTCTTGTTCAACATAGTATTAGAAGTCCTAGCAACAGCAATCAGACAACAAAAGGAAACAATAGTGTCTTCCTGCCTGCCTTTCAGATTTGGAAACACTGCTCCAGGTTTACCCTTTTTCACAGTATCAGCCAAGACAAATTACAAAGTTGACCATGGTTGAATTTTGGAATACTTAAGGCAAACTGTAAGATCTAATTAAGTCAGAGGTTTTATTCTTTGATCTAACTGTGAAGAAACTGATGGAAGGTATGTTTTTTATGTTATAAATAAAAGCCATTCAAATTGACAAAGAAGAAGTTAAATTCTCTCTCTTAGCAGATGACATGATACTTTATATGGAAAACCCAAAAGATTCCATCCCCAAATTACTAAAACTCATATAGCAATTCAGTACTGTGGCAGGATACAAAATCAATGCACAGAAGTCAGATGCTTTCTTATACACTAACAATGAAAGGGTAGAAATAGAAATTAGAGAATTAATACCATTTACAATCCCACCAAAAATCCTAAAATATCTTGGAATAAACCTAACGAAAGAGATAAAGGATCTATACTCTAGGAACTACAGAACACTCATGGAAGAAATTGAAGAAGACACAGAAAGATGGAAAAACACTCCATGCACATGAATCAGAGAATAAATATTGTTTAAATGTCTGTGCTGCCCAGAGCAATCTATACGTTCAACACCACCCCGATCAAAATACCATTGGCATTTTTCAAAGTGCTAGAACAAACCATCATAAAATTTCTGTAGAACCAGAGAAGACCCCAAATCGCCAAGGGAACGTTGAAAAAGAAAAACAAAACTGGGGTCATCATGTTGCGTTATTTCAAGTTTTATTACAATGCTGTGATCAACAAGACAGCATAGTACTGACACAAAACCAGACACATAGACCAATGGAAAGAATAGAGAGCCCAGACATGGACCCTCAACTCTATGGTCAAATCATCTTCAACAAAGCAGGAAAATATATCCAGTGGAAAAAAGACAGTCTCTTCAATATATGGTGCTGGGGAAATTGGACAGCTATATGTAGAAGAATGAAACTCGAATATTTTCTTGTACCATACACAAAAATAAACTCAAAATGGGTAACAGACCTCAACATGAAACAGGAATCCATCAGAATCCTAGAGGAGAACATAGGCAGTAACCTCTTTGATATCAGCCACAGCAACTTCTTTCAAGGTATGTCTCCAAAGGCAAAGGAAACAAAAGCGAAAATGAATGTTTGGGACTTCATCGAGATCAAAAGCTTCTGCACAGCAAAGGAAAAATTCAGCAAAACAAAGAGGCAACCCACGGAATGGGAGAAGATATTCAGAAGTGACAGTACAGACAAAGGGCTGATATCCAAGATCTATACAGAACTCCTCAAACTCAACACCCAAAAAACAGATAATCACATCAAAAAATGGGCAGAATACATGAACAGACATTTCTGCAAAGAAGACATACAAATGTCTAACAGACACATGAAAAAATGTTCATCATCATTAGCCATCAGGGAAACTCAAATCAATGATATTTTTAAGTTCTTTAATTTCTTTTTTGACCCATTTGTTCTTTAGCAGGATGCTCTTTAACCTCTAGCTGCTTCAGTTCCTACTAAATTTCTTCTTGTGATTGAGTTTCAGTTTCAAAGCATTGTGTTCTGAAAACACACGTGGAATAATCTCAAACTTTTGGTACTATTGAAAGCTGATGTGTGACCTAGTGTGTGATCCATTATGGAGAAATTTCCATGTGTATTCAAAAAGAATGAGTATTCTGTTGTTCTAGGATGGAATGTGCTGTATATCTCTGTGAAGTCGATCTGGTCCAATGTGTCATTCAAAGCTTGTTATTGTTATTGTTCCTTGGTTATTTTCTGCTGGGATGATCTGTCCATTGATGTGAGTGGAGTGTTGAAGTCTCCTCCTATTAAAGTATTATTAATACAATGTCTCTTTACTTTGTATATTGATTGGCTTATCTAATTGGCTGCTCCACATTGAGGGCATATATATTTACAATTGTTAGATCTTTTTGTTGGATATACCCTTTAAGAATGATATAGTGTCCCTCTATATCTCTTACTACGGTTTTTGGCTTAAAATCTAATTTGTCTGATGAATCATTGAACACTACATCAAAAACTAAGGATTTATTATATGTTGGCTAATTTAACATAATAAAAAAGAAAAAATTTAATGTGTCTGATATAAGGATTGCTATTGCAGCTCTCATTTAAGGTCCATTAGCATGGTAAACTGTTCTCCATTCCTGCACTTTCAGTCTGAAGTTGTCTTTAGTTTCAAAATGTGTGGGTCTTGCGTTTATATCCAATCTGATACCCTGTGTCTCTTTACTGGAACATTCAGCCCATTTACATTTTGAGTAACTATTGAAAGATATGAATTTAGTGCCCTTGTATTGCCTGTAATTTCCCTGTTTCTGTAGATTGTCCATTACTTTCGGTCTATGTTCATTACTCTTAGGGTTTCTCTTCACTTACAGAATCCCCCTTAATGTTTCTTGCAGGGTTGACTTGGTGGTCACATACTCTTTCAGTTTCTGTCTGTCTTGGAAGCTCTTTATCTCTCCTTCCATTCGCAATGACAGCCTTGCTGGATAAAGTATTCTTTATATGGCTGCATTTTCTTCTTATTTAGTACCCTGAATATACCTTGCCACCTATTTCTGGCCTGCCATGTTTCTGTGGATAGGTGTGATGTTCTAATGTTCTTCTCTCCATACATAAGGAATCTCCTCTCCCTAACTGCTCTCAGGAGAGCTTTGTTGGCTCTACAATTTGTAAGCTTCACTATTTTTTTTTTTGTAAGCATTATTATTTTTGTCAGGGTGTTGATCTATTTTTATTGATTTTGGATATATCCCCTCTGCCTCTTGGACATATATGCTTGTTTCTTTCCCCGGATTAGGGAAGTTCTAGCAACAGCTTGTTATGCTCAAATACACGTTACAGTCTCCTCTCCCTCTCTACCCCCTCTTGGATCCCAATGATGTTGACATTGGTTCTTTTCAATGTATCATTAAATTCTTTTTTGAAAAGAATATTTCAAAATTTTTTTCAAAAGAAAGGTTCTTTTGAAGGCTTTCTTCATGGGTTATTGTCTTTCTCTCTTTTCCTCAATTTCCTTCCCTTCCATCAGCCTGTCCTCTGGATCATTTCTCCTCTCTTCTGCCCCATTTACCCTGGCTTTTAGAGCATCCAGTTTAGACTGCATCTCATTCGTAGCATTTTTTAGTTCAGCCTGATTAGATTTCACTTCTGACCTTAGAGATTCTGTATTGTCATTTGTGTTTTTTTTTTTCAAGCCTAGCTGTTAACTTTATAATTGCTTTCCTGAATCCCATCTCTGACATCTTACTTATATCCATATGGATTAGCACTGTGGCAGAGAATATTGCCTCTGGTTCTTTCTTTTGTTATGAATTCCTCCTTCTGGTCATTTTTCCTAGAGGAAGGTGGGTGAGCAGTGAGCAGAGTCCAAAATATCAACCACAACCCAAGAGAAATACACCCAAGACAAATCCAAAGCAGTTGGATACCACAACAGAAAAGCAAACCAACCCAATCAAATCAAGCCAAACAAAAAATGGGGGAAGGGGTAGGGAGAATATGATCTCACAGGGTGGACAAAGTGGGGTGACCCACTTATTCCTGATTGAATTTTGGTCTGGTGTTAGAAGACACTGCCTCCAAAAATGTCAAAGAACACAAAACATATAGGGAGAAAATAAATTGAATAGGGTGAAAAAAGGACTAAAACAAAGCATATATCTATAAAATGTAGATGTAAAAAATAAAAGGGAAAAAGCAACTTGAAAACATAGCTAGGAAAACAAAAATCTAGCTGAAACCAGGACACCTGGGTGGCCCAGTCACTTAAGCTTCAGCCTTCAGCTCAGGTAATGATCCCATGGTCCTTGGATATACTCCTCCATTGGGCTTCTTGCTCCATCAGGAGACTTTCTCTCCCTCCACCGGCCTCTCCCTCTGCTTGTGCTCTCGCCCTGACAGATAGATACAGATAGATAGATGATAGATAGATAGAATCTTTTATTCAGAAAAGAATCTAGGAAAAGTGAATTGGGGGTAATTGGAGGGGTAGACAAACCATAAAAGACTGTGGACTTTGATAAACAAACTGAGTGTCTTGGAGGGGAGGGGGGTTGGAAGGTAGGGAGAGCCTGGTGGTAGGTACTAAGGAGGGCACATATCACATGGAACCTTGGGTGCGGTGCATAAACAATGAATCTTGGAACACTGAAAAATAAAATAAAAATTTAAAAAGAATCTAGTTGAAATGGAAAAAGAGGTAAAGAAAAAGAAAAGAAATGGAAAACATTATACTGAAAGAGAAAAGAATCAAGAGAAAACACCTGGAGCTGAATATACTATTCTCCCCTGGTGCTGGAGATTTACACTCTTGTGGGATCCATATATTATTGTCCACCTCTTCCTTCAGTCTTTTTTCTGGGCTGGGAGCCTGTTGTGCTGCTTCTCAGGTGTCTTTTCCTCCGCGGAGTTGCACAGCCCTTTGCCCTGGTTCTGAGCTCAGTGTAGGCTTGTACTCTGTAGGCTTTTTCTCCCTGGAGGCTTTCTTCACCTCTTTAGAGGATCAGAATAAAAATGGCATTCCCAGCCTTTTGGCCTAGAATGGAATGATCATGGTCCCCCCCCCCTTCATTAAGTGCTCCAGAACAAACAGTTTTCATTTTTGTATGTGCCAAAGTGAAAATTCTCCAACTTTGTGCAGAGAGTAATCCTCCCAGGGGGTGTCCAAGGGACCCACAACCATCACTGTCCTTTGTGTGCCCTGGGACCACAAGCACTTGTACCATACTCTGCTCCCCTGTTCCTGAGCCATGGCTGGGTGCTGCCTTACTATCCTCTCTGGGGCTGCCACCACACTATGAGATGGTGCCCAGTTGTGGGTGCAGCCACTTCAGCCCTTCCAGGGGATGGTAAACAGCCCCATGTTCCAGTCCTTTTCAGGCTGCTCAGGCATGGAGGGGTCTCCCTACCAGGCCAGTTCTCAGTTCATGGCAACTTGAGTGGAGAGTTCCCTCCTTGACCTCTTTGTCCCTCACTGGCCATAACCAGCTTCCCCACTCCGCTGTTTGGACACTCTATTGGTTCAGGCACCCCAGTTTATTTTGTGTATACTGAGATCCTGAGAATATACTGACCCACCTAGAATTCTGCCCTTTTCATCCCCTGAGCCCCTTTCAGGCACAGAGATCTCTGACTGGACCAGATTTCTAAGGGTTCTAATTTTGGGCTCTGGTGTAATGTCCCAATCTAATAACAAGTTTATGGAAGCTCCCTCTCCACTTCATTTTTCTGTCAATATCTCCCTGAAGATTCAAGGTTCTGCACCTCCTACCTTGCAAAAGCAGTGACTTTTCTACTTTCTAGAGTTCCAGATATATTTTCTTACATCTCAGCCTGAATTCAGAAGGGTTTGACAGTTAACCAGCTAAATTCAAGGTACCAGATGAAACGAGTTCCCTTTATTCTTCTAACATCCTTTTTTCTCTTATTTTCAGTTTTATTTCTACTTTTGTTTTCTTCTGTTTCTGTTTCTTCTGTTTCTTTCTTCTTCCCTACTGTTTTCTGCTGTTGGTTTCCTATATTAATTTTTTAGACCCTTGTTCTTTTTCTTCGACTTTCCTTTTTTTTTTTTTCTTTTTTTCCAACTGGGGCGAAATTCACAGACATAAATTCAACCAATAAAAGTGAATGACTCAGTGACACAGCCACCACCTTTGTCTCCTGTCAAATGAAACCCCAACCACTAAACAGTTACCTTCCATTTCCCGCATCCCCACTGCCTGAACTCCACAAATCTGCTGTCTGTCTCTCTGGATTTACCTCCTCTGCACATTTCTTGGCAATGGGATCCTAGTATGTGAACCCCTATGTCCGGCCTTCCACACTGTCTTCCCTTTGCACCTCAGGAGTCTGTCCCCAATCAAGTCTCCACCCTGCCCTTCAGGCATTTGGAAAATGTCCCCTGTAGTTCTTGCTACTTTGATAAAAGACTGTGGGCCATGCATGAGCTCATGCCCAGGAAAGAACCTTCTCCAGGTGAGCCCACCTTCCAGATTCATTTTGTGAAACAGGCATCACCTGTTTCCACTGTGGTTGTTGAATCTTGTGTCCCCTACCAGATGTCACATCCCCAGTCCTCCATCCTGACTCCTAAGTAAATAGGAGTTGGGTTTTAGCCAAGGTCATTATCTGCTTAAAGCAACACACAGGGAGATGAAAAAGTGGCAAGCATAATTCTGCATGTTTATATAGAAGAGGGAAACAGCATCAGCCCTTGTGTGGGCACTGACTTTGGGAAAGGAGGCACAAACCTTCATTCCATAACATTCTGCCAAATGAAATTAAACACTCCACACTCTCCCAGAACATGTCTAGATTTGTGAGCCAACAAGAGGGAAGAATGGGCAGGGTTTAGTCAAGTGTCTCACTCAGACAAGAGGTACACGAGGTGAGTGCTCTGAACCTTGCCAAAGGGGGCCCCCCAATGAGAATAGACTGCCATGGCCACAGAGATGAGGCGGAGGTTGCCTAAGTTCCCGCACAGGAGTCTCCAGTGGCAATGCCAGAAATTGGCTAACTTCAACCTGATCATGAGAAACTTTACCAAAGAAAACAGCCCAGCCTGTTGAGGACTGGAGGTCTTTTGATAATGGAACAACTTTATCTGAATCCTCCAGTTTCTTCCCTTGGCCCAGATCCTACCACTCGAGAGCCATGTCTCCTCTTTGAGGCTCTTGGCTTTGGACTGACAACCATCCTTCCATGGACTGCCTTGTGTAGTCTCCTCTCCCCTTATCTCCTGCGACAGGGCCTTGTTACTCCCAGTTAGTGTGTTCAGTTCCGTTGACCACACCCTATAGGCAGCACTTGGCCTACGTATTTTTTATTCCTGTTGCAACTGCTAAATAGGTGTGTTGCTATTTTGACAAAGAGCAATAGAAGAACTCTGCAGAAACTGGAAAACTCAGCTGCTCCTCTCTCCAAACACCACCAGAAGACTTTTTCTATGCCTCACTTGGAACTTACAGAGAATTAAATTGATTCCTGGGAAACCTAGAGCCAGACTTGGCCAGGTGAGTGTCTTCTATTTTAAGGGCTTTCATGTGTATCTTTACTTTCTACACACTGTCCCTACTTGTCAGTGACAGGGAGGCTCCAGGGACTTTCACCAAAGAAAGACGAGCGTCCAACAGGATTAGAGTATCGACTAACACACCTCCTCATGCTTTACATAAACGCCAAATCTTCAAAGCTCTGCTGGATGAAGTCCCCCAGAATGGCAGATGAGTCTCAGATTATGGGTACTTGAAATTGAATTCACCACAAAAAAGTTTTGGTATGTCTTTGGCTCAGGCCATCACAGCCAAGGCACCCTGAGGTTCGTCTCCCCCACTTCACCTGCAGAGGTTTCTTTGGGAGCAACAGGGACAAGGGGCTTGAAGGGGGTGGACATTTATAGTTCTGACCATGGATTCACTGCCTCAAAGGTGTGTTTCCTTCCCCAGCATGCCTCGTGTTCATGTTTGAACAGAGAGAAATCGGGAAATACTCTTACACCAGTCAGTCGGGAGACGGAGCCCATTCACTGGAGGATGTGTCTGAATCACTCTGTGGACAGATGAGGATAAGAGAAATTATATCTGAGAATAGATTCTAAACAGGGCAGGTGGAGGCCGCTGTCTCTCCATCTGTAGGATGAATACCTTATGTGTGGGTGACAGGGGCAAAGAGAGTTAAAAGTGAGACCTTTCCCTCCCCCAGCCAAGTTCTTTAACTCCCATTAGCCTGCTGGTGCTGCCTGTCCTCCCACCAAGACAAACAGACAAACAGAGAACTAGAAAGACAGATAGACAGAGAAAGAGACTGGCAGAGACAGAAATTACCTTAGCCTCCGATGTGTAGGGCTCAGGCCTCTCTGTTCCCACAGGCATGGCAAACACACACGGTCGAGTCATCTTTCCACCCAGCTGCTCCATCATCTTCATCGTCCTGCAGCTCCTGTCCTGCAGCATCCCTGCAAACGGTAGGAGAGCTCCCCTCACCCCATGCCAGGAGGATGACCCCATATGGAAAAGAATGTCGGAGGGAGCTGGCTGGCACCTACCCACAGCAGCTGTCAGCCAGGGATCCAAGCAGTCCTTCCCAGAGAACCCTAGGTCTGGGTGGGAGGGCCCTTGTCTCCTCAGACCCAGCCTAACTAGGGCTTTCTGATCTGATCTCATAAGGGAAAGCTGATTTCTCCATCCTTGGACCTAAAATACCTGTTCTGGCGGTGCTGGGCGAAAATGTGGAGCTACCATGTCATCTGTCCCTCAATATCAGTGCCGAGGACATGGAGCTTCGGTGGTACAGGGATCAGCCATCCCAAGTCGTGCACCTGCACAAGAATGGGACAGACATGAAGGAAGAACAGATGAGAGAGTACCAGGGAAGGACCACTTTCCTGAGTGCTGGGCTGGACCAGGGAAAAGCCACAGTGAAGATCCACAACGTGACAGTTTTTGATAATGGAACATTCCACTGCAACTTCAAAGATGGCAACATGTCTGCAGAGGCCAGGCTGTGGCTGATGGTGGCAGGTAAGGGTGAGCTGCTGGAGTTCATTGTCTCCCCGAGTCCCCTCCCCCAAACCTGATGCCCAATGCAGATCATCCCACTGTAGCCCAAGCCTGAGCACATCCCACAAAAGCACTAGCATGTTTGCACCAGAGGCAATGATTCCTGGGAAGTCCAGTTCAGGACACCCTTTTCTCTCCCTTTTCTGAGCCAATCCAGAAAGAGGGGAGCAGAGGTAGAAAGGGAAGGACAGAGGCAGAAGGAGGGACAGAGACACAGGGAGGAAAAGACACTAATTTTGCAGTATAGAACGGTTTTTGACATTCTTGGTCCTTTTTTGTTTTGTCCTGTGCATTCTGGGAACAAGGGTAACATACAGCATATAAATATTACACAGAGTAAGTCGTCTGTGAAAAAATCCCAATCTCTGCTGGAATTCTCAATATCTGTACTTTTCTGATGAAAGCACTGGTGGTTGTGTAGACTGGAATGGGCATCTCTTCCCACAGGTCTGGGCGGGATGCCCAGAATCCAAGTGCAAGCTGTCCAAGGTGAAATTGTCTGGGCACAGTGCACCTCAGAAGGCTGGTTCCCAGAGCCCCAGGAGGAATGGAGAGATTTCAGAGGACAGCCCCTACCTTCCATGACCCACCTCTCAGCCTCGCCAACAACAGGTCTCTTCACGGTGGTGTCCAATGTGACCATCCAGGATGGGGATGTTCAGAACTTCTCCTGCTGCACTGCATCTCCAGTCCCCTTCTCCAGAAGAAGATGGTCAACTACCACTTGCTCCATGAGTGTTCTGTTCTGTTCAGACCTCAAAAGTTCTGAGCAGCCCAGACAATAAGTACTTAATATTGAAATCCTTGCACAGTAATGGGATATTTTTCTTATGATGAGAACGCTTATGATCTACTGTCTTACAGTTTCCAAGTATACAACAATACAGTGCTATTAACTATAGTTTCCATGCTGTTCATTACCTCCCCAGAACTCATTCATCTCATAACTAGGAGTTCATATCTTTTGCCCCTCTTCATCTATCACACCCAGTCCCATCTCCATCCTCTGGAAACCACCAATCTGTTCTCTGCATCTATGAGCTGGGCTTTCTGGTTTTCTGGGGGTTTGTGGTTTTTTTTTCTTGTTTTGTTTCATTTTAGATTTCATATATACATGAGATCATACAGCATTTTTCCCTGATTACCTTCACTTAGCAACATGTCCGCAAGGTATCCATCCATCCATGTTTTTGGAAATGGCCTGATTTCCTTCTTGCTTATAGAAGAATACTATCTCATTATATAATATATTTTTTTCTTTACCATTCATCCATCAATGGACACTTGAGCTGATTCCCTATCTTGGCTACTGTAAATAACAGTGCAGTGACCATAAGGGGACATGTTATTTTTTGGAGCTAATATTTTTATATCTTACTTTTTGTATAAATACCCAGAAGTTGGGATTGATGCATCGTGTGGTAGATCTACTTTTAATTTTCTGAACATTCACCCTGCTCTCCACAGTGGCTGCACCAATAGCTCCTTTCTCATTAGTGCTAAACAGTATTCCATTGTCTGGATGGATCACAGCCTATTTATGCCTTCACCTTCTGACAGATAGCTTGGGGGTTTTCAAGTTTCACTCTGCATATAATTTTCATTTCTAAACAACCTCAAGCTTACAGAAAATTTGCAAGAATGGCGTGCAGAATTTTGTACAGACCACCCAGTGTTCAACATTCTGCCATTTGTCATCATCTCTCTCTCCTGTTCATCTGCCCTGATTTGTCTGCATAAACACCCACATATGTTTTCTGAGTCATTTCAGGTTAGTTCCAAGGATCATGTCCCCGACCCACAAACCCTTTCATGTGTGTGTCCTCAGAACACAGGTGCTCTCTTTCCCTGATGTTCTTGCCTCTCTGAACTCTCTTTCAGCTCCATTGTCCAGAAGTTCCCTGTCAAATGCATGGAGGACAGTGCTGCCTCTGATCCTCACTATGGCAGGGCTTGTCACAGCTGGAGCAATCTACCTCATCCCAAAATATCAGAATCACAGGAACTCAGTGTAGCTGAAAGTAGAGAGACTTTATAAAGCAGAAGAGCAGCACTCCCAAGGTAAGCAAGTCCTGGTAGGACAGACATGTCCCTTCCATCCAGGGCACAGGTGTGGAGCCCTGCATGAAGTATCCTATGCACACCTGCAAGCCTCCTGGGTCCTTGCCCATAGCCATCAGGCACCAGGCTGAAGTAGTGGTCTGGGTGCAAAATGAGTGAGGGAGCTTAGACAGGGGAAAGGCATTGATGAAGGAGAGGAAACAACCCTGAGATGGGCCCTGGGGCCACAAATAGCAGGGTCCAGCTGGGGCACGGCAGAACAAGGAACCCAAAATGACCTTTGGAGCCAATGTCCCCGGGCCCATGGTGGCTCCATCTAACAGAAGGCTTGGGGCCAAACAAGATAGATTTAGGTCAAAGAAGTGAAAATCATCTTGGACCCCTTACGACTGAAACTTTTTCAGACATCCAAATGGGGATGTCAGATAAATCTTTAGTTACACAGGTCTGGAACTCCCAGGATAAATGTGGACTTGAGATAAGAATTTAGGGTCCTTTGCATGTATCTGGCCTTGAATACCAGGAAAGTGAACCAGGAAGTGCTCCATTTATCTGCACACCTAAAATTATTCTTTAAATATTTTCTTTGGAAAAGAAGTTAGATGTTTTAGGGAAACAAAGGGAAAGCTACAGGGCAAAGAATATAGATCCAAATCTAGCCTTGGAGAACCTGGTACTTGAAGGTCTGTTTGAGCAGGAGTCCTGACAGAGTTGTGGGAGGTCCAGGGGAAGCTTCTCCACTGAAATCTGCAGATACAGTGTGGTGAAGGAGCAACCATTTGCATTCCATGCAACTGAGATGTGGAGTGAGATGGGGACATAACCCAAGAAAACTGGCTAGTGTGGAACATGAAGAAAGGTGTCCGCCATGGAGACAGCTGGAAGGGAAGCTTAAAAATTATTGTCTATGCTTCTGAGCTAAAAATTGGTGAGTGGGAAACAAAGTGGAGTGTTTTGTTTGGGTTTGTTTTGATTTTACTTTAAGGTCCTTAGTAGTAGAGCATGTCAGTCGTCTCTGATTCTGTCCCTCCCTCTATCTCTATCTCTCTCCCTGTGTTTGTTTCCCATTGTCTCTCCATCTCTCTGTCTCTCACTGTTTCTTTCTCTCTCTCCAACTCTCCCTGTTTCTCTCCATCTTTGTCTTTCCTATGTCTGTCTGTCTCTCTCTCTATCTCTATCCCCATGTCTTTCTGTCTCTCCCCATCTCTTCCCACCTCCCTTTCTGTCTTTTTCTTTCTCTCTCTCTCTCTGTTTCTCTGTGTGTGTGTGTCTCTATCTCTATCTCTCTCCCTATGTCTCTCTGTCTCTCCCCGTCTCTTCCTGTCTCCCTTTCTGTCTTTTTCTTTCTCCCTCTCTGTTTCTCCTTCTCTCCTTTTCTCTCTCTGTCTCTGTCTCTCTCTCTCTCTCTCTCTCTCACACACACACACACACACACACACACACATACAAAACACACACATACACACATGCAGAGACACAGCCTGGAAGGTGAACAGACCTTGCAGTCTGCCCAGTGTGTCCCCTCTTTCATAGAAATCCACCTCTCGATCCCACCAGGAAATGCCTCAGCCCTCTGGAGTGGCCTGTTTGTAGGGGTTCTTGGACAGGAAAAGGGGAAGTACAGGGACTTCAAGGTTGCTGTGGTTTCACCTTGCCCAGAGTCCCTATGGTCCCTCTATGCAGGAGCACAGGCTGGGGACACAAAGCCGTAAACCTGACCCTCTCCTCTTCCCACAGTGAGCCCAGCCATGGATCCTGACACTACAAGTCCCAAACTTCCTCTCTCTAAGAACTGGAGGAGTGTGAGGTGGCTTCTCTTTGACCAGGAGCTGCCTGATGCCTCCAGCAGTTTCAACCAAGACACTTGTTTATTGGCTCAGAGGACAGTTCTCCGCTGGGATGACCAGGTGTGGTACAGGAAGTTCTGGAATATGGAGAGCTTGAATCAGAAAGGAAGAATCCCAAAGGCCCCGCATCATGGACTCTGGGCCCTGGAGCTGTAAAAGAAGAGACTCCAGGCCCTCACCTTCCTGAGGATTTGCCTGAACCCTTCAGAGCCTCTGCATCAGGTGGGCATTCTCCTGGACTATGGTGCTGACAGAGTCTCCTTCTAAACTCCTTCTCTCAACTACACATTCTCTGGACTCCTTTTCTTAGAGACTCTGAGGCCATTCTTCTGCCTCTGGACACATGACCATACCCCCCCTCATCTGCTCAGAATGCCAGCCCCCAAAGGCCATGGACCCTCTTCAGAGCCAGGGACAGGAGAGGGTAGGGACTCTCCACAAACAAGACCCATGATCTCTTTGCTCTAGGCTGTCATATATTTTTGGGAGACATATCCATTCTTCATGCCAGCTAGACCCACACAAAGGTGCATCTTTCTGAATTATCCTGTCTTGTCTTCATTTTCCTTCCCTGTAGAATACTGAAACATGTACCCTCAAATACACATGCTGAGGCCCCAACCCCCCGGACCTCAAGATGGGGCTGTATTTGGAGATGTGGTCTTTACAGAAGTGGTTAAGGTAAAAACTGGTCACTAGGGTGGGCCCTGATCTTGCACAACTGGAGTCCTTATCAGAAGAGGGATCGAGGCACAGACACACACAGGTGGACAACCACATGAGGACACAGGGAAGAGATGGCATGTAAATACTAAGGAGAGAGGCCTCAGAGAAACCAGCCCCACCCATACCTGGATCTGGGAATTCCAGTCCCCAGGACAGGGACACACTAAGAGTGTATTGTTTAAACCTCCCAGCTTGTGGTATTTGTTATGCATCCTGAGCTGACTGGGACACCATATTATTAAACACAGTGGAGTGCTTTTCTGAAATGTACTTGGGGGAAGTTGAAAAGGATTGAGCCCAGTGCCAAACATGAAGTAGTTGCTCAGTAAATTGCTGGCCTTCCTCATCTCCTCCTCCACCTCCTTCCCCTCTTCCAGCCCTTTGCCCCTTCTCCCCTTCCCCTCCCCATTTCACCTTCCCTTCCTCTGACCCCTCCTTACCATCTTCCCTCCCTCCCACTCCTTCCTCTCTGCCTTCTCCTTCTCCCTCTTCTCTCTCTCTATTCCCCTCCTCCCCTTCGTCTTTCTCCTCTCTCTCTCCCCATTACCCCTATTCCCCTTCCTACATCCTTTTCCTTTTCCCTTTTCTGAATTTCCGCTCTAAACTACCCACTTCTCCTTCTCTCCCTCCTTTCCCTTCACAACACCCTGGATATGTGTTCTACCTTGGCACCACTCTGTTCTCCCCTACCATGGCAGGTAGTGCTGAGCTACATGGATGCCAAACCAAAGATTCCAGGGCTCCCCAGGTCAGTCATGGAGGCAAAGGAAAGTAAAATATGAGAGTCCAAAATCTCTGGGATGAGGCAAAGGCAGTCCTAAGAGGGAAGTATATAGCAATACAGGCCTACCTCCAGAAGCAAGAGAAATCTCAAATACACAACCTAACCCTATACCTAAAGCAGTTGGACATAGGACATCAAACAAAGCCCTAAACCCAGCAGAAAAAAAAAGAAAGAGTAAATATTAGAGATGAAATCGATGATATAGAAATCAATGAATCAGTGCAGAGCACAATATGAGAAAGGAGGGAAAACTTAAGGGAAAGAAATCAGAGAGCAGGACAAACCATAGGAGACTCTTGATTCTGGGAAACAAACAAGGTTGTGGAAGGGGAAGTGGCTGGTGGGCATTAAAGAGGGCATGTGATGTGATAAGCACTGGGTGTTATACACAACTAATGAGTCATTGAACATTATAACAAAAACTAATGATGTATTATATTTTGGCTAATTGAATTTAAATTTTAAAAAATGTATTGCATGGAGCACTAGGTATGGTGCATAAACAATGAATCTTAGAACACTGAAAAAATAAAATAAAATTTTAAAAAAACAGTAAAACAGATCAAAGAAATTAGGAGCTGATGTTTTGAGAAAAAAAAAGTAACAAAATTGACAAGCCCCAAGCCAAACTTCTCAAAAAGCAAAGAGAAGGGACACAGATAAGTTAAATCATGAATGAAAGAAGAGACATCACAACCAACACCACAGAAATGCAAATAATTATAAGAAAATATTATGAGCAACTATATGCCAACAAATTAGGCAATCCAGAAGAAATGGATAGATTCCTAGAAACATATAAACTACCAAAAATGAAACGGGAAAAACTAGAAAATCTGAACAGACCCATACCCAGGAAAAATTGAGTCAGTATTCAAAAATATCTCCCAAAAAACAAGAGTCCAGGGCCAGATGACCTCCAATGAGAATTCTACTAAACATTTAAAGAATTAATACCTGTTCCTCAAACTTCCAAAAATAGAAATGGAAGGACATTTTCCAAACTCATTCTATGAGGTCAGCATTATCTTGATTCCAACACCAAAGACCCCACAAAAATAATTACACACCAATATCCATGATGAATATAGATGTAAATATTGTCAACAAGTTGCTAGTTAATCAGATCCAATGGTTTGTTAAAAGGATTATCCACCCCTACTAACTGGGATTTCTTCCTGGGTTGCAAGGTAGTTCAACATATACAAATCAATCAATGTGATGCACCACATTAATAAAAGAAATGATAAGAACCATATGATCCTCTCAGTAGATGCACAAAAAGTATTTAACAAAACTATAGTATTCATTCCTGATAAAAACCTCAGCAAAGCAGGTATAAAGGGAGCATATTCAAACTCATAAAGGCCACATACCAAACACCCACAGCTAGTATTATCTTCAGTGGGGAAAAACTGAGAGCCTTTTCACTAAGGACAGGAACAAGACAGGGATGCCCACTTTTACCACTGTTACTTAACATAGTCCTGGAAGTCTTAGCCTCACCAATCAGAAAACAAAAAGAAAGAAAAGGCATCCAAATGAGCAAGGAGGAATTGAAACATTCACTATTCGCAGATAACATGACACTTTATATAGAAAACTCAAAAGGCTCCACCAAAAAAATTGCTAGAACAAATTCAAGAATTAAGCAACATTTCAGGATATAAAATCAATGCATATAAGTCTGTCAAATTTCTATACACTGATAATGAAGCAGCAGAAAAAGAAATCAAGGATTTGATCCATTTGCAATTGCACCAAAAAAATAAGATACCTAGGAAAAACCTAACTCAAGAGGTAAAAGAACTATACTCTGCAAACTGTAAAAAACTTATGCCAGAAATGGAAAAGCATGTCATACTCATGGATTGGAAGAATGAACACCATTAAAATGTCTATACTTCCCAAAGCAATCTACACATTTAATTGAATCCCTATCAAAATAACAACAGCATTGTTTGCACAGCCAGAATAATTTTTATGGAACCACAAAAAACTCTGAAGAGCCAAAGCAATCCCAAAAAAGTAAAACAAACCTGGAGACATCATGATTCTGGATTTCAAGCTCTAATTCAAAATTGTAATCATCAAGACAGCATTGTACTGGCAGGAAAACAGACACAAAGATCAATGGGACAGAATGGAGAGCCCAGAACTGGGCCTTCAACTCTATGGTCAACTAATTTCAATGAAGCAGGAAAGAATATCCAATGGAAAAAAAATTCTCTTCAAAAGATGGTGTTGGGAAAACTGTACAACATCATGCAAAAGAATGAAATTGGACCACTTTCCTACACCACACACAAAAATAAATAAAAAATGGATGAAAGACTTCAGTGTGAGACAGAAAAATATCAAAATCCTAGAGGACATCACAGACAGAGATGTCTTTGACCTCAGCCACAGCAACTACTTACTAGACAGGTTGCCAGATACAAGGGAAACAAAAGCAAAAATGAACTATTGGGACTTCATCAAGATAAATATCTTTTGCACAGTGAAGGAAACAATCAACAAAACAAAAAGGCAGCCTACAGAATGGGAGAGGAAATTTGCAGATGACATAAATATAAAGGGTTAGCATCCAAAATCTATAAAGAGCTTATCAAACTCAACCCCCCAAAAAAACAAACAATCCAGTTAAGAAATGGGAAGAAGACATAAATATATACTTTTTCCAAAGATGACCTCTGGATGGCTAACAGACACATGAAAAGATGCTCAATATCACCTATCATCAGGAAAATACAAATCAAAACCATGATGAGATACCACCTCACACCTTTTACAATGGCTAATATTAACAACATAGAAACAATAGATGTTGGTGAGGATGTGCAAAAAGGGGAACCCTCTTGCTCTGTTGGTGGCAATGCAAACTGGTGCAGCCACTTGGAAGAACAATATAGAAGTTCCTCAAAAAATTAAAAATAGAGCTGCCCTAACACCCTGCAATTTCATGGCTAGTTACCCATCCAAAGGATACAAAAATACAAATTTGAAGGGATACATGCACCCTGATGTTTATCACAAAATTCTCAACAAAGCTGAACAATGGAGAGAGCCCAAATGTACACTGACTGATAAATTGATTTTTAAAAATGTGGTATATATAGATATAGATGCAGTTGATATAGATATAGATATTATATAATGGAATATTATATATTTATGTTTATGGAATATATAATAGTCCATAAAATATATATTTATAATGAAATATTATTCTACTATCAAAAAGAAAGTAATCTTGACATTTGCAATGACATGGATGGAGCTAGACTATTTTAAGTGACATTAGTCAGTCAGAGAAAGACAAATACCATATGATTTCAATCATATATAGAACTGAAGAAAGAAAACAGATGAACATATGAGAAGGGGGGACAGAGAGAGAGAAGTAAACCACAAGAGACACTTAGCAATAGAGAACAAACTGAGGGTGATGGAAGCAGGTGGGTGGGCTGATGGGTTAGACGGGTAAAGGAGATTAAGGAGGTCATTTGAAGTGATGAACACTGCATGTTGTATGTAAGTGATGAATCACTGAATTCTATTCCAGAAACCAACTCTGATCACCCATGAAATCAGCCTGAGATTAGAATTATACACTTCTGGATCTCTACTGGGGCAGAAGAAACCAGTGGACAGGTAAAGCAGAGTGAGAACATCAGACTGATATCAGAAGATAAACAAAAGGGTGAAGGAGTCACCAGAGCGACCCATTGGAAAGTAATACCGCAATACTAGAGTGTCCTGTGATTGGAGGCCAGCATTAGCTTGGAGTCTGGTTGAAAGAACTCAAAAAGAGCAAAAGATCTTAAGGAGAATTTGGTGGAATGGCGCAGTTAGGGACAGGGGCTTAAGCCCACGGACCCAGAAGAGCCACCGCTGTCACTGAGCCAGAGAGAGTGCAGGGAAGAAACCAGGCCTTGGTCCCTGAGCCACCAGCACACTTGAGAGCAACTGGGTGGCAGCGCCTGTGAGAGAGTGTGGTGTGGATGCCAGTGGGTGCTGTCTAGAACCACAGCCTTTTTTTTTTTTTTTTTTGCAAGTGGATTTTAAATTTATTTTTTTTAATTTTTTATTTCTTTTCGGCGTAACAGTATTCATTCTTTGCACCACACCCAGTGTTCCATGCAATCCGTGCCCTCTCTAATACCCACCACCTGGTTTCCCCAACCTCCCACCCCGCCCCTTCAAAACCCTCAGATTGTTTTTCAGAGTCCAGAGTCTCTCATGGTTCACCTCCCCTTCTGATTGAACCACAGCCTTTTGCACTCTGCATCTGAGTCGAGCTCCACACCCTCCCTTGAGAGAGGTATGTGCAGGTGCTAGCCAGTGCTCTCTAGGACCTGGAGAGTCTGAACACTCACAGCCCAGGCCATCACGAAAATCTCAGTTTGCTATCTGTGGATAGGACCTCCCCAGCAGTTTGGACTTTCCCAGACAGCCACGGCATAGGCAGCCACAGGAAGGCAGCTCTCTCAACTTCTCCTGGTTTTGGTTACACTGAGACACAAGCAGGAGCTCCTGCAACTGTGACTGGGGACTTGCCCTGCCAGCGGCAGAGGGGGAATTTATATGCTCCGGAGTATCCAGAGGGGAACAGACTAAGGCTTCTCTCTGAGAAGGAGGACTGGGTGCAGTTTGCTTTCCTCTAAACCCCCAAAGAACCGCCAAAAGCCCCCAAAGGGAGGAAAAAAAAAACTCCAGAGAACAAAAACCTGAAAAACCGGTTTCCTCAGAGCCCAGTCCCTTGCTAGGGGGCAGGAAGACTCAACTCTAGCAAGACTACCTGAAAAACCACACGGCAAGTGCCTCCCCCAGAAAGCCAGCCAAAAAAATACCCAAAAAACAAGAGCACAACAAACACTACTTCACAGATACAACTTTTATTTTGAATTCGTTACCACTATTCTCTATCTTTTCAATTTTTATTAAATTTTTAACCTATTGGGGGAGACAAGATGGCGGGGAAGTAGGAGGAGATGGCGTTTCAACTTGTACCCTAAAGTGAGCTGATTACCTACCAAAGAACTCTGATCACCCATGAAATCAGCCTGAGATCAGAATTATACACATCTGGATCTTTACAGGGGCAGAAGACACCAGTGGGCAGATAAAGCGGAGTGGGAACATCAGACTGATATCCGAAGATAAACAAAAGGGGGAGGGAGCCACCAGAGGCGACACCTTGGAAAGTAATACCCCAATATGAGAGTGCCCTGCATCTGGGGACCAGCATTAACTTGGAGTATGGTTGAAAGCACTCAAAAAGAGCAAAGGATCACAGGGGGAAATTGTGGGAATCAGGGCGGTTAGGGACAGGGGTTTAAGTCCCCGGACCCTGGACAGCCACCCCTGGTGCTAAGCCAGAGAGAGTGCGGCGGAGAAACCAGGTCTTGGTCCCTGAGCCGCCAGTGCTCCTGAGAGCATGTGGGGTCCCGTGAGTGGCTGTGAGCCTCGCCAGCTGGCAGAACCATAGCCTTTCTGCAGTCTCCACGCACGCGCCGTGCCATGCTATCAGAGCCTGATGGCGTGTTATCAGAGCCTGAGATGCACACGCCCCACACCCTCCCCTGAGAGAGGTGCACACAAGCCCGGCTCTCTCAGACCCAGAAAGACCAGGCACTCCCAGCACAGGCCAATGGGAAAATCTAACTGTGCGATAACTGCTGGGAACCTCTGGCTGTCTGGAGCTGCTCAGACAGTCACCACTGTTGTGGTTTTGGGTACAAGCAGGAGTTCCTGCGTCCCCAGGGACCGCGATTCGAAAAGTGCCCTGCCAGTGGCTGAGGGGGAACTTCTGTGCTCTGCAGCACCTAGAAGGGAACAGAGTGAGGCTTCTCTCTGAGAGGGACGTCGGGATGCAGTTTCCTTTCACATAAACCTCCAAAAACCATCAAAAGCTGTCAAGGTAAGAGAAAAAAAAGAAAAAAATGAACAAAAAAACATAAAAACCTCCAGAGAAAAAAAGCCTGAAAAACCGGTTTCCTCAGAGCCCACCCCCTTGAACAGGGCAGGAGGACTTAACTCAGGAAACGCTGCCTGAAAACCCACGAGGCAGGCCACTTCCCAGAAAAACAACCAGGAAAAGGAAGAAAAGAAAAAAGACAACAAGAGAACAACCACCACTACCTCATAGATAGAACTTGTATTTTTAATTTGATCCCACTATTCTGGTTCATTTTCTTTTTATACAGATAAATTTTTTAAACCTATTTACCATCACAGTGAGAAGTCCAGTACATCAAATTCTATAATAAACTTTTAACTGAACATTTTGATACATATACCTGTGTTTTTCTTTTGCTTTTCAATTTTTGAATTATTTAAATTTTAGTTTAGTTTAGTTTAGTTTAGTTTATACTTTTTTAAAATCATTTTTTTAATTTATTTTCAGCATAACAGTATTCATTGTTTTTGTACCATACCCAGTGCTCCATGCAGTCCGTGTCCTCTCTAATACCCACCACCTGGTTCCCCCAACCCCCCCCCCCCCCCCACCTCTTCAAACCCTTCAGATTGTTTTTCAGAGTCCATAGTTTCTCATTGTTCAACTCCCCTTCGAATTTCCCCCAACTGCCTTCTCCTAACTCCCCATGTCCTCCATGATAATTGTTATGCTCCACAAATAAGTGAAACCATATGATAATCGACTCTCTCTGCTTGACTTATTTCACTCAGCATAATCTCTTCCAGTCCCGTCCATGTTGCTACAAAAGTTGGGTATTCATCCTTTCTGATGGAGGCATAATACTCCATAGTGTGTATGGACCACATCTTCCTTATCCATTCGTCCGTGGAAGGGCATCTTGGTTCTTTCCACAGTTTGGCAACCGTGTCCATTGCTGCTATAAACATTGGGGTATGGATGGTCCTTCTTTTCACTACATCTGTATCTTTGGGGTAAATACCCAGTAGTGCAATTGCAGGGTCATAGGGAAGCTCTATTTTTAATTTCTTAGGGAATCTCCACACTGTTCTCCAAAGAGGCTGCACCAACTTGCATTCCCACCAACAGTGTAAGAGGGTTCCCCTTTCTCCACATCCCCTCCAACACAGGTTGTTTCCTGTCTTGCTAATTTTGGCCATTCTAACTGGTGTAAGGTGATATCTCAATGTGGTTTTAATTTTAATCTCTCTGATGGCTAGTGATGATAAACATTTTTTCATGTGTCTGATAGCCATTTGTATGTCTTCATTGGAGAAGTGTCTGTTCATATCTCCTGCCCATTTTTTGATATGATTATCTGTTTTCTGTGTGTTGAGTTTGAGGAGTTCTTTATAGATCCTGGATATGAATCTTTTGTCTGCACTGTCATTTGCAAAAATCTTCTCCCTTTCCGTGGGTTGCCTCTTTATTTTGGTGACTGTTTCCTTTGCTGTGCAGAAGCTTTTGATTTTGATGAAGTCCCAAAAGTTTATTTTGGCTTTTGTTTCCTTTGCCTTTGGAGACATATCTTGAAAGAAGTTGCTGTGGCTGATATCGAAGAGATTACTGCCTAAGTTCTCCTCTAGGATTCTGATGGATTCCTGTCTCACGTTGAGGTATTTTATCCATTTTGAGTTTATCTTTTTGTATGGTGTAAGAGAATGGTCGAGTTTCATTCTTCTACATATAGCTGTCCAGTTTTCCCAGCACCATTTATTGAAGAGACTGTCTTTTTTCCACTGTATATTTTCCCCTGTTTTGTCGAAGATTAACTGACCATAGAGTTTAGGGTCCATATCTGGGATCTCTAGTCTGTCCCACTGCTCTATGTGTCTGTTATTATGCCAGTACCATGCTGTCTTGGTGATCACAGCTTTGTAGTAAAGCTTGAAATGAGATAACATGATGCCCCCAGCTTTATTTTTGTTTTTCAACATTTCCTTAGCGATTCGGGGTCTCTTCTGGTCCCATACAAATTTTTGGATTATTTGCTCCAGCTCTTTGAAGAATACTGGTGGAATTTTGATTGGAATGGCATTAAAAGTATAGATTGCTATAGGCAGTATAGACATTTTAACAATGTTTATTCTTCCGATCCAAGAGCATGGAATGGTCTTCCATCTTTTTGTGTCTTCTTCAATTTCTTTCATGAGTGTTCTGTAGTTCCTGGAGTACAGATCCTTTACCTCTTGGTTAGGTTTATTCCCAGGTATCTTATGGTTCTTGGTGCTATAGTAAATGGAATTGATTCTCTAATTTCCCTTTATGTATTTTCATTGTTAGTGTATAAGAAAGCCACTGATTTCTGTACATTGACTTTGTATCCTGCCACGTTATTGAATTGCTGTTTGAGTTCTAGTAGTTTGGGGGTGGAGTCTTTTGGGTTTTCCATATAAAGTATCATGTCATCTGCGAAGAGAGAGAGTTTGACTTCTTCATTGCTAATTTGGATACCTTTTATTTCTCTTTGTTGTCTGATTGCTGTTGCTAGGACTTCTAATACTATGTTGAACAAGAGTGGTGAGAGTGGGCATCCTTATCATGTTCCTGATATCAATGGGAAGGCTGAAAGATTTTTCCCATTGAGGATGATTTTTGCTGTGGGTCTTTCATAGATAGATTTTAGGAAGTTCAGGAATGTTCCCTCTATCCCTATCCTTTGAAGTGCTTTAATCAGTAACAGATACTGGATTTTGTCAAATGCTTTTTCTGCATCAATTGAGAGGACCATGTGGTTCTTCTCTCTTTTCTTATTAATTTGTTCTATCACATTGATTGATTTGCGAATGTTGGACCATCCTTATAGCCCAGGAATGAATCCCACCTGGTCATGGTAGATAATCTTTTTAATGTGCTGTTGGATCCTGTTTGCTAGGATCTTGTTGAGAATCTTAGCATCCATATTCATCAGTGATATTGCTCTGAAATTCTCCTTTTTGGTAGGGTCTTTGCCTGGTTTGGGGATCAGGGTAATGCTGGCTTCATAGAAAGAGTCTGGAAGTTTTCCTTCTGCTTCATTTTTTGAAACAGCTTCAGGAGAATAGGTGTTATTTCTTCTTTGAAAGTTAGGTAGAATTCCCCAGGGAAAACGTCAGTCCTGGACTCTTGTTTTTTGGGAGGTTTAAGATCACTGCTTCAATCTCACTACTAGATATCAGTCTATTCAGGTTGTCAATTTCTTCCTGGTTCAATTTTGGAAGTTTATAGCTTTCCAGGAATGCATCCATTTCATCTAGGTTGCTTAGCTTATTGGCATATAACTGTTGATAATAACTTCTGATGATTGTTTCTACTTCCTTGGTGTTCATTGTGATCTCTCCCTTTTCATTCATAATTTAATGAATTTGGGCTTTCTCTCTTTTCTTCTGGATTAGTGTGGCCAATGGATTATCGATCTTATTGATTCTTTCAAAAAACCAGCTTCTAGTTTCATTGATACGTTCTACTGTATCTCTGGTTTCCACTCATGGATCTCAGCTCTAATCTTGATTATTTCCCTTCTTATGTGTGGAGTTGATTTGATTTGTTGTTGATTCGCCAGTTCTTTTAGGTGTAGAGACAGCTGCTGTGTTCTGGATTTTGCAATTTTTTTGAGGGAGGCTTGGATGGCTATGTATTTCCCTCTTAGGACCGCCTTTGCTGTATCCCATAGGTTTTGGACCGAAGTGTCTTCATTCTCATTGGTTTCCATGAATTGTTTCAGTTCTTCTTTGATCTCCTGGTTGATCCAAGCATTCTTAAGCAAGGTGGACTTTAGCTTCCAGGTGTTTGAGTTCCTTCGGAACTTTTCCTTGTGATTGAGCTCCTGTTTCAAAGCATTGTGATCTGAGAATATGCAGGGAATAATCTCGGTCTTTTGGCATCGGTTGAGTACTGATTTGTGACCCAGTATGTGGTCTATTCTTGAGAAGGTTCCATGTGCACTTGAGAAGAATGAGTATTCTGTTGTTTTAGGGTGGAATGTTCTGTATATATCTATGAGGTCCATCTGGTCCAATGTGTCATTCAATGCTCTTGTTTCTTTATTGATTTTCTGCTTCAATGATCTGTCTATTTCTGAGAGAAGCATGTTAAGATCTCCTACTATTAATGTATTCATATCAATATGACTCTTTATCTTGATTAACAGTTTTCTTATGTAATTGGCTGTTCCCGTATTGGGGGCATAGATATTTACAATTCTTAGATCATCTTGGTGGATAGTCCCTTTAAGAATGATGTAGTGTCCTTCTGTATCTCTGACTACAGTCTTTAGTTTAAAATCTAATTTATCTGATATGAGAGTCGCTACCCCAACCTTCTGTTGAGGCCCATTGGCCTGAAAGATGCTTCTCTATTCCTTCACTTTCAGTCTGGGTGTATCTTTAGGTTCAAAATGGGTCTCTTGTAGACAACATATGGATGGGTCCTGTCGTTTTATCCAATCTGCAACCCTGTGCCATTTTATGGGTGCATTTAGGCCATTCACATTGAGAGTGATAATTGATAGATACGTTTTTATTGACATCGTGTTAGCTTTGAAGTCTTTCTTTCTGTAGATTGTCTCTATATTTCTGTTCAATGCTATTCTTAAGATTTTTCCTCTTTTAAAGAACCCCCCTTAATATTTCCTGCAGTGTCGGCTTGGTGGTTGCATAGTCTTTTAAGCCTTGCCGGTCTTGGAAACTCTTTATCTCTCCCTCCTTTTTGAATATCAGTTCGGCTGGATAAAGCATTCTTGGCTGCATGTTCTTCTCATTTAGTGCCCTGAATATATCTTGCCAGCCCTTTCTGGCTTGCCAGGTCTCTGTGGACAGGTCTGACGTTATTCTGATGGGCTTTCCTCTGTAAGTAAGGAGCCTCTTTGTCCTAGCGGCTTTCAAGAGATTATACCTACAATTATGATTCCTCAATTTGACTATCAGGTGCCTTGATGTTTTTCTGGAATCTATAATTTTGCGTGGAGACCGTTCGGCCTCTAGTACATGAACGCTGGGTTCATTCACGAGATTGGGAAATTTTTCATGAAGAACTTGTTCCACTATATCTTCTAGACTTCTTTCTTTCTCCTCCCCTTCAGGGATTCCAATGATTCTGACGTTGGAGCGTTTCATGGCGTCATTTATTTCCCTGATTCTGTTTTCATGGTTTCTAAGCTGTTTGTTCCAGGATTCCTCCTGATACTTTCTCTCTATCTGTTTGTCCTCCAGATCACTAATTCTATCTTCCGTCTCAGTTACCCTAGCTTTGAAAGAATTTAGATTAGATTGGAACTCATTGAGAGCATTGTGAACCTCAGCCCTGGTAGCTTTTAGCTCTGCCCTAACATTGTGAACATCCTGTCTGGTCGCTTTCAGCTTGGCCCTAATCAATTTCGTTTGGTCATCCATGGCTTTCTCCAACCTAGCTATTGCCTGGATAATTGTTAGCCTGAATTCTCTTTCCAACATATTGTCTATGTTGATAGCCATAGCTCTGTTGCAGAATGTCCATCCTCTGTATTTTTCTTCTGTTGGGCGTTCCTCCTCCTAGTGATTTAGGTGAGAGATGACTGAACAGATGTAGCTGGTTGTATCAACCATAGTGCAGTCTTGGTGCACCCTGGAACACTTTTGAGCAATCAGGATTCCCCACCCAAATGAGAGAAAAAAGAAAGGAAAAAGAAAAAGAGAGAGAGAGAGAGAGACAAGAAATAAAGGGAAGATGAAAGAGAAGGTTCAGCCCAAATGGGCCCCAAGGTAAGATTATGAGGTATACAAACAAAAACAAACAAACAAAAAGACTGATAAAAGTATATAACAAGAGAAAAAAATTATATATATGCAAATAAAGGAAGAACCTTGTCGAAAAGAACCCCAAGTGTAAGATTTACATACTATCAGGACAAACACAAAAACACAGAAACACTGGTGGAAGAAAAATATGGGAGAGTGGTTATAAATTCTCAGTGTGGGCAAGGAAGGTTGTTTTGATTCTTCCTGGATGTATCTTGATATCTTTGTTAAAGGACTCAACTTTCCTAGGCTAAAGGGGGATTAAAAATTGGTTTGCCTATAGGGGTAGTATTGATTGGGGAAAGGGGATTACTTTGAAGTTTAACTCTATATGAATATTAGAAAATAAAAATACAAAAGGAATAAACTAGACTAAACTAAACTAAAATTTAAAAATAATTCAAAAAATAGAAATGCAAAAGAAAAACACAGGTGTATGTATCAAAAAGTTCAGCTTTTCTTTCCTGGTTGGTTTTCTGGGAGAGGGGGTGCCACGTGGGTTTTCAGTCAATGATGTTCCCTGAATTAAGTCCTCCAGTCCCCCTCAAGGGGGTGGGCTCTGAGGAAATCGGGTTTTCAGGCTTTTGTTCTCTGGAGGTTTTTATGTTTGTTCACCTTTTTTTTTTCCTCTCGCCTTGACCATTTTTTATGGTTTTTGTAGGTTTAGAGGAGAGCAAACTGCACCCTGACCTCCCTCTCAGATAGAAGCCTCAGTCTGTTCTTCTGTGGGTGTTGCAGAGCCCATATAAATCCCCCCTTGGCCGCTGGCAGAGCAGGTCATGGTCCCTGGGGACACAGGATCTTCTGCTTGTACCCAAAACCACGGCAGCAGCGGCAGCTGTTTGGGCAGCTCCAGACCGCCAGAGAGGTTCCAAGCAGTGATCGCACACTGAGATTTACTCGCTGGCCCGGGCTGGGAGTGCCTGGTCTTTCTGGGTCTAAGCGCACCCGGCTTGCGCGCACCTCTTTCAGGGGAGAGTCTGGGGCGCGCATCTTAGGCTCTAAAACAATGACGCGTGTCAAAGAGCGCTGGCTGGGCCTTTGTACCTCTCTCAGGGGAGGATGAGGGACACGCGCATCTTAGGCTCTATAGCAGGGCTCGCACATTCTGCCATCCGGTGTGGCTCCCATCCCCTCACAGGGGCCAGAACCCACGCAATCGGGTGCACTGGCGGCTCAGGGACCAAGACCTGGTTTCTCCGCCTCACTCTCTCTGGCTCCGTGCCAGGGGAGGCTGTCCTGGAACCAGGGACTTAAGTCCCTGTCCCTAGCCACCCCGATTCCCACAATTCCCCTCCCCCCTGCGATCTTTTGCTCTTTTGGAGTGCTTTCAACCAGTCTCCAAGTTAATGCTGGTCCCCAGACACAGGCACTCTTGCTCGTATTAGGGCATTACTTTCCAACCGGTCACCTCTGGTGGCTCCCTCCCCCTTTTGTTTATTTTCCAATATCAGTCAGCCTTTCCCACTCCGCTTTACCTGCCCACTGGCGTCTTCTGCCTCTGTAGAGATCCAGATGTGTATAATTCTGATCTAAGGCTGATTTCATGGGTGATCGGAGTTCTTTGGTAGGTAATCAGCTCACTTTAGGGTACAGGTTGAAAAGGTGCCTCCTCCTACTTCCCTATCATCTTGTCCCCCCCTAGTTTATACTTCTTTTATTTATATTTTTTAATATTCATATAGAGTTAAACTTCAAGATAATACCCTTTCCCCAATCAATGCTAACCCTGTAAGTAAACCAATTTTTAATCCCCCTTTATCTTAGGAAAGTTGAGTCCTTTAACAAAGATATCAAGATACATCCAGGAGGAATCAAAATAACCTTCCTCACCCACACTGAATATTTATAACCAGTCTCCTATCTTTTTCTTCGACCAGTGCTTCTGTGTATTTGTGTTTGTCCTGAGAATATATAAATCTTATACTGGGGATATTTTTGAGGAGGTTCTTTTTCTTTCTTTTTTTTTTTTTTTTGTTTTTATATATATATTTTTTTCTCTTGTCATATACATTTATCGGTCTTCTTGTTTGTTTGTTTTTGTTTGTATACGTCATAAATCTTACCTTGGGGCCCATTTGGGCTGAGCCTTCTCTTTTATCTTTCTCTCTCTCTCTCTCTTCTTTTTTTCTTTTTCTTTACTTTTTTCTCTCTTTCTTGTTTCTTTCGTTTGGGTGGGGACTCCTGATTGCTCAGAAGCATTCCACGGTGCATTTTGACTGCACCATAGTCGATACATCAGCTACATCCGTGCAACCATCTCTCACAAAAATGACTAGAAGGAGGAATGCCCAACAGAAGAAAAATTCAGAGGATGGGCCATCTGCAACAGAGCTAATGGCTATTGACATAGAAAATATGTCGAAAAAGGAATTCAGGCTAACAATTATGCAAGCAATAGCTTGGTTGGAGAAAGCCATGGATGACCAAACAGAATTGATTACGGCAGAACTTAAAACCACCAGGGATGATGTACACAATGTTAGGCAGAACTGAAAGCCACCAAAGATGATGTTCACAATGAGCTCAATGAGTTCCAATCAAATCTAAATTCTCTAAAATTAGGGTAACTGAGACAGAAGATAGAATTAGTGATCTGGAGGACAAACAGATAGAAAAGATCAGGAGGAAGCCTGGAACAAACAGCTTAGAAGCCACGAAAACAGAATCAGGGAAATAAATGATGCCATGAATCATTCCAATGATAGAATCATTGGACCCCCTGAAGGGAAGGAGAAAAAGAAGTCTAGAAGATAGAGTGGAACAAGTTCTCCATAAAAATTTTCACAATCTCACAAATGGAACCAGCATTCAGTACTAGAGGCAGAATGGTCTCCCCCAAGATTATAAAATCTCGAAAGTCCTCGAGACACATGATAGTAAGAATGAGGAATCATAATGGTAGAGAAACTCTCTTGAAGGCAGGTAGGACAAAGAGGCTCCGTACGAACAGGGAAAAGCCCATCAGAATAACGTCAGACCTGTCCACAGATACTTGGCAAGCCAGAAAGGGCTGGCAAGATATATTCAGGGCACTAAATGAGAAGAACATGCAGCCAAGAATGCTTTATC
>NW_019154190.1:553073-567288 GCF_002288905.1 Enhydra lutris kenyoni
ATACGGGAACAGCCAATTACATAAGAAAACTGTTAATCAAGATAAAGAGTCATATTGATATGAATACATTAATAGTAGGAGATCTTAACATGCTTCTCTCAGAAATAGACAGATCATTGAAGCAGAAAATCAATAAAGAAACAAGAGCATTGAATGACACATTGGACCAGATGGACCTCATAGATATATACAGAACATTCCACCCTAAAACAACAGAATACTCATTCTTCTCAAGTGCACATGGAACCTTCTCAAGAATAGACCACATACTGGGTCACAAATCAGGACTCAACCGATACCAAAAGACTGAGATAATTCCCTGCATATTCTCAGATCACAATGCTTTGAAACTGGAGCTCAATCACGAGGAAAAGTTTGGAAGGAACTCAAACACCTGGAAGCTAAAGTCCACTTTGCTTAAGAATGCTTGGATCAACCAGGAGATACAGACATAGTGAAAAGAAGGGCCATCTGTACCCCAATGTTCATAGCAGCAATGGCCACAGTCGCCAAACTGTGGAAAGAACCAAGATGCCCTTCTACGGATGAATGGATAAGGAAGATGTGGTCCATACACACTATGGAGTATTATGCCTCCATCAGAAAGGATGAATACCCAACTTTTAACATGGACGGGACTGGAAGAGATGATGCTGAGTGAAATAAGTCAAGCAGAGAGAGTCAATTATCATATGGTTTCATTTATTTGTGGAGCATAACAAATAGCATGGAGGACAAGGGGAGTTGGAGAGGAGAAAGGAGTTGGGGAAAATTGGAAGGGGAGGTGAACCATGAGAGACTGTGGACTCTGAAAAACAATCTGAGGGTTTTGAAGGGGTGGGGGGTGGGAGGTTGGGAGAACCAGGTGGTGGGTATTGGAGAGGGCACGGATTGCATGGAGCACTGGGTGTGGTACAAAAACAATGAATACTGTTACACTGAAAATAAATTTAAAAAAAAGATCTCCTACTATTAATGTATTCCTATCAATAAGGCTCCTTATCTTGATTAACAGTTTTCTTATGTAATTGGCTGCTCCCATATTGGGGGCATAGATATTTACAATTGTCAGATCATCTTGGTAGATAGTCCCTTTAAGAATGATGTAGTGTCCTTCTGTATCTCTGACTACAGTCTTTAGTTTAAAATCTAATTTGTCTGAAATGAGAATCGCTACTCCAACCTTCTGTTGAGGCCCATTGGCATGAAAGATGCTTCTCCATCCCTTCACTTTCAGTCTGGGTGTATCTTAGGTTCAAAATGGGTCTCTTGTAGACAACATACGGATGGGTCCTGTCGTTTTATCTAATCTGCAACCCTGTGCCATTTTATGGGCACATTTAGGCCATTCACATTGAGAGTGATTATTGATAGATACTTTTTTATTGACATCGTGTTAGCTTTGAAGTCTTTCTTTCTGTAGATTGTCTCTATATTTCTGTTCAATGCTATTCTTAAGGTTTTTCCTCTTTTATAGAACCCCCCTTAATATTTCCTGCAGTGTTGGCTTCGTGGTTGCATAGTCTTGGAAACTCTTTATCTCTCCCTCCTTTTTGAATATCAGTTCGGCTGGATAAAGCATTCTTGGCTGCATGTTCTTCTCATTTAGTGCCCTGAATATATCTTGCCAGCCCTTTCTGGCTTGCCAGGTCTCTGTGGACTGGTCTGACGTTATTCTGATGGGTTTTTCCTCTGTAAGTAAGGAGCCTCTTTGTCCTAGCGGCTTTCAAGAGATTATATCTACAATTATGATTCCTCAATTTGACTATCAGGTGCCTTGATGTTTTTTTGGAATCTACAATCTTGGGTGGAGACCATTCTGCCTCTAGTACATGAACGCTGGTTCCATTCGCGAGATTGGGAAAATTTTCATGAAGAATTTGTTCCATTATATCTTCTAGACTTCTTTCTTTCTCCTCCCGTTCAGGGATTCCAATAATTCTGATGTTGGAATGTTTCATGGCATCATTTATTTCCCTGATTCTGTTTTTGTGGCTTCTAAGCTATTTATTCCAGGCTTCCTCCTGATCCTTTCTCTCTATCTGTTTGTCCTCCAGATCACTAATTCTATTCTGTCTCAGTTACCCTAGCTTTTAGTGAATTTAGATTAGATTGGAACTCATTGAGAGCAATTTGAACATCATCCCTGGTGGCTTTCAGTTCTGCCCTAATCAATTCGTTTTGTCATCCACGGCTTTCTCCAACCTAGCTATTGCCTGGATAACTATTAGCCTCAATTCCCTTTCCAACATATTGTCTATGTTGATAGCAATTAGCTCTGTTGCAGAAGGACCATTCTCTGAATTTTTCTTCTCTTGGTCATTCCTCCTCTTGGTCATTTGGTGAGAGATGGCTGAATGAATGTAGCTAGATGTATCGACCATGGTGCAGTCAAGGTGCACCCTGGAACGCTTCTGAGCAATCAGGATTCCCCACCCAAATGAGAGAAAAAAGAAAAGAAAAAGAAAAAGAGAGAAAGAGAGAGAGACAGGAAAGAAAGGGAAGATGAAAGAGAAGGTTCAGCCCAAATGGGCCCCAAGGTAAGATTTATGAAGTATGCAAACAAAAATGGACAAACAAAAAGACTGATAAAATATATGACAAGTAAATAAAGGAAGAACCTCGTCAAAAAGAACCCTAAGTATAAGATTTATATACTATCAGGACAAACACAGAAACACTGGTGGAAGAAAAAGATGGGATAGTGGTTATAAATTCCCAGTGTGGGCGAGGAAGGTTGTTTTGATCCTTCCTGGATGTATCTTGATATCTTTGTTAAAGGACTCAACTTTCCTAAGATAAAGGGGGATTAAAAATTGGTTTATCTATAGGGGTAGCATTGACTGGGGAAAGGGGATTATCTTGAAGTTTAACTCCATATGAATATTAGAAAATAAAAATAAAAAAGAAATAAATTAGACTAAACTAAAATTTTTTAAAATTTTTAAAAAAATAGAAATGCAAAAGAAAAACACAAGTGTATGTATCAAAAAGTTTAGGTTAGAAGGTGATTATGGATGTGATGTACTGTACATCTCACTGTGATGGTAAGTAGGTTAAAAAAATATCTAGATAAAAAAAATGAACCAGAATAGTGGGAACGAGTTAAAAATAAAAGTTGTCCTATGAAGTAGTGGTGGTTGTTCTCTTGTAGTCTTTTTTTTTTTTTTTCTTTCCTGGTTGGTTTTCTTGGGGAGTGGCCTGCCACGTGGGTTTTCAGTCAATGATGTTTCCTGAGTTAAGTCCTCCCGCCCCCCTCAAGGGGATGGGCTCTGAGGAAACTGGTTTTTTTCAGGCTTTTGTTCTCTGGTGGTTTTTAGGTTTGTTCACTTTTTTTTCTCTCGCCTTGACCGCTTTTGATGGTTTTTGTAGGTTTAGAGGAAAGCAAACTGCACCCTGACCTCCCTCTGAGAGAGAAGCCTCAGTCTGGCTGCAGAGCTCAAATAAATTCCCCGTTGGCTGTTGGCAGAGCAGATTCTGAGTCACGGTCCCTGGGGATGCAGGAACTTTTGCTTGTACCCAAAACCACAGCAGCGGCGGCTGTCTGGGCAGCTCCAGACTGCCAGAGAGGTTCCAAGCAGCGATCACACACTGAGTTTTTCCCACTGGCCCGGGCTGGGAGTGCCTGGTCTTTCTGGGTCTAAGAGCACCGGTCTTGCGCGTACCTCTCTCAGGGTAGGGTGAGGGACGTGTGCGTCTCAGGCTCTATTAGCATGGCTGGGCATTCTGCCATCTGGCGAGGCTCCCAGCCCCTCACAGGAGCCAGACCCCACACGTTCTCCGGCGTGCTGGTGGCTCAGGGACCAAGACCTGGTTTCTCCACTGCACTCTCTCTGTCTCAGCGCCAGGGAAGGCCGCCTGGGTCCCAGGAATTTAGCCCCTGTCCCTAGCCACCCCGATTCCCACTAATCCCCCCCGCTTGATCCTTTGCTCTCTTCAAGTGCTTTCAACCAGACTCCAAGTTAATGCTGGTCCCCAGAGGCAGGGCACTCTCATATTGGGGTATGACTTTCCAATCGGTCACCTCTGGTGGCTCCCTCCCCCTTTTGTTTATCTTCTGCTATCAGTCCAATGTTTCCACTCTGCTTTACCTGCCCACTGGCGTCTTCTGCCCCTGTAGAGATCCAGACGTGTATAATTCTGATGTCAGGCTGATTTCGTGAGTGATCAGAGTTCTTTGGTAGGTAATCAGGTCACTTTAGGGTACAGGTTGAAATGGCGCCTCCTCCTACTTCCCCGCCATCTAGTCCTCCCACAATCTATACTTTTAATGCCATTCTGGTCAAAATTCCACCGGTATTTTTAAAAAGCTGGAGCAAATAATCCTAAAATTTTTATGGAATCAGTAGAGCCTCCGAATTACTAAGGGAATGTTGAAAAAGAAAAACAAAACTGGCGGCATCACATTGCCTGATTTCAAGCTTTACTACAAAGCTTTGATCACCAAGACACCATGGTAGGGCACCAAAAAAGACACATAGTCCAGTGGAACAGAGTAGAGAGCCCAGATATGGACCCTCAACTCTATGGTCAAATCATCTTCAACAAAACAGGAAAAAATATACAGTGGAAAAAAGACAGTCTCTTCAATAAATGGTGCTGGGAAAACTGGACAGCTATATGTAGAAGAATGAAACTCAGGCATTCTCTTACACCATACACAAAGATAAACTCGAAATGGATAAAAGACCTCAATGTGAGTCAGCAATCCATCAGAATCCTAGAGGAGAACATAGGAAGTAACCTCTTTGATATCAGCCACAGCAACTTCTTTCAAGGTATGTCTCCAAAGGCAAAGGAAACAAAAGCAAAAATGAACTTTTGGGACTTCATCAAAATCAAAAGCTTCTGCACAGCAAAGGAAACAGTCAACAAAACAAAGAGGCAACCCACAGAATGGGAAAAGATTTTTGAAAATGGCAGTACAGACAAAAGGTTGATATCCAGGATCTATATAGAACGTCTCAAACTCAATACACACAAAACAGATAATCGTGTCCAAAAAAAATGAGCAAAAGACCTGAGCAGACACTTCTCCAATGAAGACATACAAATGGCTATCAGACACATGAAAAAATGTTCATCATCACTGCCATCAGGGAGATTCAAATTAAAACCACATTGAGATATCACCTTACACCAGTTAGAATGGCCTAAATTAGCAAGAGAGGAAACAACCTGTGTTGGAGGGGATGTGGAGAAAAGGGAACCCTCTTACACTGTTGGTGGGAATGCAAGTTGGTGCAGCCACTTTGGAGAACAGTGTGGAGATTCCTCAAGAAATTAAAAATAGAGCTTCCCTATGACCCTGCAATTGCAATACTGGGTATTTACCCCAAAGATACAGATGTAGTGGAAAGAAGGGCCATCTGTACACCAATGTTTATAGCAGCAATGGCCATGGTTGCCAAACTGTGGAAAGAACCAAGATGCCCTTCCACGGACGAATGGATAAGGAAGATGTGGTCCATATACACTATAGAGTATTATGCCTCCATCAAAAAAGATTGAATACCCAACTTTTATAGCAACATGGACGGGACTGGAAGAGATTATGCTGAGTGAAATAAGTCAAGCAGAGAGAGTCAAGTATCATATGGTTTCACTTATTTGTGGAGTATAACAAATAGCATGGAGGACAAGGGGAGATGGACAGGAGAAGGGAGTTGAGGGAAACTGGAAGGGGGAGGTGAACCATGAGAGACTATGGACTCTGAAAAACAACCTGAGGGTTTTGAAGGGGCGGGGGATGGGAGGTTGGGGGAGCCTGGTGGTGGGTATTAAGGAGGGTGTGTATTGCATGGAGCACTGGGTGTGGTGCAAAAACAATGAATACTATTATGCTGAAAAGAATTTTAAATAAATAAATAAATAAATAAATAAATTCTAACAAATAATAATAAAAAAAGGAAATTAAAAAAAAAAACAATGAGCTGAAGACATGAACAGACACTTCTCCAGTGAAGACATTCAAATGGCTATCAGACACATGAAAAAATGTTCATCATCACTAGCCATCACGGAGTTTCAAATCAAAACCACATTGAGATACCACCTTACACCAGTTAGAATGGCCAAAATTAATAAGACAGGAAACAACGTGTATTGGAGAGGATGTGGAGAAAGGGGAACCCTCTTACACTGTTGTTGGGAATGCAAGTTGGTGCAGCCACTTTGGAAAACAGTGTTGAGATTCCTTAAGAAATTAAAAATAGAGCTACCCTATGACCCAGCAATTACACTAATGGGTATTTACCCCAAAGATACAGATGCACTGAAAAGAAGGGCCATCTGTACCCCAATGTTCATAGCACCATTGGCCATAATCACCAAATGGTGGAAAGAGCCAAGATGCCCTTCAACAGATGAATGGATAAAGAAGATATGGTCCATAAATACTATGGAGCTTTATGCCTCCATCAGAAAGGATGAATACCCAACTTTTCTATCGACATGGACGGAACTGGAGGAGACTATGCTGAGTGAAATAAACCAAGCAAAGAGAGTCAATTATCATATGGTTTCACTTACTTGTGGAGCATTAAATAACACGGAGGACATGGGGAGATGGAGAGGGGAAGGGATTTGGGGGAAATTGGAGGGCAAAATGAACCATGAGAGACTATGGACTCTGAAAAACATTCTGAGGGTTTTGGAGGTGGGGGGTTGGGAGGTTGGGTGAGGCTGTTGGTGTGTATTATGGAGGGCACTTATACATGAAGCACTGGGTTTGATGCATAAACAGTGAATTCTGGAACACTGAAAAGAAATTTTTCTTAAAAAGTTGGAAAAAGGCAATGGAAAAAATTTTGCAACTCATTTTATAATATTAAATAACCTTTATCATCATAATAACCAAATCTGGACAAAGAGAATAAATTAAATAAAATACCAATAAATAAATTGAATAAATTTAAAAAGTAAGAAGAAAAAAATAACATGAATTCTACACAAACTCTTTGTTAAATTTCAAGAAGAGGAAGTGCCTCCAATTCATTCTATTAGCATTATTTTGATATGAAAACCAAACAAAGATATAATAAGGAAGGAAAAGTACAGACCAATATCTTCACACATATTGATATAAATATTCTTCACAATATCTTGATATGTCACATCCAATGTTATATAAAACAGAAATATATCATGACCCAGTGAAATTTTCACTGGGATTAAAATATTGGCTTAACTACAAAGTCAGTATTTCATTATATTAACAAATGGGGGGAAAGAAAAAAAAAGAGAAACTATGCAAACATCTCATAAATATACAAAAGTCATTTTACAAAATCTGTCACTCTTTCTAATAATCATTTCAGAAAGCTGGGAGAAGACTTATTGAACTGGATGAAACATATCTATGAGAAACTACAACCAACATCACATTTTTTAAGATTTTATTTATTCATTTGTCAGAGAGAGAGGGAGAGAGCACAAGCAGTGGGAGCAGCAGGCAAAGGGAGAAGCAAACACCCTGTTGAGCAAGAAACCTGATATAGGACCCAACCTCAGGACCTTCAGATCATAACTTGAGCCAAAGGCAGATGCTTAACCAACTGAGCCACCCAGGCATCCCAACACACATCACATTTAATAGTGAAAGGATGAATGTTTTCTCAGGAACATCAGGTACGAGACAAACATATCTGTTCTTGCTCTTAGATTCAGGATTATATCAGAGCTACTAGCCAGTGCAATAAGAAAAGAAAAAGAAGAAGTGTGCATCCAGATCTTTATTTTCAGATGACATGATGATCTCTGTAGAAATTTACATCAAATGTCTTTTACAAAAAAGCTACTTGCACAGATAACTGGGTTTAGAAAGATTGCAGGATACAAGACCGATACCTTAAAAATAAATTGTATTATGGAGAAGGGAGTTAAGATGCTGGAGCAGTAGGGGGACCCTAAACTTGCCTCATCTCTTGAATGCAGCTAGATCAATGTCTAAATATTTTGAACAACTAGGAAACTAATCTGAGGATTAAAGAAAACAATCTGCAAAACTGGAGGGAGAGAAGATGGCAAATCCAAGGTTTAGAACCATGAACTGCAGAGAGTAAAGCCACAGGACACTGAAGGGTAGGGAACCCTTTTTGTGGAACAATGATAGGGCAAGGGAGAGTGTGGGAAAGAGGGCAGCACATAGGGTTCACACATTAAGCCATGGTGAGGTGATCCTCTGGGTTGAATGGAAGAGATTGCTCCCCTTCCTGGAGTACATTTGGAAGAGGGTATTTTTCCTCTGCAGGGACAAAAGACCAGCTGGGAGCCAAATAGTGGCATTCAACAGAAGGGACAGATGTACCCAGAGAGGGCATTAACCTGGTAGCAGCTTTTTGCTGTGAACTGAAATATACTCTAGCCAGCACGCATTCACTCTGCAACTGCTTTAATGGGACTGGACAATGCCAGGCCTGCCTCAAAGCTCTCCTCTGAGGAAAGAGAATGTTTCTGCACGTTTTTGAGACTTTCAGATTAGGAGTTTTGAATCCCAGACACTCACCAAGATAAAATATGGGAGATCTGTGGTGCTGTGGTACAACAGGCTTATAGTTTTTTTGTTCACTTGTTGGTTACATTCTTTGTTACCTTGTCTTAGTTTTGGGACCAGATTTCTTTTTTTCTTCTTCTTCTTCTTCTTCTTCCCTTAGACTTTTTTCATTCTTTCTTTCTTACCCATTGCCAGGCTTATAACTTTTTGTTTGTCTGTTTGTTTGCTTTTCTGTTCTTTTTCCTTCCCTCTATTATAGGATCAGATTTTTTTTTTTCCTTTCCTGGCATATGTTAGCAAACAAATCAAAACACACTGAGTTCAAAGCCCAAACACTCCCAGCCGCAAGCAAGAAGGAACTCTGCAGAGAATGGACAAATAGGAAAGAGCACCCAAAACCCAACAGCAGAGTACACACAGATTACATCAGAAAGACTCTTGAAGGGCCAGGCCATAGACAGTAAATAACCTCTGTTTAATATACCACTACTCTGAGGTGTGGGAAACATAACAAGTTTTCATAACACAGAGAAGACAGAAACTTAACCAAAGTGACAAGATGGAGGTATTCTCCCCAAAATAAAGGTCAGGAAAATATCAGAGGTGACGATTTGTTCAAGCAGATATAAGCAATATACCTTAACAAGAATTTAGATGAACAGTTATGAGACTACTAGCTGGGCTTGAAAAAAGCATTGAAGATAGCAGAGGAACACTTGTTACAGAGATAAAAGACTCCAAAATTAACTACTTTGAAATAAAAAATCCTATGGCTGAGATGCAAAACAGACTGAATATAATCACAACAAGGATTGAAGAAGCAGAGGAGAGGATAGATCACATAGAAGATTAAATTATGGAAAATAATGAGGCTGAAAAGAAGAAGGACCAAAAACTATTAGATCACAAATGTAGACCTAGACAATTCAGAGATTCCATAAAGTGAATAATATCTGTATCATAGGAGTCCCAGAATAAGAATGGACATAAAAGGGCAGAAGGTTGATTTGAACAAATTATAGCTGAGAACTTTCTTAATCTCGAGAAGAAAACAGGCATTCACTTTGCAGAGAGCTCTCTTCAAAATCAACAAAACAGGTCAACACCATGACATATAGTGAAACTTTGAAATACAAAGATAAAGAGAAAATTCTGAAGTAGCCAAGGAGGAAAAGTACTTAATCTATAAGGGGAGACACATGAAGCTGGCAGAAGACCTATCGACAGAGACCTGGCAGGCCAGAAAGGAATGCCATGACATGTTCAATGTGCTAAATGGGAAAAATATGCACCCGAGAATATATCCAGCAGGCTGTAACTCAGAATGGAAGTAGAGATGAGGAGTTTCCAAGACAGAAATTAAAGGAGTTCTTGAACCCTAAACCAGCCCTGCAAGAAATGTTAGAGAACCTTTTGAGCAGGAAGGAGATACCAAAAGTAAAAAAGACTATGAAGGAACAGAGAGAGTCTATAGGAACAACAACTTTACAATACTCTGGCACTAAGTTCATATCTTTCAATAATTACTCTGAATGTAAATGGATTAAATATTCCAATTAATAGACATATATATAAGACTGGATTTAAAAAAAAGACCCACCAATATGTTCCCTATAATAGACTCTTTTTACGCTGAAACATACCTCCAGATTGAAAGAGAGAAGAAGGAGAACCATTTATCATCCCAATGCACATCAAAACAAAGTTGGAATCACCATTCTTTTAACTGACAAAGTATATTTTAAGCCAAAGACTGTAATAAGAGATGAAGAAGTACACTTTTCATAAGACAGGGGTCTATCTAACAAGATCTAACAATAGCAAATATTTATGCACTGAACATGGGAGGACCCAAATATATAAATCAATCAATAACAAATTTAAAGAAACTGATGCATAATAAAACAAAAATAGTAGGAGACTTTAACACCCCTATCAGCAATGGACAGATCATCTAAGCAGAAGATCAACAAGGAAATAAGGGTTTTGAATGACATGCTGGACCAAATGGACATAACAGATATATACAGAGCATTTTATCCTAAAGGAGCAGGATACACATTCTTTTTGAGTGCACATGGAACATTCTCCAGAATACATCACATTCTGTGTTGCAAATAGGGCTCCTCAGCTAAAAAAAAAAAAAAAAAAAAAAAGACTGACATCACACTATGCATATTTTCAGACTACAAAGCTATGAAACTTGAAGTCAAACACAAGAAAAAGGTAGGAAAGACTGCAGATACATGGAAGATAAAGAGCATCCAAATAAAAAATGAATGAGCAAACCAGGAAATTAAAGAAGAATTTAAGAACTACATGGAAGCAGATGAAAATTAAAACATGACATTTCAAAAAATCACACTTCAAAAGATGACACTAGCAAAAGCAGAACTAATGGTGAAGTATATAGTAACACAAGCCTTCCTCAAGAAGCAAGAAAAGTCCCAAATTCAGAATTTAACCTCATATCTAAAAGATCTGTAAAAAGAAGAGCAAATAAAACCTTAAACCCAGCAGGATAAAGGAAAGCAAAATTAGAGTGAAAATCAATGATATAGATCAATAGAACAGATCCATGAAACTAGGAGCTCATTCTTTGAAAGAATTAACAATATTGATTAACCCCTAGCCAAAGCTATCAAAAAGAAAAGAGAAATGACCCATGATTTTATTTAAAATCATGATTACCAGAAGAGAGATCACAATCAACACCACAGAAATACAAAAAATTATAAGAGGGGCACCTGAGTGGCTCAGTGGCTTAAAGCATCTGCCTACAGCTTGGGTCATGATCCCAGGGTCCTGGGATTGAGCCCCGCATCAGGCTCTCTGCTCAGTGGAGAGACTGCTTCCCTTCCTCTGTCTCTGCCTGCCTCTCTGCCTACTTGTGATCTCTGTCTGTCAAATAAATAAATAAAATATTTTTAAAAATTATAAGAAATATTAGATCAATTCTATCCAACAAATCAGACTATCTAAAAGAAATGAGTACTTCCTGAGAAACATATAAACTACCAAAATTAAGGCAGTAAGAAGTAGAAAATATGAATAGACCCATAACCAAAAGAGAAATTGAATCACTAATCAACAAGCTCACTGAAAACAAGAGTCCAAAGCTGGAGGACTTCCCAGTTGAATTCTGCCAAACATTTTATAATAAATAATACCTATTTTTCTGAAACTATTCCAAAAAAAATAGAAATGGAAAGAAAACTTCCAAAGTCATTCTATGAGGCCAGCATTACCTTGATCTCAAAACCAAAGAGAAAGGCCTCACTAAAAAGGAGAATTACAGACCAATATCCCTAATGAATATGGATGCAAAAATTTTCAACAAGATCTTAGCTAATATGACCCAGCAGTACATTTAAAGGATTATGCATGATGACCAAGTGGGATTTATTACTGGGATGCAAGGGTGGATCAATATTCACAAATCAATCAATGTGATAAATCACATTAATAAAAGGAAAGACAAGAAACATATGATCCTCTCAATTGATGCACAAAAAGCATTTGACAAAATACAGCATCATTTCTTGATAACAACTTTTCAGAGTGTAGGCATAGAGGGAACATACCTCAGTATCATAAATGCCATCTATGAAAAGCTCACAATGAATATCATTCTCAATGGGGAAAAGCTCTCAGTATTTTTTAAGGTCAGGAACATGACAAGGATGTCACTTTCACCACTGCTGTAGAAGTCCTAGCCTCAGCAATAAGATGACAAAAAGAAAGAAAAGACATAAAAATTGGCAAAGAAATGAAACTTTCACTCTTTGCAGATAACATGAAGCTCTATGCAGAAAACCCAAAAGACTCCACCAAAAAAAAAAAAAAAAACTGCTAGAACTGATGCAGAAATTCAACAAACTTGCAGGATATAAAATCAATGCACAGAAGTCTATTGCATCTATAAACCAACAGAAAACAACAGAAAGAGAAATAAATCAAGTAAATGATCCCATTTACAATTTCACCAAAACCATAAGATACTTAGGATTAAACCTAACCAAAGGGGTAAATTATTTGTATTCTCAAAACTATAGAACACTTATAAAAGAAATTGGGGCAGACACAAAGAAACTGAAGAACATCCCATATGCATGGATGGAAAGAACAAATATTGTTAGAATACCCACACTACCCAAAGCAACCTACACATTGAATGGACTCAAAATAACACAGCATTTTTCACAGGGCCAGAACAATTTTAATATTTGTATGGAACCAGAAAAAATCTTTAATAGCCAAAAGAATGTTGAAAAAAATCCAAGCTAGAGGTATCACAATTCCAGTCTTTTAGGTGTATTACAAGTTAACCTGCAAGATGTTATTATACTGGCACAAAAACAGACATTTACTCTTTTTATTTTATTTTTTTAGTTTTCCAAGATTCATCATTCATGCACCACACCCAGTGCTCCATGCAATACGTGCCCTCCATAATAACCATCAACAGGCTCATCCAACCCCCCAACCCGCTCCCCTCTAAACCCTGTTTGTTTCTCTGAGTCCACTGTCTCTCATGGCTTGCCTCCCCCTCCGATTTGAATTTCCCTGATGGCTAATGGTGATGAACATTTTTTTATTTGTCTGTTAGCCATTTGTATGTCTTCATTGGAGAAGTGACTGTTCATGTCTTCTGCCCATATTTTGGCATGATTATCTATTTATAGATCCTGGATATCAGTCCTTTGTCTGTAGTGTCATTTATATAAATGAAACAGAATAGAGGATCCAGAAATGGACCCTCAGCATTATGGCCAGTTAATCTTTGACAAAACAGTAAATAATACCCAATGGAAAAAAGACAACACCTTCAACACTGGTTTAGGGAAAACTGGAGAGCCACATGCAGAGGAATGAAAGAGCTATGTATAGAAGAATGAAACTGGACCATTCTTGTACACCATACACAAAGATAAACTCAAAAATGATAAAAGACCTCAACGTGAGGCAGGAATCCTAGAGGGGAACGTAGTCAGTGACCTCTTCAACAATGGCCACAGCAACTTATTACAAGATATATTTCCGAAGGCAAAGGAAACAAAAGTGAGCATGACCTTCTGGGACTTCATCAAGATCAAAATCTTCTGCAAAAGAAATAGTCAACAAAACAAAGAGGCAGCCCACAGAATGGGAGAAGATATTCGCAAATGACACTATAGACAAAGGGCTGATATTCAAGATCTATAAAGAACTCAAACTCAACATTCACAAAACAGATAGTCATGTCAAAAAGTGGGCAGAAGACATGGACGGACACTTCTCCAAAAAATATATACAAATGGCTAACAGACACATGAAAAAAATGTTCATCATCACTAGCCATCAGGGAGATTCAAATCAAAACCACATTGAGATACTACCTTCCACCAGTAAGAATGGCCAAAATTAAGAAGACAGCAAACAACATGTGTTAGAGAGGATGTGGAGAAAGGGGAATCCTCTTACACTGTTGGTGGGAATGCAAGTTGGTGCAGCCACTTTGGAAAACAATGTGGAGATTCTTTAAGAAATGAAAAATAGAGCTTCCCTATGACCCTGCAATTGCAATACTGGGTATTTGCCCCAAAGATACAGATGTAGTGAAAAGAAGGGCCATCTGTACCCCAATGTTTATAGCAGCAATGGACACGGTTGCCAAACTGTGGAAAGAACCAAGATGCCCTTCAACGGACGAATGGATAAGGAAGATGTAGTCCATAGACA